>NC_091006.1:3209090-3512121 GCF_041146395.1 Eulemur rufifrons | reverse complement strand
TAGTGTTTAAAGTTAGCTTTAAAAAAAAAAAAAAAAAAAGACAACACAAATCTCCTCTTTTGACATCGTGCAAAGGGCCCTGTGGCACGCAGGCAGCCATGAGGATTCCAGCGTGGCAACTGTCACACTCTGTCCCTGATCCTTGTCCTCACACAGAGCTTCCTGTCCACTGCTTTTAGCAGTGATGTCTTGGGCTCAAATGAGTCCATCCTTCGTGCCTATTCCTGTATTGGCACTTTGTCCCAGGATCAGGGGACAGGACTGGGCCTGACTCAGCCCTGGTTACAGGTAAGCCTGGGGACCAGCTGGAGGCAAGTCCAAGGGCAAAGCTCAGCCCCTGTCTGGGTCACCTGCTTTCAGGCACAGACTGCCAGGCTAGCCCTTGTTGAGAAACTGCAAGGGTCAGGACGGGGGTGCAAAGGAACGAGCAGCCCACCATCAAGGAGCAAGGCAGGCAGGCAGGCAGACAGACAGAAAGACAGACAGGCTTCCAGCTAGAATGCAAGGCAGACTGTGTTAGAGCCATGAGGCGGGTAGCTGAGTTGTCTGCCCCGGGCACCAGGGCTCAGAGGGGACATTTGACCTGACCTAGTCTCACCTGGCCTGGCCTCCCTCATAAGAAGACTCACAGTCACAAAGAACCAGGGAAGCAATCATTCAATCTGTGTTTTGTTAAACACAAGGGATACCCTGGCACCTACAGATAAACGACTCTCACTTCCATACTTAGAAAAAGAATTGAACCCACAATTAGAAGGTAAGATTGCTGAATTCTGGAAAACAAACCTAGCATTTGGGAAAGACAATGTCTGGGGAAAGCCACTAATCAACCAGGGCCTTTTGGGGGAATAAAGAGGGTGCAGACAAGGAAAGATAAGCATCTCATTTGTGTAGACTAAACAGATTTCTCACTGGAGGCCATTAAAAATATGAAGCTAACGTTTTTCCATTTTTGAAAATCATAAACAAGTCACACTACATGAGAGATGCTTGAAACAGACAAAGCTACTGGAACACGGCTTGGTGTCTGTCTTGTGCTCCCCAACAAGGAGACCAGAGATGAGCGCTTGAGTTCAGGTAGCTTATTTGAGCGTGATCTCAGGAAGCACGAGGCAGCCTAGTAAGCTTTGGTAGTACCAAGGAAAGTCTTCGGGAGAGAAGAGAGCTGCAGGTGCGTGAGATTAGAATTGCCTTCTAGGGGTCAGCTGGGTGGGGGCACTGAGGGGACATGCATCCATAGCGTCTGCTACGGTGCAGTGACCAGCACAAGACCCTCTACACAAACTGCTCTTTACTTACTTTTTCTCCTCTAGTTTTGTTGTTATGAAGCATTCTTTAGGGATGTTAAAGTGTCAATATTCAAAGTTCTCCCTGGGGTGTTTTTGAGAAGATGTCAACAGAGCTAGGAGCATAATTTTTGAATATGCTGCTAATAAAAACAGGCAGACCAGCTAGACAGCACAACCAAAAACCCACAGGAAACTCTCACAATAAAACTAGTGGGCAATGCATCCCCTAAAACAACAAAATCTCAGCAGGTAGGGACGGCCAATTTTGTAACTAGGAGTTATAAAACCGGCACGGTATCAGTATCTGTGCAGAGGAAGCAAAGGGAAGAAACAAGGTGTTTGCCACACCTGAGGACAGGAGCACTATGGTCCGAATGTGCTTTGTCTCCACCAAAACTCACGTTCAAATTTGATCCACGTGGCAGTGTCGGTACTAAGGCCCAGTGGGAGGGGTATGGGGTGTGGGGGCGGATCGCACATAGTAGAGGGGTGAGTTCTCGCTCTTGAAGGAATGGGTTAGCTACCGTGAGAGCAGGTTGTTAAAAAGAGTACAGCTTCCTCGGTTTTCCTCACTCTTGCTCTTCTCTGGCCATGTGATTTCTTGGCACACACCCACCCCTCTTCCACGTTCTGCCAAGAGTTGAAGCAGTGTGAGGCCCTCGCAGATGCAGCTGCCCAATCTTGAATTTTTCAGCCACAAGCACTGTGAACCAAATAAACCTCCTTTCTTTATAAAGTATCTGGCCTCAAGGATTCTGTTATAGCAACACTAAGTGGACTAAGACAAGGAGTAACTGAAAAGAGACCACGTGTACCCACCGGAAAGCACAGAGAGCCCATTTGCGTACAGTAGCTGAAACAGGAGGGGTTTTGCTCACTCCAACAGTGTATGAGTGCAAAGGGCCTCAGGTAAAAAGATCTAAAGAGAATGGAGCAGTCCAGTCCCTGTGAATTCTGGAAGCTGACCAGCAGGTCTTCCTTCTGGGACAGGGCCCCACATGGAGGAGAAGCTGCTGAAAGAGAAATCAAAACTGAACAGAGCAGGAACAATAGAGGGGAAGGCAACAGAAGACCCCAATAAAAATGGAGAAATTCTTAGAAGAGCCAGGAATCTCAAAAAACAAGCTGCCATATTTTTTAGTACTGCATGAAAACAACAAAAGAGGGAGCTTTATGAAGGTAGAGAAGCTATCTGGAACTCTGCCCCATTTTTAAGTTCAGAAAAATTAATGTCACCTTTACAAAAATGAGCAACTGGGAAGGATCAAGCTCATACCCCAAACAAAGTCATTTAAGAAAGAAGAGAATACGGAGTAGAATAACACCTCCACAGACAACGAAAAACACACCGGCAGGACACGCCTATAAAACAAAGAACGCTCACCTACTATTTTGAAGCAAACTAAGAGAAATTAAGAAAACAAGATAAGCTAGGAACAAACAACATAAACCAGAAACAGAAAAACTCATAAATGAAATGACAAACTCAGGGAAGAATAGGTTTAAAAGAAAAAGAAAACATTTCAGAAATGAAGACCAAAAGAGAAAGAATATAAGAGTGAATGAACACACCAGATAAGCCATTAGAAGAAATAGAAGATGAAACAAATGGAAATTCTTAAAAAATCAAAGAAATGGGCATGATACAAAGGTCTCAAGAGAAAGTGACAAATCTCGGAGCTAGACAAAGAGGGTCCAACATACAGAGGATAGGATTCCCCGAGGAAAAAGACCAAAACAGGGGACAGAATAAATACTAAAAGCTATAGTTAAAAAAAAAAAAAAAACTTTCAAAAATAAAAGAGTTTTCAAGCGACATATTGAAAGCCACACCATGTTCCCAAGAATATTGATCTAGAAGGACCAACACCGAGGCATAATTTTAGTAAAACGATAGAACTTTAAAGAGAAAGAAAAATCTTTTGAGTATCTAAGCAAAAATAGCACATGATTTGTAAAGGGGTTGAAAATTGGATTATCATCAACTTTGTGACGCTAACACTTATACCAGAATGAGATACAGCAACATATTTAAGGAACTCGGGAAAATAAAATGTGAGCCAAGGATCTTATATCCAGGGAAACTGACTTTCAAGTATAAAGGGTACAGACTAACTGTTATCAATATGCAAGAATTCAGGAAATATTGTTCCTTCCCAAGGAGTTTACTAGGAAATGAACTTCAGAGAACCAAAGTGACCAGAGAGACGTCAACATAAGGTGGTGAACATTAAATATATAGTTATGTATACAATCAACAATAAATAAAAATTAGAAAGGAAAGAGTATAATGTCTATATGTTCTGACAATATAGATATAGTACAGCTATTTATGAATTGAGGGTAAGAGAATGAGGAAAGCACATGGAAAAATTTTAACTGTCTTCACTAATGACTTGGATGGAGGCAGCATTAGCGTTTTACGCTGAGACTTGTGTGTGTGACATGTGTGTGTGACATGGAGTAAAGGAAATGAATAATTATTCAATATTCTAATTCTGACATCTCCTGTGGCCTTGAGATTCTTGGGTAAGAAAAAGAAATTCAGGTGTGAGTGAAGAATTTAAGTAAATACCCAATAATTCTAAATTTGAATTAGAAAAATCAGTATATACTCATGAGGCATTATATCTTTATTAATTAATAGAATTTATTTCTTAAGAGCAGTTTTAGAGTCACAATAAAACTGAGCAGAAAGAACAGAGACTTGCACATGCCCCCTTCCCAAAGCGCACACAGCTCCCCAGCACCGGCACCCACGTCGGTGTGGTACGTCTGCCGCGACTGACGCACCAACATTGGCCAGCATCAAGCAAAGTGCAGGGTTCACATTAGGGTTCACTCTTTGGGGTGTGTATATCGTATGGATTTTGACAAATATGCAATGACACGTATCGACAATCACAGTATCTTACGGAATAGTTTCACCGCCCTAAATATCCTCCGTGCTCCGCCTGTCCGACCCTCCCTCCCCGCGAACCCCTGGCAACCACTGGTTTTTCTTATGGCCTCTGCAGTTTCGCTTTCTCCAGAATGTCATTTGGTTGGAATCACACAGTACGCAGCCTTTTCAGATTGGCTCCTTACACTTCGCAATACGCATTTAAGTTTCTTTTACGTCTTTTAGTGGCTTGATAGCTCATTTCTTTGTGTATTTTGGTTAACAGTCCTTAATCAGATACATCTTTTACAATATTGTCTCCCGGTCTGTGGCTTGTCTTCTCATTCTTTTGACATTTTATCTTTTGTAAAAATACAGATAGGTAGATAGATTCTCCACTAATAGAAACCAGGACTTCTTGGAGAAATGGCTGATTCCAGGTCTGGAACGGGAACTGTATAAGGTGAGTCGGAACATCTTGCCATACCTGATAGCAAGGGGGCCACCAGAGACTAAAACATCATGTCAAAAGGACACAGGAACCATCTGCAAGAGGCGCCCACTGGCCAAATGTAGAACCATTTGAACATCAATGAAGATTATAATTATGATGGGTTAAAACCCATCAAATATGTTTAAACCTTTAATTTGTAAAACTACTTAAAACATTGTCTCCTTCAGAGGACGAGGAACAAATTCATTCTCTCAAGAAATGACAAATAAAGGACAAGACTGAAGCATTTCTCCTGCCTTTGTTTAGCATGTGAACTGTGCCCCTGGGTAGCCAAATGGCAGAGGAGTGGGATATCTCTTCATAGAGGCACTCAAGTTAATATGCGAAAAAGAAACGATGGCATTAGAATAGCGGGGTTTCTAATCCCCCCATGAATTAACAGAGCTGGGCGTTGTGCAGCACCAGCTGTTAACGTCCCAGAAAGAGAGGCCACCAGACACTACGTGCCTCCTCGTGACCTCGCCAAAAGGACTGAACCTGAGTCTGATCCGACCTCTGGATCCAGCTGCCGATTTGCAGGAGACGCAGAGGATCGTCTCAAACTGCACGAGAGATATCCATCAGCGGAATCCAGGCAGGCGGAACTCAGAAGCCTCAGGTTCTTCAACAGAGACGTAAAGAAAAGAAAGGAGAGGGAAGCTGTAGATTAAAAGAGACTCAAAAGATAGATCGAGTTTTTTTAAACGGCAAGATCCCATCATATGTCTAGGAAGGCAGGCTTGTGTGATAGAATCACACAGCTAGGACATAGATTACTATAAAAGTCATGTCAGGGTCACTTTTGCAGGGAGGGAGGCAGTTGAGATTAGGAGGAAGAACGAGAGAGGCTTCTGGGCACGATGGCAAAGTGCTAGTCCTTGATCTGCGTGGTGGCTCTTATAATAACTCCAAAACTATACATTTGTCTGGCTTATTTTTTTCTGTTTTATTTCACAACAAAAATATTTCTTAAATAAAATGTCCCAATCTACAGTTTAATCCTCATTCTCTACGCGCCCAGAGGCAATGGTGGGGACTGTGTCTCTGGTTTCCCAACGTGAAGCCTCAGGACTCCAGCTCCAGAGCAAGGACATGGAGGGTCTCATTAGGAAAAGCCATGACCCACCCTAACGTAAGGGCAGAAACCACGCCTGCCACGTGCACGCCGTACTCCCAGCTGCAACTAGCAGGTAGGAGGTGCTCAGTAAGTATTTGTTGAATGAATATATGACAGGGCTTGACTCAGAGGACTCACTCTGTTGGGGGAAATGCACAGTGCCAGTCACACAACAGACCCCCTGACCCCACCACGAAGGCCTGACTCCCCCTATTTCTGGGCCAGTCATATCTGCATCTCCAAGGGCAACTCTCCACCGTCTGGACTAGGTGACTGAGGAGCTGTGGGAACCTCCTTGGTGACCACCGCCCATCTGCAAAGGATGCCTTGGTGCTTCCGAAGGAGGAAGAGAGAGAGACTGGCCAGGCTAGGAGAAGGACCGGGCTGTCATTTCACCTTTATTTTGAGCAGAAGTTTGGCAATGCTTCCAAGAAGCAGAGGCAATGCCCAGTCCCTGGTTCCCGCTGCCTGGGGAAAGCGTTTGCTGTGGCGTCTGCTCAGGGGGAGCAGTGACATGTGTGGGCTCTTGGGCTCCAGATGGTTTCGTCCTGCAAGCATCAGGCAGAGCCGAGCACAGGCTGGCGTGGGCAGGCCCTCTGCCACTTCCGCTTCTCATCCAGGCTCCCAGTTCCAGCCCCCAGGGGCCCTCAGTAACATGGGATTCCAGATGCACCTTCATACAAACACAAGGTGCCACCTTCACCCTCAGAGATGCAAATTCAGGGCATGTTTAGAAGGTAGCATCATATAAGGTGATTCAGATGAAATTCAGGTCTACACAAAATTGCCGAGAATTAACTGCTTCCGTAGCCTCCTCCATCCTGGTTTATGCCCATTTAACAGATAGGATAGCAGAGGCCAAGAGGGGTAGTCATTACCCCAGCTGGAGAAGAGTAAGGGCTCTTGAGGATGCTGCTCTGTTCTCCATTTAACAAATGTTTCCTGCGCCCTCCCTGGGCAGGGACGGTCCCACTCCCGACCCAGACCTCCTGGCTGGCCTTCGGGAGGGAGGGGCAGGTGGTGCATGGGGCAGGAAGCAGTCCTCCCTCACCTTGAATTTGTCTGCCAGTTCTCCTCCAAGGCCACAGGTGCTGCCCACCCCTCCACGCACACACCCACCTCCTTCCCAAAGGACAAGGCACAGAAACCCAAAGGACTCCAGTTCCCTACACCCCGAGCTCTGGGCCACCCCTTCCAGAGAGCCACTCACTGTGGTCTGTCCAGTGGCAGGGAGGTTGGCGTCCCAGTGAGCGTGGCGCAGAGGGAACAGGGCTTTCCGCCTGGCCAGCGGACTCTGCACCTCGTGATTTCCAGGAGGGGACAGGGCCTCCCTTGTTTACAAAAAAAAAAAAAAAAAGGAAGAAGAAAAGGATAAACGACATTTCTCTCAGGTGACCCTCTTCACCACCAGTTTAAGTACAGTAAACCCATTTTAAGAGCATCTCCCAGGAAGCATAAACTTCATTTCATTGCGCCGTATAATCCCCTGTAATGGAAAACCAGTAATGAGGATGCCAGCAGCAGGTGCAAAAGGCAGTTTTACATCAATAGAAAATTCAATTCTAATTAATCTCTTCACAGCCAACATAATTGAGTCTTCATGGGGACCACCGGACCCCCCCAGCCCCCACCCCACCGTTCCCTTAGACGGGCCGTCTTCCCACTGCCCGCTGGAATCCGCCAGGAAACAAAGAGGAGGCAGGGCCCGCACCATCGAGGGTGATGAGGGTGTGCGGGAGTCTCTTTATTTCCATCACCAAGTTATTACCAAGGCGCTGAGCACGGTCTCAAAGGCCTTCCCTTGGTATGTAAATAGCATCCTGCTCTGTTATTTATTTCCTTGCTCTCCTCTCTCCTCTCCTGCCCCCAGGGTGTTTTTTTTTTTTTTTTCTGAAACTATCACAAGGGCCGCATCTCTCTTTGCTATCGCAGCATAAGGAAGAATTATGAGACCGGCGAGCGCCAGTGCCCTGTGCGCGGGCGTCTGTCTGCTTGGCCTCCCCGTCCTCCCGGGTTGAGGCCATCATTCGTGCACGGGTGACAGCCAGTCTAGGAGCGATCACTGCGAAGCCGCAAGAAAACGCACAGACTTCATAAACTCCCAGTATTGCTCCCTCTGATCTATTTCCTTCATTGCTTTCTTCTTCCCACCTTAACCGGTGACCGTCCTCCGCGTTGAGCAAAGTCGCACCAGACCAGCTCCATTAATGACAACATCCCCTCTGTGCGGATTTGCAATAGGCGCTCCTCCCAGCAATGCGAGCACGCAGACACGGAGCCGAAACCGGACCCGGATTGGTCCTTCGTGCCAACCGTGAACCACAAGCCAAACAGAGGTCAGGGGAGGGGGGAGCCAGGGTCTGTCAGGGAAAGGGGCGGCTGCAACTTCAGAGCTCTCCCTGGAAGCAGGGCTCATAGACCCGGAATCAGAGCGAGTGGCTGGCCGGGGTGAGCAGCCTCCTACCTTACTCGAGGTCTGGGCTCTGCCTTGGCTGCCTGGGAAGACTTTGCTGCTTCTATTGCCAGAGGCAGATCTGGGTGTCCGCCCTGCCCAGGTGAGGCTTGAAAGCACGGCCAGGTGTGGGTAGAGCAGCCCGTCCACCCAGCAGCCTGTCACCCGCATCTCCACCAGACACCCCTGCGCCAGCTGCCACATCAAAGTCCCCAGCCAGGATCCCAGGGCTGGGCGTGGCAGAAAATCAGGCTCTATCTGCTGCCCACTGTCATTCTTGGACCTTGGTGTCCCAGAAGCCAGGCACACTCGCGGTGCTTTGAGGCTTCTGAGAATAAAAACCCAGCAGGACCAGAGTGATGCTTGGGAACAGGATCAAGATAGGTCCACCCCAGTGGGGCCCAGGGTCCTTGGTGGGGTCTGGGGTCACTCCCCTGGGTGTTGACTTCCCTGGAGCACTTCGAGGTGTCCCTGTTTACCTATCAAACTCCCATTTTTAAACACACCCCCCACTGCCCAAACCCCTTGCAGTACCCCTGCGGGCCCCGCCGGCCTGCTCCCCCTGCCCCGCGAGGGCTGCCCTTCTCTTCATGCCTGGGGGGAGCACAGGTGTCCCCTGATGCCTCAGGCCTGGAGCTGCCTTCTCCTCTCATCTTCCGGGTGGAGGGTCTTGCTCTCCTGCTGTGTTGGCTGGATCTGGAGGGCAGGGCAGACGTCTCACTGCTGCCAGGGGGGTGGGGGCTGCTCCCCATCCTATCGCCACACCCCTGAGGTCCAGCAACATCCACTGACCCGCTGAAGACCACTGAGGTCCCAGACCCACGTGGGGCTGCGGCAAGGAAGGCCAGGTGGTGGCGGGAGGGGAACCCTGACCACAGGAGAAAGTGGAGTCACCACCCGCGATCTGTGAGATGAGTTACTCTGAAGCCGGGGCCATCGCCCGTTGAGGGCTGAGAACATGCGTATTTACGGATCACTATTTATGTTACATCCAACAATCAACAGCAAAAACAAAATCCACAAAGCCCAGCTTGGAAGTATAACGGGCTCCTGGGTAAGACAGGAAAGGAGCACAGAGGCTGCCTAGGGCCAGCCGTCAGCACAGCCGGACATGACGTCGGAAAACAGCGTGGTCCCCACCTCGCCTGAACCGCTGCAGGAGGAAGCTTGAACCTCCGTTCCTGGACTTGCTGTCCACTCGCACCGGGCGGCAGGGGTTTAGGACCTAACTCTCGTCTCAACAGGAGACCTGGCGTCCTTCATCACACCCCCACGCAGCTCCTGTCCTCACCACCCCCCACTTGATGACTCGTAAGGATTTCGCTAGTCACCCTCTCTGAGTCCCACCTCCCTGGGGTCTGTCCTCCACCTCTGCCTGAGCAGTGCTTCTAAAATACGACCCGACCATGCCAGTCTGATGCTCAGACGCCACCAGCAACTGCCCACCCCTTGCCAACTCGAATGCACGGTCCTCACTCTGGGTTCAAAGACCAGCCTCTCCTTCCTCTGGACCATTCCCTAGGCGTGACCACCTTATACCATTCACACTGGTCCAGGGGGCACATACCCTGCCACCTACCAATACCCCTCCAATCCCCTCTTAGACTTGCCATTGCCTGGTATTCAATATTATCCTGAGAATCTTAGCCTGTGCAATAAGTCAAGAAAAAATATAGATAAAATGATGGAAAAAGAGAAAAGAAAGTAATTATTTGAAGAAGATATGATTTCACAAAAACAAATAAAAAATCAGAACATCAACAATAAAAAAAGGACTAAGATCCATAGTTTCTCTGTGTACAAATAATAACTAGTTAAAAATGATGGGGAAAAGAGCCTCGTTCACCATAGCAATGAAAACAAAATATCCAGGGATAAACCAAAAGAAACTTGCAACATCTGTATGAAAACAATCTATAAAACCATGCTGTGGGATATAAAATAAGAACTTAATAAATGAAGAGATGTGTTACGGCACAGGAAGACTCAGCCATAGAAAGACTTCAGTCCTTCCTAAATTCATCTATAAATGTAACTCCAATAAAAATCCCAGCAGGATTTAGGGAGAAGAATCTGATAAAATTCAATTGGAAGAATTCCAAATGACCAAAATGAGCTAAGAATTTAAAAAAAAAAAAAAAGAACAATGGAAGTAGACTTAGGATGCTCATTAAAAATAGAAATAGACAAAACAGCAGAACAGAAAAGAGCCCCAAATAACCCCCTGCGTATGTCGAAATCTCGGATTACTGGCAGTAATGGCAGACACTCCCTGGGCACTTCCCAGGTGTCAGGCCCTGTTCTAAGCATGTTACATACATCGATTAACTCATTTAATCCTGACAACAACCCTGTGAGGTAGGTTACTGTTACTGTCCCAAATTTATAGATGAGGAGACTGAGGCACAGAGAGGTTAAATAATTTGCCCGAGGACACAAACCGTTACACAAGGGTAGAAGGGAAAGTTAGTGTGAGAAGGAGGGCTTTTTTGTTAATGCAGTGCTAAAAAACAAAAGACAGAAATACGACAAATATGACTACATAAAAAAATTTCAAAACTTCTGTAAGGCAAAAACCACAAATAAAACGCTAACGGCCAGTGGTCCTCCTCCTGGGGTATAACAAAACTGCCTGGGGAGCTTTTTAATGGGAGCATCCCAGCCTCATCCCAAGGGACATTTTAGCCTCCCCCGGGTTTAGAATAAATACGTGTGGCGTTAGGTCACGGTCAGAACAAGGAGTCTGTAGCCAGTCAATGAGCTTGAATCCCAACTACTGCTGCGTGCCCTTGAGCAAGTTATGTAACCTCTCTGTGCCCAGGTCAGGGTTGTTGTCATAAGGATTAGAGGAATAGACAAACTAATACTGTGAAACAGTTAGAGCAGTACTTGGTATATAGTAAATATTTAATAAATCTAGCTAGCATGTCTATGTTGAAAAATTTTCAGGTGATTTCCATATACTGCCCATAAAGCCAAAAACAAACTTTGCCCCTGAGTATATATGTGGAGAGCGATTTGCAACACTCATTTTTTGTGTGTGTCTGCTCATTTTATGCCTGTATGTTTGCTCATATTATGATGAGCGAAAGGTTATTGATCTCAACGTATAAAGAGCTCTTAATAAACAACAAGAAAAAGATAAAAAGAATACAATGCAATTGATTCCAAAAGACATGCCATGGTCAATAACACATTAAAAGACATTCAACTTCAGTAATCATTAGAAATGTATATTAAAGCAATATGGGCCGGGTCCTGTGGCTCATGCCTGTAATCCTAGCGCTCTGGGAGGCCCAGGCGGGCGGATCCTTTGAGCTGAGGAGTTTGAGACCAGCCTGAGCAAGAGCGAGACCCCGTCTCTACTAAAAATAGAAAGAAATTAGCTGGACAACTAAAAATATATAGAAAAAATTAGCCGGGCATGGTGGCGCATGCCTGTAATCCCAGCTACTTGGGAGGCTGAGGCAGTAGAATTGCTTGAGCCCAGGAGTTTGAGGTTGCTGTGAGCTAGGCTGACACCACGGCCCTCTAGGGAACAGAGTGAGACTCTGTCTCAAAAAATAAATAAATAAATAAATAAAGCAATATGTTTCATATTTGATGTTTCAAGTATGATGTTTCCAATCATATTTACAAAGAGGGAAAAAGGATGATCACAAATGCTCACGAGCTGGTGGGAAAACAGGAACTTTCCTATCCTGTCGGGCAGACTCTGAATTGTTACCATTCTTCTGGGACCAGTGTGGCAATATGTGTGCACGATGATTGTAATGCGAGCCAATTCTTGGAATTTATCATAAGGAAATCAGCAAATGGGTGAAAAACAATACATGAATAAAAATGTTCCTTATAGCACTTTTTAGGATAGTCCCAAGTCATAACAACCAAGATGCCCATTAATGGAGAGTCATAAAGCGAAGTGTATTGATAAGGGAGAATACGTTGTGATCCATTTTTGCAGATAAACATGCAGGGGACTGTCACTAACCACTGTCCCGCTGGCGAGGAGGGGGCTGGCGGCGGAGTGTAATATTAGGAAGCTCAACAGGGCGGCAGGGGCTGCAGATCCTCCCCGCCTCATCAGCTCTGCCAATTTCATCTCCATCTGTCTGATTACTGTATTTTATTTTTCAATCAGGTTCAAAACTTGGTGGGGGAAGAAGGGTATTGTTTACTGCACACCTCAGATGCCAACAAACCCCTCGTCTTCTCTTGTTCTCTCACAATAGGCCTGATTTGATGAGCCCTTAGGCCCATCATTTAGTAACCAAAAACCTGGTTACCCCTTTGTCCTCAAGGGCAGGAAGGGCTTAGTATGCAACCTGGCTCCCAGGAGGTGAGACGAGATATTTGCATTTTGTCTTACTAAAGCAACAAAAAAGGAGAGGAAAGATCAAATCGTTTGGAGTCTCTAATAAAACAGGCTGAGCATTCACATTCTGCTACCACGTATATGTAAAATTTATTATAAAAACAGGAAAAACAAAGAGTGGAAGGATGGGTACCCAAGGACCAAGTGGAGGAGGGGTGGGGAGTTGAATTAAGGTGTTAATAGTAATTGTCTGAGCAGGTGGGATCAGGGGTGTTGCCTGTTATCTTGAAATTTATGATTTTTCTGTAATTTATATATATTTCTCTTGAAATAGGAAGAAGTCTTTACAGGCATGCCTTAGAGATATTACAGGTTCTGTTCCAGACCACTGCAAAAAGAGGAATATTACAACAAAACAAAAATCACAATAAAGTGAGTCACACAAGCTTTCTGGTTTCCCAGTGCATATTAACGTTATGTTTACGCTATATTGCAGTCTCTTAAGTGTGCAATAGCATTATATCTAAAAAAATTACATACACCTTAATTTAAAAACACTCTATTGCTAAAAAACGCTCATGATCGTCTGAGCTTTCAGTGAGTCATGATCTTTTTGCCGGTGGAGGCTCTTCCTTCAACGTGGACGGCTGCTGACTGATCAGGGTGGCGGTGGCTGAAGGTTGGGGTGGCCGTGACAATTTCTTAAAACATGACCACAATGAGGTTGGCCGCATTGAAGGACTCTTCCTTTCATGAAAGATTTTTCTGTAGCATGCAATGCAGTACGATAGCATTTTACCCACCGTAGAACTTCCTTAGAAATTGGAGTCAATTCTCTCAAACCCTACTGCTGCTTTATCAACTAAGTTTATGGAATATTCTAAATCCTTGGCCGGGCGCGGTGGCTCACGCCTGTAATCCTAGCACTCTGGGAGGCCGAGGTGGGCGGATCGTTTGAGCTCAGGAGTTCGAGACCAGCCTGAGCAAGAGCGAGACCCCATCTCTACTAAAAATAGAAAGAAATTATATGGACAGCTAAAAATATATATAGAAAAAAAATTAGCCGGGCATGGTGGTGCATGCCTGTAGTCCCAGCTACTCGGGAGGCTGAGACAGGAGGATCGCTTGAGCTTAGGAGTTTGAGGTTGCTGTGAGCTAGGCTGACGCCACGGCACTCACTCTAGCCTGGGCAACAGAGTGAGACTCTGTCTCAAAAAAAAAAAAAATAAAAAAAAAAAAATAAATCCTTTGGTGTCGTTTCAACAATGTTCACAGCATCTTCACCAGAAGTAGATTCAAGAAACCACTTTCTTCTCAAGTCACAAGAAACCACTTTCTTTGTTCATCCATAAGAAGTAAATCTGTTAAAAGTTTTATCATGAGATTACAGCAATTCAGTGATATCTTCAGGCTCCACTTCTATGAATAATTCTAGTTATCTTGCTATTAACATTTCTACCCCATCTGCAGTTACTTGTGCCACTGCAGTCTTGAGCCCGTCAAAGTCATCCATGAGGGTTGGTATCAATTTTTTTCAAACTCTCGTTAATGGTGAAAATTGCAGGCCGGGTGCGGTGGCTCACGCCTGTAATCCCAGCACTCTGGGAGGCCGAGGCGGGAGGATCACCTGAGCTCAGGAGTTTGAGACTAGCCTGAGCAAGAGTGAGACCGCCGTCTCTATTAAAAATAGAAAAAATTAGCCAGGCATGGTGGTGCATGCCTGTAGTCCCAGCTACTCGGGAGGCTGAGGCAATAGGATTGCTTGAGCTCAGGAGTTTGAGACCAGCCTCAGCAAGAGCGAGACCCACCCCCCCAGTCTCTACTAAAAATAGAAAGAATTAGCTGGACAACTAAAAATATATAGAAAAAATTAGCCAGGCATGGTGGCGCATGCCTGTAGTCCCAGCTACTCGGGAGGCTGAGACAGGAGGATCCCTTGAGCTCAGGAGTTTGAGGTTGCTGTGAGCTAGGCTGATGCCATGGCACTCTAGCCTGGGCAACAGAGTGAGACTCTGTCTCAAAAAAAAAAAAAAGAAAAGAAAAGAAAATTGCCATCTTACATAAGCGCTGTTTACAGCACTCCAAAACAATTATAACAGTAGCATCAAAGATCACAGATCATCATCAGATATAATAATGATGAAAATGTTTCATATACAGCAAGAATTACCAAAATGTGACACAGAGACACAAAGTGAGCCCATACTGTTGAAAAATGATGCCAATATACTTGCTCAACATAGGGTTGCCACAAATCTTCAATTCGTAAAAAAAAAAAAAAAAAGAAAAGAAAAGAAAACATCTGCAAAGCTCAATAAATTGAAGTGCAATAAAATGAGGTCTGTCTGTATAGCAGTAGGTTTTTGTTTACCTTTCGGAGGTGTCTCCTCAATGCAAAATAATCTCTAATCCCAGCCCCTTATTTGACAGTATTGTCGGATGCCTAGCAGCCATCGTGTACCATGTGATCCCACCAGCTCCCCAACCCCGCTCTGACCTCTTGTCTTGGCCTGAGGTGTTTGAACCAGGAGTGGGCATTAACCCATATGGGGCCAATTGAGATTCCCTGGCCAGGACTTTGCAATCAGGCTGGGAAAGTCAGTCCGTCCTGTGTTTAAACCTCACAGCCAGGAAGGGTGGGCAGCCGTGTTTTCAACCACGTGGCGATGGGAGTCCGTTGCCGTGGGTCACGGACCTCCCGGAGGCCTGGCCGTGTTCCTGTTCACAGGTTGTGCACACTTGGAAAAACCACGTTTTTGTCTGAGCCTGTTTGAGATGGATGATCGACTCAGAAGAATATTAACAAAGATCAACTTTGGTACCAGAAGTGGGGTTACAGGTAAGCGGTCCCTCCCCAAAAGACAGACGGAGACAGGACGGGAGTGAGGAAGGAAGTCGGTATTGATGGTTTCCCAGCCAACGCGGAGAAACCTCCCCACTGGGTCACATATCAGAGACATAGTTGATGAGGCTTGTTGGCTCTTGGCTCTAGGAGCAGGGCCACCAGGGAGTGAGGCTTCAGGAAAGCCCTGCCGTCAGAAGGCTCGCGTTTTCACAGGAGACGTACTGCCAGAAAAAGGTCTGGCCAAAAGAAGTTTGTGAATCTCAGACCCTCAGGAAATCCCCAGTTCTGAGCTAAGGCTGTAGCTGAGAATGAATCATCAAGGCTGTCAGCTCTGTCACGGGGATCCTCCCTGGCGCTCCTCTCTGGGCGTCCCCCACAGGACACTAGGTGGGGAATTCCCCGCCCCCACGACAAGCAGGGCTGGGGGTGGCTGCCGGCCAGGGAAGCCAGCCACCCAGGAGCTGTGGAAGGTGACAATCCATTGGTCCTATCACTGCCTTATGCTCTCCGGGCGAGAAGAAACGGTATCAGCTCTGGACTGGCAAGCAAGTGGGGTGTGGTTTTTTCTAGAAGGTTCTTAACATGTCCTGTCTTCTGAAAGAGATTTGTTACTGTCGACGATGGGATGTGTTGGGGAAGATTGCATTATCATTCAGGCTACAGGCGGCCCCCAGGAGCCAGGCACAGATGGAGTCGAGTGGCTTGTCTCCTTTAAAAAGGAAATGGCGCTCTGAGAAGAGGAGGCTCATCGCTGCCTGCTGGGGGTGGCCAAGACGGGTGGGTTTTAGGCACTTGCTGCCGGGAGAGAAGTCCCTGATGCAGCATGGGAACCACTGGATAGGCAAGAAGGGCTGTCCTGCAGGCATCCCCGGTCCTGGCTGCCCTCCTGGCTTCAGGCCCCGGGGTGAGCGCTGCAGCCTTCAAAATACGTGTCTCCTTATGCTTGAATTGGCTTCGGCTGTGCTTTGTGACTTACAACTTGGAGTCTTGAATTTTTAAAATTAACTTATTTGTTACTAAAAGATAATGACTGAACATGATAAAAAATTCAAATAGCTCAAAAATACCCAATGAAGAATAGGTCTCCCTTCCACCCCAGGCCCCTGTCCCTCTACCTAGAGACGACAACTGCTAACGGTCTCTATAAACCCTTTCGGAAACTGTGCATATAGGAGCCCTCGTACGTATTTTTTAGACAAATAAGAGCTAATTATATGCACTGCTCTGCACTTTGTTTTTCTTTTAGCTTAATAATATCTTGGAGATCATTTCATGTACTAATTCATTTTTAATTTAAAAACTACATAAATAAATAAATGGTGCCGTGATCATTAGTTAACTGTTTATGAAAAATATTAAATTGGTTTCCTTCCCTGCACCATGCACCAAAATAAATCCCAAGTAGTGAATTAAAGATTTAATCATAACAAATGAAGCTCTCAAAAATAATGAAAGAAAATGGGAGTGAGTGATTCTCACGTGGCAGATCCCCGGGTGCGACCTGACGGAGCCTCGGTAACTACAAAATCTGAGCCCCCTAGGCCTGACTGTGAGCTGCCGGTGCTGTCTGGAACCCGTCTTTGCTCTTGTTGGGAGAAGCGTCTTAGGGGGGCTTCTCCGGGGGAAGAGCCGGGGTGAGCACCCACAGGAAAGTGAGTCCCAAAGGAAGGGCTCCCAGGGAACGGCAGGGAGGGAGGGGGACTGGAGGTGGGGCGGGGAAGAAGCCAAGCCAGGTTGGGCTCTCAGCCAAAGTCCTGGCTGCCCCCCCCTTGAGGCGAAGGAGCCGGGCTTTCCTACCACCGCACCTGTCAGCCATCGATGGAGGGCTGGCCGGGGCACCAGATCCCAGCTCCCAGCACCCCGACTCTCCGTGCCTGCGGGCGGCGCAGCTCCCTGACCCAGGTGGGCCTTGCAGGAGTTGCAGGCGCAGCTCGTAGAATCCGGGGCACAGGCACCCGATGTGCTAAAGGTTGGTGCACCAGGGAAGGCCCACGAGAAGATCAGACCCGTGAGAAGTTACAACTCTGAGTTTGCAGGGAAAACTCCAAGAGGATGTGCCCCAGGCTCCTCACACCCACAGCCACCTGGCCCAGAACCCAGGCGCATCTGAGTGCTCCGGAAGCAGACGGAGGTGCAGTTTGGGGCAGGAGGTTTGTGCTGACGGCTGTGAGGAGAGACCCCATAAGGAGGCCAAGAGGCAGAGAGAGAAGCTGAGCCACAAGGGCAGTCACAGCCGGGGCGCCGGTCAGTCAACCCAGGGAAGTCGGAGCTGAGCACTTCTTCAGGAGTGACAGAGGCGTCCCCAGAGTGAGGTGAGGAGTGGATCATCCCGGACGGGGCATGACCTTGGGAGGGGAGCTTCCTGGCTGCCAGGGCAACTCCCAGCAGCTGGGGGTGGCGGCCGTGATGGTAGATTTCAGATGTCAGCTTGACCGGATTGCGGGAGACCTAAATAGCCGGCAAAGCGTCATTTTGGGGTACGTCTGTGGGGTGTCTGGGGAGGAGACTGGTGCAGGTGGACTGAGTGGGGAAGAGTCGCCCAGTGCCGGTGGGCACCGTCCGGTCGGCTGGGGGTCTGGGGGAAACCGAGAGGCAGAGGAAATTTGCTCTCTGTCCTGGAGCCGGGACGCCCGTCTTCTCCTGCCCTCGGACATCAGAGCTCCGGGCTCTCCCGCCTCTGGACTCTGGGACTTGCGCCAGCGGCCCTGCCCCAGGCCCTCAGCCTTCGGCCTTGAGCTGAGAGTGACACCATCGGCTTCCGTGGTTCTGAGTGAGGCCTTCAGACTGGGGCTGAACTGGCCTCCCTGGTGCTCCAGTTTGCAGACGGCTCATCTGGGACTGCTCAGCTTCCGTGATCACATGAGCGATTGCTCCAACACACTCCCTCTCGTCCCTCCTGCGACAGTCCTGACTAGCACAGCCACGCCAGCCCTGGAGAGGGACTCTGGGGGCGGGGAGGGGGCACTAGAAACCTGGCGAGGGGGAGCATGAAAGGTTGAAGGTGAAGCTGGTGGGGAGGGGCACTCCAGCCGGGGCCTGTCCCTGCACAGCTTTGCTGCAGGCAGGGAGGTGGTCTGACGGGTGGTCAGCAGGCCTGAGGGAGGGGCTGCAGTGGACGACCCTCACCGCTCTGGGCCGAGCGGGCGGTGGCAGCGTGCCGCTAGGGCCTGTCCAGCCCCCGCACCGGAGCAGAGAGAGGAGCCCAGGAATGACTGGGCCCGGCTGGGCTTGGAGAGAAGGGGCCTCGAGGGCAGGAGGTCTGCAGTTCCCCACGGCCCCCATCCCTCACCCCAGCTGCTGTGGCTTTTAAACAAATTGTCCAGAGAGGGAGAAGTGGCAGAGCTGTGTGGGCAGCTAGGAGGCCATGGGTCTGTGGGAGACAGCCGGAGGTACCGCATCACCCCCACCCATTTTACAGATGAGCAAACTGAGGCTGCAGGCGAGGAGTGCCCTGGGAGCCCACAGAGGCAGTGGTGGGAAACAGCACCTCTGCTCGCCCTGCAGGCCATGGTAGGGTGGGGAGGGCTGCGCAAGGGGGCGTGGACTCCGGCACAGTGCATAGTCCAGCGCGGACCTGTAGGGTTGGCGGAGGGGTGGGCTGTGCATGGGGGCAGCCGGACTGGCCATCCCGCTCTGCCCTGTCCTCATGGGAGGACATGGCTTTGGCTCTGGTTGCCAGGATACAGCACGGCCATGCCTAAGCATCCCTGGAAAGCCCGTCTCCCTGCAACACCCCCAGCCACAGCCGGAGCAGCAGGGCCACGCGTCATTATGGGCTGAGCAGACTGTTCTTAACAAATTGTCCTCGGCAAGCTCTGCAGACAGGGCTGTGTGGGCAGCTCAGCCGCCCAGGAGACCTGGGAGGGTCCAGGCACTGGAGCCGGGGTCAGGGGGCATGTGTGCCCCCACGCCTGCCCAGCTCCTGGCCGGGGGCCCTCACTGTTCTCCCAGCACTGCCCCCGAGGACGCCGTGCCTTCACCCTGACCAGACGCTGCTCTCCTCAGCACCCTCTGAGCCCCTGGGGAGCCAGGTGCCGGGAGCCGACGTTATGGATGACGCCCCAAACCAGGAAGGACAGCTCACAACTCAGGGTGAAGCTCTGTGTACACTGGTATCGATTCTGGGCCTGCAGTGACTCACAGGCCTCAGAGAGCCAGACGCGCTTGTGGAAGGTGAGAGAGTTAGTGACTGGCAGACACTAATGGCTTCAGGGGACGCAGAACGTTTCCTTATGGCGGCTTGTGTCCCCCCTGCCCTGCTGGTCGAGAGCGGCTGCTCAGCAGTCACAGCTGGTGCCTCTGGGTCCACGCTCGGGTCTCCGGCATGAGGGTTTGCATGGAGAGCTTGGGTCAAGGGAGGGGGTTCTCTGGGAAGTGGGAGAAGACAGCTCAGGGGGGCGTAGAGAGCCAGCCCAGGTGTGCCCCAGGCCGTCTGCCTCCTGCGGGAGGACAGGAGGGCGCGATACTGGCTGTGTGCCCCTGGTCTCTGACGACGGCTGCAGGGAGAGTATTTGAGATGTGGGTGCGATGGGGCTTTGGCATTCTGTCCCCTTCTTGTGGCCCGTGGCAGCTGAGTTTTCTAGAAGGGGGAATTGGTGAGGTGGAGAAGGTTGTTTCTGCCCAGGTGGGAGGTGGGCAGGTTCTGAGGAAGGCAGGAGCCCTGAGATGGGGCCTCCAGGTGACGAAGGCCGTGGAGCAGGGCCAGGAGCTGGGGGACAGGCCCACCAGGCCCAGAGAAAGAGTCCTGGCCGTCTGGGACCCGTGGCTTTGCCCCTCTGGATTGACCTGGACACTGTCTTCCGGAGCACTAAGGGAAGGGCCCTGTGTCCACACGCGACTGGGGGGCTGAGGTCGGGGCAATGCTCCACCCTGAATGCCACCCTCATTGCCAGGGCTGGACGTTTGTCCTTATCCCGGAGGCTGAGTGATCTGTTGCGCCCTCCAGGGCCTCCTCTTTGCAGCCCCCCAGGGCGGAGCCGAGAGCATCAGTTAAATGTCCTCCGCCTGACTACGCAGCCCAAAGCGGAGGGCCCGGCAGGGAGCACGGAGCCCTTTCCCCGCAGGCTGCCCTGTCCGTGGGGAGCCCTGCCAGCACCACACGGGACAAGTGAGTCCTGAGGCTTCAGCCTGTGCAGACAGTGCCACCCCAGCAGGAGGGAGTAGGCACCAGATCCCCCCCAGGTGTGATAAGTGTGGCAGGGGAGGGGAGGGGAGGGAGCAGAGGTGCTGCTCTCCGTGAGCTCGGGGTATCACCGCAGAGACAGCACAAGCTGTTTCAGACTGGGGTCCTCGGCTGGCCAGTACCGGAAAGGGACCCTCCTCAGGGGCCGCAAAGGGACCCAATGTTCTCCCTTCGCTATCTGGGCGAAGGAGGCACAACTCCTCGCCCCTAAAGACATTTGACCACAGGAGCCCACGCGGTGCGATCTTTGGGGTGGCTAGAACACAGGGCGGCACACCAGAGCCTCCTGCATCCATCTGAGGTTCCGCTGACGCCCATGGCGCCCAGCCCTGCTGCACGTGCAGACCACGGGGAGGCCGTCACCAGGAAGGAGCCTTGTTGTCACCACATCCCCGGACTGGCGTGTGGCATCACAGTGCACGGTCGCCAGGATTCCTGTGCTTGTCAACGTGTGGGGGAACACTGTGATGGGTGGAATTGCTACCTAAAACCACCACCCACCTGGGAGGATGGAGCCCGGTGGAGGCCAGACTGTCACTCCCGGGTATCTGCCACTTTTCTCAGAGGCTCTGCTTGTTGTTCTGCCCCCACTGTCTCTTGTGTGTGGCGGAGGAGGTAGGCTTGGAGCCAACTGGGGGGGTAAAGTCTGGATACTCCTGGGGCATCCATCTCTGGGAGAGGGGCAGGAGTGAGAGGACCCAGCCAGACCTGAGAGCCGAGATCTAATGTGGAGAGAACAGGTGCCTAACGAGCAGTCCCTCTGCAGCGGCCCCCGGACCCTCAGGCCTCAGCCAGGGGGTCTCAGCTGCTTCAGAGAGGCTGGGGCAGGAGGACCGTGACCAGTGAATCACACAGGCATGACACAGCACAGAGAACAGGACTTCAGCAGAGGCAGCAGCCGGGCCCGACGCGCTGTGAGAACATAATTCATCCCCCCACGCTCAGGCTCAGGTTTGCAGAAACCTCGAGAGAGCTACGAGACTTTCTGTTGCATGTGAAATGCTATTGTAAGGGGCAGTGGGGTTATGTTTGTTAGGTTTCAACATTGTTTGGTTTAATTTTTAAATGTGGTTATCAAAGTAACACATGCACATAGTTCAAAAAGTCAAATATTACCAAAGGACTTAGAATTAAGAGCGATCGTTCTACTTCCCTACACCCCAGTCTGGCTCCAGATTTTGCCTCTCACAGCTGCCGCCGCCGTATTTCCCTCTGCATTCCCCAGTCTCGTATTTACACTGCCCCTTCTTCATCCTTTGTTTCTGTCATTCTACCCTGCGACCCCACAGTGCGAGTGAGTCCCTAGCTGTCTTAGGGCGTCCCCTCCCTCCTTTTCCCACCAGCCCCCAGCCCACTTTTGCCTAAGTCTATGTTAGTGTTTATGTTATTGTGAGTCAGCTTTGGCAGGATAGATTCTGTGCCTCTAGGAATTGGTCCATTTCATCTAGGGTTTCCAATCTGCTAGTGTACAACTGTTGTCTTAGTCAGTTTGGGCTGCTGTAACCAAAATGGCATAGACTGGGTGGCTTAAACAACAAGCATTTGCTTCTCATGGTTCTGGAGACTGGGAAGTCCAAGATCAAGGTAGCAAAAGATTTGCTATCTAGTCAGGGTCCACTTCCTGGTTCCTAGAGGGCTGTCTTCTCACTGTGCCCTCGCATGGCAGAAGGGGTGAGAGAGCTCTCTGGGGTCTCTTTCTTAAGGGCACTAATCCCATTCACTAGGGCACCCCCCCTCATGACCTAATCACCTTCCAAAGGCCCCACTTCTTAATACCATCGTATTGAGGATAAAGATCTCGGCATATGAATTTGGGGGTGGGACACAAATATTCAGGCCATAACAGCTGTTTATAGTATTCTCCCGTAATCCTTTTTATTTCTGTAAAAAACCTGTGTCTGCTTTCAGTTTTGATTTTAGTAACTCAAGTCTTCTCTCTTTCTCTTAGTCAATTTGAGTTTCTTCTCTTTTGCTGCCTTCAGAATTCTCTCTTTGCCTTTGGATTTCAACAATTTGAGCATAATGTGTTTCAGTGTGGATCTCTGCATTTATCCTGCTGGGAGTTTGTTGAGATTCTTGTATGCTTATGTCTTTCATCGGATTTGGGAAGTTTTCAGCCATTATTTCAAATATTTTTTTCCTGCCTCTTTCTCTCTCTCCCCTTCTGTAATTCCTACGATGCGTATATTACTATAATTGATGATGCCCCATAGCTTCTCCAGTCTCTGTTTATTTTCCCTCATTCTTTTTTCTTTCTGTTCCTCGACTGAAAAATTTCAATTGTCTTATTTTTAATTATCTTATTTTCAAGTTCGTATTTTCTTCTGCCTACTCAAACCTAATGTTGAATGCATCCAGTGAGTTTTCATTTTGGTTATTATAACTTCCAGTCCAAAATTTCAGTTCGGTTCATTTTTATAATTTCCATTTATTAATATTCTCATTTTTACACATCATTTTACCAATGTTCTTTGGCTCTTTGTGCATGGCTTCTTTTAGCTCATTGAATGTAGTTAAGATAGTTAATGTCTTTGACTAATAATTTCTATGTCTTGTCTTCCTCAGGAATAGTTCTGTCAACATTTTTTTTTCCTGTGAATAGGCCGGACTTTTCTATTTCTTAGTATGTTTTATAATTTTTCTGTTGAGGACTGAACATTCTGGGTACTATGTGGTGGTAACTCTGGAAATGTGATTCTCCCACTTCTCAGGAATTGCTGATTTTTGCTTATGGAAGGCTGGGGCCATCCATTGGTAACTTTTCCAGACCATTTCTGCAAAGTGTGTATTCCTTATTGTGTGTGGTCATTGAAGTTCCTGTTCCATTGTCTCTGTGGTCAGTCAGTGACCTGACAAAGGTTCCCTGAAGTGTTTGGCTCCCAACGTGGTGCGTGTGGGGAGAGGCAGGAAGTGCTGGCTCTTTCAGTCCTGTCACAGTGGGGAAGCTGCTTTGGCCCTGGCAATGGGAAGCAGTGGCCACCTCCGTGCCAGACCCTCAGCAGTCAACTCTGATTTTGGGAGGACAAGGTCCTTATTGCCCACCGTGGCACCAGCAAGGCATACCAGGAACACAGGCCACTGTCCCTGCAGCTGCCTGCCAAGGGGCTGGTGGGTGAGGGATGGTAGCCATGATGCAAACATGGAAATTTATCTAAATTTACCAGCCTTTTCATCAGGCTTTCCTTTGAACACTAGAGGTGTTCACTAGACTGCAGAGTTACAAAATATTTGTTCCAGACAGCTCCTGCTAGCTCAGTTGTTGTTTGGGTGGAGGGACAGATTCCTTTAGCTACCAACTCTGCCATCAATTTCCCTGTTTTTTAATTTTTTTTTATTTTTATTTTTTGAGACAGAGTCTCACTCTGTTGCCCAGGCTAGAGTGAGTGCCGTGGCGTCAGCCTAGCTCACAGCAACCTCAAACTCCTGAGCTCAAGGGATCCTGCTGTCTCAGCCTCCCGAGTAGCTGGGACTACAGGCATGCACCACCATGCCCAGCTAATTTTTTCTATATATATTTTTAGCTGTCCATATAATTTCTTTCTATTTTTAGTAGGGATGGGGTCTCACTCTTACTCAGGCTGGTCTCGAACTCCTGAGCTCAAACGATCTGCCCACCTCGGCCTCTCAGAGTGCTAGGATTACAGGCGTGAGCCACCGCGCCCGGCCCAATTTCCCTGTTTTTAATCCCCCTAACCACCCACTCTCAGCCCCAGCTCCAGGACCCAGCCCCTAACTACGGACTGGGGGTCCGTGTTAATGGGCTCTTGCTCTCCTGTCCCCGCTGAAGCTCTCCAGATGTCACTTTCTCTGCTCTGCTCAGCCGGATTGTACTTCTCCCTCTGGGCTCTGCCTTCCAGGATTTGCTGAAATCTCTCACTGCCATTACCTCCTCCTCTGTCTTTGTCCTTGTTGGTTTATGCCTTTTAAATTGCTTCACATTGGCCAGGCACAGTGGCTCATGCCTGTAATCCTAGCACTATGGGAGGCTGAGGCAGGAGGATCGCTCGAGGTCAGGAATTCGAGACCAGCCTGAGCAAGAGCGAGACCCCGTCTCTACTAAAATAAAAATAAATTATCTGGACAACTAAAAATATATAGAAAAAATTAGCCGGGCATGATGGCACATGCCTGTAGTCCCAGCTACTTGGGAGGCTGAGGTAGGAGGATTGCTTGAGCCCAGGAGTTTGAGGTTGCTGTGAGCTAAGCTGACACCATGGCACTCTAGCCAGGGCAACAGAGTGAGACTCTGTCTCCAGAAAAATAAATAAATAAATAAATTGCTTCACTTTCATAGTAGCAGGATTGGGGTGGGGGACAAAATGCCTGGGGCCAAGCCACTGGCTTTTCATGGGAACTCCAGGTTTTACTACTGTCGAACACTTCGTTTCAGTGCAACTCAGCAGTTACCACAGACGGTCATTTTGTTCCTCTACGTATTGGCTGTCGCAGTCAGTAGAAACAGTCGGGCAGGACATTTGTAAGGGTTTTGCCTACCAGTGTGGCCAGGTAATGGCAAGAGGGTCAGCCAGCCCTAGGTGTGTTCAGGGCAGGATGCGTCAGAGTAGGATGTCTGGGGTTCCTGGGCATATCACAGGAGGGGACACTGGGTCCCCAGCAGGCCAGCGCCCAGTCCTGCTGAATTCCAAGGCAGCTTGCTACTGCAGCTTTGTTCTGCGTCCAGTGCAACGTGCCTTGAACCGAATGCACGAATAATGGCGTCTCTGATGCTGACAGTGTGCTCCAGCCACCTGCAGCCAGGGGTGGGTTAGCCTCTCCTCTGAGCAAGGCTCAGGCCGCCACGCACTTCCTGGTGTCTAATTGCAAATGGGTGTCAATAACTCTCCCAGGCTGAAGGCAGGCATCTCTTTTTTCTGTTCTTTGGTGTTTAATATTGAGTTTCAGCCCAGCTCAGGATCGCAGCTGTTGTCAAAGGACCTACAGGAAAATCCGTTTTTATTGAAACTGAAAAGGTCAGTTTTCTTGGACGTCTCCATGGTGAAAATAATAAATGCAGCACATTCATACCCTTCTGATATTTAGGCTCTCCAGCTGGAACGACCCTTGGGAAAAGGCGCCTGAGGTTTTAATTAGGTTTCTCAACCTTCCCACCACAACTGCTGCAGGAGAGACCGGCTGACAGGCCACCTCCCTCCCTGGGTCGCCAAGTAGATAGACGGTCAGGGGTTGGCAACCCCACCAGATGGCATCTGGCATAGCCTGGGTGAGCTCCCAGAGGGCCCACTAGGTCAGAAGAGCAGGTCCCCCACTTGGTCTAAAATGTGACCCATCAGTTATGTGGCTTCTGTTGTTCAGTGCTTGTTCCATCATTGACCTGAATTTGCAGAAAGGTGAGTCTCTCCCCTCTGCCTGTCCAAATCCCACCTGCGGACGGGGACACCCCTTGAGTAAAGCCTGAGCACCGAGCTTAGCTGGTGGCCACTGCCGGCCTCTGGTCCCTGCGGACCAGCCCACTTCCTGGGGCAGCTGAGCAGCTCTGGGTGGGGCCACTTGATGTACAAGCACATCCGACCTGGGGTTCCCTGATGATGCACTGGGGCGCAGGGAGGGGTGACCAGGAAGGCAGAGAAAGATGCTGCGAGGGCAGGTGAAGCCCGTTCCGAGGAGGACAGGGTGGTGGGGTTTGGGGAGAGAACGGGGACAGCCTGGTGTTGATGTCTTGGCAGGGACCCACTCTTCCTTAATCCAAGAGAGTAGGCTGTGCCACCAGGTGTCTTTTGATGTTTGTTAGTTGGCCTGGTACACGGCAAACGCTTTCAACCTGCAGATTAAGATGGGTCTTCGGTTCAGCAAAGTTTCCCTCTCTTTTATTTTTGCATGTTTTTTCTTTTCTGTTAATTATTTCTGTTCTTCATGAACAGCCCTTATCCTGTTTGCATTTCCAGCATCTTTTCTTCAAAGACATTGCCCTTTCTCTACTTCTAACTTCTCTTGTCCTCTTCCGAGGCATTCTGAAGAACCTCTCAGAACCACATTCCGTGTCACCTGCTCTGCTGTCCCCAGGCTGCTCCTGACCCTTGGCGCTGCTCGTGTCCCCAGGTGGTTTGCCGGGCTGCCTGCCCCGCTGTGACCACAGCTTGTCCTCATTTCTCTTCAACTCTCCGTTTACAGACTCAATATTTTCGTTTTTTGGGGAAAAAAGAAAAAACCTTACATCTGTTTCCCAGAGTAAATATTTTTAGAATTCTGTTTTTTCTCCTTCCTTGATATCATGACAATATGGTTTTGTGGTCCATCTGCCTTTCCCTCGGCAGCTGCCTGGCTGAGTTTGCTCTCACGCCCGGGTTTGTGCCTGTCACACCGGGGTGTGCCCGTCTGGCTGTGTGCGTGCCGGGCATCCCTCTGATTCAGGCCCCCGAGGGCAGGCGGAGCCCACCGCAGAGATGAAGGACGGTCGGACAAGCGCCGTGGCTGCGGAAGTCAGTCGCCTGCTGGGAGCACGGGGTCTTCCCAGGCCAACGTGGCTTCCTCGTGGCTGCTGGCCCCTGGGGGCAAAAGGTGCCCATGCATGGCCTGCTCTTGTGTTTAGCTCACCTCTGAGCATTCCAGGGGTTCAAGAAGGAGCTCTCCACCCCTGGAAATGCCCGGGTCAGAGAGACCTTCCAGCACCCTAAGGCTGCGTCTTGGTGCAGCCAGGAGTGTGCTCACGGCCCTGGGGCAGGGGCATCTGCAGGTGCTTGCGATGTGGTGTGCACTGGCCCCTCCCCAGGGGTGCCCCCGTGTGTGCCTCGCCTGGAGTGGAGGTGACCTGGGTGCCGTCCCGCTGGCACCGCACTGCCTCCCCGGGAAGGAGGGCCTCGAGCTACAACTTCATCCTGGTCTCGGCTGCCCAGGCCCTGGCAGAAGCCCCTGGAAGGCTGCAGAACACAGCTGGTGCTTCCTTTGAATTTCAGTAGGACTTCTTTGATTTCTCTTTTCTTTTTTTCCCCATTCTTCTCACTTCAGAGAGAGAGATCTGAGCGTTTTCCCTCCGCCGCCGTCTGCGCTCACGCGCGTCTGCCTGTTGGCTGTCACACTGTGTCGGCCGTGACCGGCCCCCGAGTACTCTTCACACACACGTCTACGGCTGAAGGACTTGGCGAGTGATTTTTCCCAGTGAAACTTTAATACGGGACAGAAATATTTGGCGTGTGTGACAAGGTCGGTGGCATGTCTCTAGGGAGTCTGGAGAAAGTGAAAGCTCAGTTTCTTCACCCGAAGATGGAGAAATAACAGCACCTATGTCCGGTTCTACAGCTGAAATTAATGGAGACCCCCAGCGCCTGCGAAGCCCTTAGAGCAGCGTCCGCACACGGGGAGGTGAGTAGGTGACGCTTAGGCGTTGCTTACTGGACTCGAAATTATTACTCTCATTCCTGGCTACGTTCCTGTGCTGGGATTAATTCACATCCTGTATTTACACCAACACAGCAAGTCTCTAAAATACAAAAGGCCTAAGATTGGGGCTATCCTCTTACCTCATAGTCACAGCCCTAAGAACTTTTACTTAAGAACGTCGGTGGGTAGGCGAACCACTTCCGAGGTGCGACAGAGACCACTGTGCTCTTGGGTTTACCCTGTGGAGTTAACCTGGCCCAGCCCCTCTAGGAATAACACGTGATGTGCACGTGTGTGCACCCAGGGGCAGGCTCCTCCCGGCAGGGCCCCTGCGTCCCAAATCGCAGCCTGACACCCCAGAGCCCACCTGCTCACCTCCTCAGGTGCCTTTTCCTAAAATTTAAAAAAGATTTTTTTTTTTTTTCTCGGAACACAATTGGCAAACAGAGATGACTCTGCAAACGGGGCTCTGTGGCCTGGGGCTGTGACCAAAGGGAACTTGTGCTTTTTCTGGCTGCCCAGCGTCTGTGCCAAGGATGGCCCCCATCTCTGGACCCCTGAGGTCCCTGCAGGTCCCTACTGTCTGGCTGAGCGGCCACAGGCAGCCACACAACCCATCTGGGCTGTGGTTTCCTGGCCTGTGAGACGGGCTCCCAGCGCGCTCCTGGGTAAGAGGGCGCCCGCGGCCGATGCCACGCAGATGGACCAACTCTGTCTGTCCCCCCCTGAGTCACCCCCGCCCCTCTGGCCCAGCGGCGGGACAGGCTGTCAGAGCTTACTCCCTCCCACACTGCTCAGGCCACCCAGGCAGGCTTCTGTGCCACAAACCAACTGCAGCCATCGGCAGAGTCCACCCACTCAGTCACCAAATGCCCCCGTGCCCCCCCTGGCCCCAGGTCCCTCCGCCCGTTTCAGCCTACAGAAGGGAAGAGGAAGCAGAGCTCAGCCGATTCTTTCTGCGGCCCAGGGAAGACTCTTTAACCCAATGGTGACCCCGTGACTGCAGGCCCTGCCACTGGCGAGCCCTCAGGCAAGGCGTGAGGAAGGGAACAGGCCCCTGGTGCTGACAGCAAATTCCAGTCCCACTGCGGCAGGAGGCACAGGGTGCCCCGGGCTACGTCCTGTGCTCACCGGCACCTCTCAAGCCGTTAGCACGGCCTCCACACTGGCCGGTCGGGGGCCATCTGCCCTGCCCCCCTGCCCCTGCCCCTCTGGGAAATTGTGGTCAAGAAATAGTTGTTCCCAGGTCGGGAAACATAGGTTTCCCTCCCTGCCCCCACACATGCAGGCAACAACATACCTATCTGCACACAAGCACACAGACACGCTTACACATGCCCACACGGATATGCATGCCTGCACATACGCAAAGCCACAGGCGAGTGGCCGCCATTCCCCTCATCAAGGCTCCCGAGGCTGCCCCAGGCCTGGCTGGTGCTCCCTTCCTCCTGCCTCTGTGTGGGCAGGAGGCAGGACCGGGCTGGCTGTCACTGGATGCCCTCTTGTCCCCACTGTCTGCTGTCTGGAGCTGGCCTGGGCTGTGCCAGGAGGCAGCCGCTGTTAGTTAGGTTTCCATTTTCTTCCCCTGACCAAGGAGACCTCAGAAACCTGAGCCACTCAAGCACATGAGCTGTGTTCTAGCTGTACGAGGTTCATTTTAGAATCTGCAGCGGTGATGTCAGACTGTGTCCATTCCAGAGAGTCAGACTTTGTTTTAAAAAAACTCAGTGTCTGGTCCAGGCATGGATCCTCCCGCGAGCACATGCACTCGCACATACATGTAAATGTAAGTCCGTAAATGCACACATGAGCACGCAGTCACACAAGCACACACCCTTGTGCTTAAGATACACACAGAGACACATGTACACGTGCTCACACAGACATGAGCACCCTACACACATTTTCACACACACAAGCACATACAGACACATGTATGCACAGCATACATACAGGTGTGTACAGGCATGCACACACAAAAGCACACACAAGGCACACACATATACAAACATACAGAGACATGCAGATTCCCTCATACAGAGACATGCACACATGTAAACGCATACACAGAAGGAAGCACACGTGTGCACACATGCTGAAGTGGCGTGCGATGCAGAGAGAGCCCTGCAGCGGGGTTGGACATCCTGTCATGTCTTCTGCACGCTTGTTCCAGGTGGGTTCTTTGTGGAATGTCGCGCATGGCTGACTCCGGAAGCAGGGAAGCAGGAAACACTGATTCCACCTTCTGTTTCTCACATCCCTGCGTGCCGGCCAGTCGCTCTTCAGCCTCCCTCCCTGCCCCCAGCATCCATCAGAGATCCAAGTCGCCTCCAGAGCGTTCTGAACCTCAGGAGGGAGTCCAGGCACCTTGGCCTGACGCCCCACCTCACCCCAGCTCCCCACCAACAGACCCTGCCCTGGGCTCCGGGCACACGAAGCACCTCCGCCTCCTGCGGAACTGCCCTGCCAAGCACGTGCCGGCTCCAAACGCCTGTGCACCCTTCAGGGCTGGCGTGGGCGGACCGTTCTGCCCTCCCCACCCCCAGGCACAGCCAGGGCCCCTACTCTGCTGTCCCCATGACCATCCTCGTCACACTGGTGTTCAGTGAGGCCCAGTTGTCTTGGCCTTGCCTGTTCAGTCACTCTTGGAGGGCGCAGACTTCATCCTCCTCATCTGACTGTGGCAGGAGCCCGGCTCCCAGTGAGCCCTGGATAAGCACCCGCTGGCAGGGGCTGAGTGCAAGTCGGCTCTGCTCTGTCTGGGGACGAGGACCAAGGCCAGCTGGAGAAGCCTCGCTCTCGCTCTCGGCTGTGTCCCCAGAGGGAGGGATCTGCAGAGAGCACTTGCCGAGGGGTACGCCACCTCGCCCCATTAATCAGGAAATGTCTGCTTTCTTCTGTGTACGAGGGGAAATGGAGTCAGGTGCTCTGTGTTCAAATCTGTGTGGACTTTAGATACCGGAATCTAAAGTTTGCATGATCGTCCAGCTGTGGCCCAGATGAGGTTTCTAGTTGCACAAAGCACAGATACATCACACCGAGGGAAACCCTCAGCCGCAGCAGGAGGAGAAATGTCCCTGTCATGGCGGCTTCAACGGGAGGATGTCACGTCCCCGTGTTCGTTTCCATGAGCTGAACCTGTGCCCAGCGGGCACGGCGGATGGCTGACCTCCACCAGGGCTGATGTTCGTCGTTTGTTCTCATCCCTTGAGCCTGGGTGATCGCGAACTCCCTTTTCTCCCCTCCCCACTAGGGTAACACATCCCAGTGTTGGCTTTTGCCTTTCAGAGACACTTCAGATATTTGGGTTCTAAGTTTCCACATTTGCCATTAAAGCAATTATCAGCTAAAAATGCTCTGCTCCCTGAAACAATGCAATCAGAGGGCAGGAGCAAATTTAAAGTTATAAATAATTTCCTTTCTCCCGCTACTTGTTTGCGGTGCTGTATAAATCTTTAGGTGTGCGAATTTCATCATGACCAACGTTCTTTAAAATGTAATAAAACTTTTCTCATTAAAATTAAGCCAGCCAATCAAAATAAGCACCCCACAGACCCTCCGACGTAAACCCGCAGTATTTGCATTGCAGAACAACTGTAATTTTATTCATGGGCTGGCATAGCCTCAGCCCATCAGTAATTAAACACGGAACAGCTGTCACTCTGCGGCATCTTGGGCTGACAGGATGGAATAATGAGCCCCTATCGGTGGGCGACGGGCTCGGCGGTAGGGGGCTGACGCAGAGGGGGACTGGCGCGGGCAGGAGCTGGTGTGGGTGTGGGATCGCTGGCCGGGCTCAGCGCTGTACCTGGCTCTCCCACGCCAGACGTTCCTCCTTGGTTCTGTGGGAAGAGGTCAAGGCGCTGCACAGAGAGATGGTGGAGGGATGAGGGGGGTGTTTGCTAGAATAAGTACCCACTTTCCAGAGGCCACATGGGACCCAGCGGAGGTGCACTTAGGAGGGTGGGGGTCACTTTGAGTTTCCACTTTGTACCCTTCTGTGCTGTTTGGAATATGTTAACAAGCCGGTGGATATTGCTTTTGTAATTCACAGAACTAATTTTAAGAAGAGGCTGGGCGCTGAGCAGTGGGGATAGAGGAAGGGAGGGGACTCTGGACCTGCCAGAGCTCCTGCTGGACTCCCAGGGACTTGGAGAGAGGGGTCCTAAATCTCTGGATAGTCCGGCCGGGAGGGGCAGTGACAATCTTCTGGCCCAAAGCCCCGCTTTGCGGATGAGAACGTTGAGGGCTGCAGAGGTGCCGTGGTTCGGGGCAGTCACTGGCTGGCATCTGGCACTGCCCAGAGGTCTGGGTTCTGGACTCCCATGGCCCAGACACATCTGCCTCTGAGCCTTGGTTTCCTCCTCCAAACAAGGTGTGGGGATGAGAGGTGTGTATGGGGTGGGGGGCTTAAGGCTGTCAGCACAGAGGCCTGGGAGCAGAGTCCATACCTTACACTGGCGACAGGCGTCCAGTGCTCCACAACGCCCCTAACGACAGCCGTGGCTGCCATTTACTGAGTGGTTCCTCTGAAGCAAGTGCGGTGCTGGGTGCTACCCACAGATAATCTCCCTGCACCGTCAGAACACGCCCTGGGGAGCTACGACTCCTTCCCTTTGCGGGGAGATGGGGGCTTGCAGACGTTATATTTAATATCCGTAGACTCTTTGGTCACAGGACAGAAGCCCAGTTCAAGCAGGCTCAAGCCAAAAAGGGATGTATTGGCTCAGATATCCAAAAACGCCAGGAGTAGCCGGAGCTCCAGGTTCACGTGTGCAAATGATTCCACCAAGGCCTTGTCTCGCCCACCTCTCTGCCGGGCTCCTCTGCACGGGTGGGCACGGTGGCGGCGGTGGCGGCACCAGGCTCCCATCCACGCAGGACTCATCCCGTGGGAAGAGCAGGCGCCCTGCCCTTCCTCCTACCCCTGAGCCAGTCACCATGGCTGGGGAGGCTCTGATTGGCCCACCCCGGAGCTTGTGGGAGCAAAAGGGCGAGGGGGCCAGGGGTCCCCAGAGAAGAAGGGGTTGAACAGAAGAATGACTTTGCTGGATGGCAAAGCACAGACGCCAACACGAAGGCCAGAGCTGAGCCAGGGTCTGGGCAGGCTCCGGAGCCCTCACCTCTTCCCCACCGTGCTCTGGGGTCACGGGGCTGGCACACCTGCCGCAGAATCTTTACGGCACGTGCCCTGGAATGCCCCTGACTGTGCCTCAGGCCTTGGGGACCTGTCTCTGTCAACGTCACCTCTGCTCGAGACTTTGAGGGGGCTGCTCCCCCGCAGGCCCTTCAAGTGGGGCCCCTGGGGAGCCCGATCGGATTGCCACTGCAGTTGTATAACTTAAATATATGGGACGTAATTATTTTTAAAACTATACCAATAAAATTGTCTCTGATTATTTTAGTCACAATACAAATAGCCTCAATTACAGCAGAAATAGGGCGCGGGTTTATGGCTCCCATGAATCTGAGAGTAACCTCAGCTCGGAGGCGGAGAAGCCTGCAGCTCCCTCCCCCCACCCCCCGCCACGAATCCTGGGGCAACGTGGCCCCGAGTCCAGTGAGGAGGCCGCATGCAGGGAGGAGCCAGCAGCGAAGGTCCCTGGGTCGCTTGTGCCGGGCGGTCTCCAGGCCCTAGGGAAGGCCCGAGGCAGGGCTGAGACCCTGACCCACTCCCAGGTCCGTGCCCCTCCCCGCAGCCCATTGTCTGTCTCTCCCTCTGAGGTGCAATGAGTGACCCGAGACCGCCAGGGCCCGGAAGAGCCACACTCAGGATGGGACCCCTTTCAGGCTCTCCGGAGTCTTCAGCTCTGGTCCAGCCCGCCCAGCCAGCTGGACATCCAGGTTCCTCTCTAAGAAACAACAGTCTCCACTTGCCAAGAAAGACAGCTCCCATTGAAGAGCCCTGAAATCCAGCCAACTCCCTGGGGAAACTGAGGCATCAAGGAGACACATGGTCCAGATCACACAACAAAGTAGTGGCAGAGCAGAGGGGACCCAAGGCTTTGCCTCTCAGCCCCAGGAAGCTGTAGGAGGGGGTCCGGAGAGAGGTCCAGCAGCCCCTCTGTGGCCGAGGGCCAGGTCCCCACAGCCCTCCCAGCCCTGCCCTGCCGTCTCCTGCTCCCCGAGCATCTGCCCAGTGCCGAGCCCCCCGAGAGTCCCACTGAGCCCCCTCTGCCCGGCCAGTGCCAAGGCGATCTCAGCAGACAGCCGCCTGTCCGTGAGTCGGACTCAGCCATTAGGTCCCGCTACGGTCTGAATGTTTGTGTCCCTTTCCAGATTCCCACGTCGGAACCTAATCATCGAGGCGACGGTGTTAGGAATTGGAGCCTTCGGGTGGTGAGTGGGATGGGTACCCTTAGAGAGGAGGCTCAAGAGCTGCCCTTGCTCCTTCTGTCACGTGAGGACACGGTTGAGGAGGCGCCACCCGTGAACTAGAAAGCAGGTCCTCGCCGGACACTGAATCTGCCAGTGCCTTGATCGTGGACGTCCCAGCCTCCAGGACTGTGGAAACTGAACTTCTGTTGTTTACACGCCACCCAGCGTGGGGTGTTTTGTTATAGCAGCCGGCAGGGACTGAGACAGGCCCTGGGCCTCTGCTTGCCGACGCTGCCCAGCCTGGGGTGTCGTGTTCCTGCGGGGAAACTCTCACCTTCCCACGTGACAGTTTCAGAACACACTGCAGACGACCCCGTCCCTCCCAGGCCACCACCCAGGGGGACAGCGCCAAACCCTGAGCTTCTCAGAGCCGGCACAGCAGGTGCCACACACTTCCCAGCCCGCGGTGACAGTGACGCTGAGGCTGTGCGCGGAGAGCTGGCCATGATGCTCCTCCAGGGCCAGGCGGGCAGGAGCTGGTGTGGGGCCACGCCCACCCCGTCCACAACTCACGGGCACACCGGTGGCCCGCAGCTCAGCCACACCTACTCTTTTTTGAGGATTGCATCAGCATTTTTCTGTCAAACACCAGTGAAAATGTTTTGGGGATTTTTTTTTTCCATTGGAATTGCAATAAAAACACAGATAAAATTCGGAGAGAACTTGAATCCTTAAGACAGCGAGTCTTCCCCTCTGGGAAAGGACCGTTCCTCTCTAACGAGGCGTATCTTTTTGTCCTTTTTAAGATTTTATAGTTTTCTTCGTATGGGTCCTGCCTGTTTCGTGTTAAGTTTGTATGGTTTACAGCTCTATCGACGTTAAGGATCAGGCCTTTCTGTTTCATTCTCTGATCGGCTGCTCGCCGGCACGTGGGCAGCTCCGCGCCTTTCCCCAGAGTCTCTTATGTCACCACTTTTCCAGGCTTTCTCGGTGGCTCTGATTGTTTTGCAATGAATTCTCTTGGACTTTCTAGGTAAATGGAAACATATCATCTGCCAAGAATGATAATATTGTCTCTTCTAATCTTGGTACTGCTTGCGTTTGTCTTTATTTCTAGTCTTACTGTGTTGGCCACTTACTTGTGGGTGGAGGGGTCACCTCCGGCTTCCCAGTGAGGCCCCAGCAATGGCCCCAGGAGCCCTGTGCACGGCTGCCAGCACCTGCGCTGCGTTCCCCAGCAGGCCAGGTGCTCCCGTCTTCAGCACACCTGTGATTCCAGGTGCGCTACACTTCCCAGGTCTCCCTCCCGTTCCGGCGGCCTCCAGGACCAGGCTATAGTCCAGGCTGGGAGGGATGAGGCAGCCAACTCTGTACGCTCTAAATCAGTGGTCCCCAACCTTTTTGGCACCAGAGACTGTTTTCATGGAAGACAATTTTTCCATGGACTGGGGAAGTGGGCCATGGTTTCCGGATGATTCAAGCGTTTTACATTCATTGTGCACTTTATTTCTATTATTACATTGCAATATGTAATGAAATAATTATGCAACTCACCATAGGTTGGGGACCTCTGCTCTCAATGGTCCCTCATGCTGAAGGCTCCAAGGGAGAGTTTCCTGGCCTTGTTTTCAAATTCCTCATGTCTCCCTTCTTGAGGGCCTCCAAACCCCGGGTGCTGCAGTGAGGACCACAGCGATGAACCCACTTCCTGACTTAAGGTGCTAACAAGGGCTGGCAGGACCCATGGTCCCACCTCCCAGTGGTGTCGTCTGACCCTCCGTTCAGTATGAGCTTCCTGAGCACCCACTGTCTGCCACACCCACCCGGGGCTCAAGGAAGACCAGACCATGGGGGCGATGACCCACCACAGTGCAGCAGGATCTGCAGGTGCATGGTGGAGGGACTGGGGGATGGGGGGCTGCGGGGCCCAGAGTTGAGAGTGGCTCCTCCTCCTCGTCTCCACGGTGGGGGACGCAATGTGATCCCCAGGAAGGGATCTCTGCTAGATAAGACAGGGAGAGCAGGGCAGGTGAACAGTGGCCCCGAAGTGTGGAGGAACACTGCCCAGGGCTTGGGGTCCGGGGAGGAGAGAACACAAGGCTGGCGGCAGGTGGGGGCTGCAGAGGGAGGACAGAGACAAAGGGCTCGCACTGGCGATCCTGGAGGGTCTCAGGCTGAGGGTGAGGGTCTTAGGCACGTGTGTAGGAAGCATCACTGCCACAACTGGGGGGTCCGGTGGGGACTGGAGCTGAGGACTCCCTGGGAGATTACCCACCACCCCTAAACTAACGATGTTTGTTCCTCCCGACCCCAGGGAAAGGAGAAAATGAACAATCCACTCCCCACACGCCCCATCCCCGCCGTGGCGCTGGCTATGCGCAGACTCCAGACCGGGGAGGACGCTGCAATTCAAGGGCAACTTTCTACGTGGACAAACCCTGGAATTGCGTCACATATGAGTGACATCAAAGGGAAAATTGCGCAATTTTTAATTTGGGGAAAAAAAGGTGGCCTGGGTTGCAATGTTAGCAACAGTCAAATTTTATTTATTTTTTGGAGACTGGGGCAGTGGTGTGATCACAGCTCACTGTACCTGGAACTCCTGGCCTCAAGCGATCCTCCCTCCTCAGCCTCCTGAGTAGTTGGGACTATAGGCAGGTGCCACCATGCCCGGCTAATTTTTCTAATTTTTATAGAAGCAGGATTCTTTGTTTTTTGGGATTTTTGTTTTGTTTTTCTAAAGAGCAGATGGCTATGTTACCTACGCTGGTCTCAAACTCCTGGCCTCAAGCCATCTTCCTGCCTCAGCCTCCCGAGGTCGGATTACAGACACAAGCATCGCACCCGGCTAACACTCACTCGCCAGCAGCTGGCAAGAGATCTCGCTCTGCTCTCTGCGCTCTTTCCCTCCTCTGGGAATGCCCAGCACCTGCCAGGCCCTGGCAGCCTTGCTGGTGACTCAGACCTGGCCGAGTAGATTTTCTCCCCAGGAACCAGAGGTGGTGAAGCTGGGTGCCCTATTCATGGCCAGCCCAGGCAAAGGAAAACCCCGGAACTTCAGCCTCCAGCCCTCCGAGCCACCCTGACTTTGTTCAGCTATCTCTTTGGGCAGCAGCATGGGGGCCCGGGGACTACGGCCATCAGAGCATTGCTCTCCTGTGGCCACAGTGCTTAGCCCTGGGTTGGGCATGTGACCCTGGGTGTAGTCCGGCCCCGTTAGAACTAACCCCTGGGCTTCTGCCTGAGCAACTTGGAAGAATTACCTGCCAGGTCCTAATGCACCTGCACCAGACAGGTGTGAGCAAATACTCTGCCACCACGAAGGGCCCGGAATGTCACTCTCAGAGTCAGCCACAGCCCAGAGACTGTGGTTGAGTCCAGCCTGCCTGGACGAGGTCTGCTCAGCCCAGCTTGGTTTGGGTATTCTGCCCTTTGCCACCCCCAGAGACCTCCCTACAAACAGCATCCTCCCAGTAAAGCCGCCCTCATTCTATTGGCGGAACTACCCAAAGCAGCTGCTGTTGCCCAGCAGAGGAGCCAGTCCCAGGGGCCAACGGGTGAGAACAGGGAGACCCAGCTCTAGGGGGGCCCTGGAGCTGGCTGCAGACCTGGGGTTCTGATCAGTGCGGTGACAGATAAACCCAGCGTTGGCCTTTTGCAGTAGGGACAAGGGGCGGGATCTCCTGAGGCAGATCCAGGGATAGGAGGTGCTGGGGCAAGGTGGCCCGAGCTGGGCCTTGGTGGCATTTACATGGAGGAGGGGATATGGTGGAGGTGTGGGAAACCAAGGCAGAACTAAGTGGAGTCCTGCGTCCTGAGGCCTGGACTGGGCAGAGGTGGGCATGGTCCCGCAAGCAGCCTGGGGCATTGGGGCGTGACGTCCAGGAAATAGGATGTCCTGCGACATGATTTACTCTGGACGGGTGATCGTTGATTTAGGGCCTCTGACAGTGAGCCGTTCTGAAACCTGACGGAGGGAAACATCAAGTGCAGGAGTCCCCATTTCGCATCCGGCAATCGCATTTCTCTCCGCCTGGGCAATTCCACAGCGAAGCACTTCTGTCCCCTGGAGGGTGTTAGGATGGATTTGAATTAACCAGGAAGTTCTTTGATTGCTATTTTAAAACTTCTCTCTGCTACCTGGCCTGACATAATGATTACCTGCCTGTGATTTATCTCTGGCAGATTATGAGTGATGATAGGGTTTGGGGTGATAATTGAGTGTGTCCAACACCTCACCTCCTCCCCAGTCGCTCAAGCTCAAGCTGAAGCAGCCCGTTCTCCCTCCGGGCCTCTCGTGCCGCCGCCGAGGAGAGGTGGTTATGGAATGAGATGGGCATTTTGCAACAAGCCCCTGCTGCGGCCAGCCCAGGGGGGATGTCTAGCTGGGCCTTGGCCCGGGCACCTGTGAGCCTTCCCTTAGGCAGACTCACAACCCAAGCGCTGGGCCTGACCTCTGCCTGTTCCCACCACGTGGTTACTGGGCTTCAAGCGTGTTGGAGAGGGCCCTGCCCTTGGTAGCCGCGGAGGGAGAGTGGAAGGGCAGGGTGTCCACAGCAAACACAGAGACAAGGTCCCTTCAGAGAGAGAGAGAGAGGCAGAGACAGACTACAAAGCAACTGCAACAGGGCAAGGGATGGGCATGGGGACTTCCTCAGTGGGGAGCTCAGGAGGCCCCTCTGAAAGGTGTCATTGGCAGTGAGAGCCCAGGGAGCCGGTGTGGAAAAGACTGGAAAGCCTTCCAAGCAAAGGGCACAGCAGCTGTGAGGCCCTCCCAGGTGCTGGGGAGGGGTGGGGGAGATGGGAGGAAGCCTCTGGGCTGCCGAGGGGAACGAGAGGTAAGTGGACTCAGAGTTCCGGGGCACGGGAGGGGGGGGTCCTCCACTCGGCCCCCTGTTAGAATCTCCTGCCATTGTGGGTTAGGTTGTCCCAGAGGAACCCACCTCCCGGGACACTTCTCCTTGCAGAGGGCCCAGTGCTGGCAGTATAGAGTCCTGGGTGTGAGTGCGGGAGGCTCAGGGAAGACAGGAGCAGGAGCACTGGCAGCCACCCCAGGGCAGCTGCACAGCTGGAAGCGCCCAGAACAAAACAAAAATACAAAATGCGGGGCTCCTTGTTCAAGAGCGGGACAGAACGCCTCCCTTTCTTCCAGTCCCTCCCTCCACCTGTCGTGCTGTTCATGGCCGTCCTCCTGCAGATGTGAGACACCTGTGGGGTGAAGCAGACCCTCAGTGGCTCCTGGGGCCCCACCCTGCTGCTCCGTGCATGGAGGGTGGGCGCCCAGCCCTGCCCCTCCCAGCACCTGTGCTCAGGCCCCCTGGGGGCAGGGTGCGTGGCACGTGGCAGGGGACAGCGGTTGCCTGGTGGAGGGGGAGGAGTGGGCGGCTGAGAGCTCATCCTGGGATGTGGGGAGGGGTTCGAGGTGGGAGCACCCAGCACACACTCCATTGTCCCAGGGATGTCCCTGACAAACTTGCTGACACCTTGATTTGGACTTCTGGCCTCCCAGGTTGTACGAGAACAAACCTTTCTTGTCTGAGGCACCCAGTGTGTGTCCCCTGCCACAGAGGCCTAGGATCTCAGTCCTCCTGGGAGTTCACCTAGGGGCGGGTCTCGCACCCCTTCCTCCTGCGTGAGGTCGGCCACAGGGCCTCAGAGCCCCCCTGGGGGGCGGGAACGAGGCCGTCCACACCCTGTCTGTCTTCCACACGGGTGTGCACTCACTCCTAGAGGGTGTCAAAGAGCCCCGAAGCTGGACGCTAGTTAAAGGTGGTAAAGATGGATTTTATTCAGTAACCTCCGTGGTAGGAGAAAGAGGCTTTGCTGTAGGACTGAGCTCGACTCGGATGCAAGGTGTGTGTGTAGGGGGGTGGCCGGGCGTTTCAAAGGCAGAATGGGGATGGGTGGAACAGCAGGGACCTGAGCAGGGTCAGGGAGGCGAAATGCTAGAAAACATTAGGAGAAGCAGGGAGAGCGGTCAGTGGGCTTATCAAACCCGTCTGGGTTTGCAAACCGGTGCTTATCGAAATTAGGCTCCGACCGTCTCGGAGAGGCCGGGAGACAGGGGCCCTATCTTCAAGTGTTGGCTGAAACAAACAGTGAATGTTCTTTTCACAGCCTTGAGGGGCTGGGTCATCCCAGGGACCCGGCCTTGAGCTGGCAGGAGCCGTGCTAGAGTTTGTCCAGGTGTCTGAGTGTGCGTCGGGGGCAGGGGCGATAGGTGAAGCTGTGTGTGCTGGGGCCTGGCAGAGGGCGGGCTCAGGGGAGCCTGGGCCCGGTCCGGGAGAGGGTCTGCGGAGGAGGCAGGGGCCGGGTGGGCCCTCCTGCTGCCGCTTCCTTCCGGTGGGAAGACAAGGACAGCCTGGGGTGGTGGGAGTGACTTGGTCCCGCCTGGTGAAGTCTGGGGGCGCTGTGGGCTGTGCAGAGATGGAGCCGTGGGAAGACTCTGACCTGCAGGTGACACTGCCGGGGTCACCTGCACTTGAACAGCAGTTGAAGAACGTACGGTCGGCGCTGGGGTCCCGTTATCTGAGGGAGGGGCTGAGGGATGTCTAGCTGGACGAAGACTGGCCAGAGGAGCAGAAGGAAGTCAGGATGCGGGGAGGGGGGGGGGAGAGGAGGTGAACAGCTGGGGGCAAAGGGAAAGAGAATTTCAAGGATGAGAAAGGGAAAGAGAATTTCAAGGATGAGGGTGTGGCCCCCGCACCCTAAGATGCCAAGGGGCCGAGTAGGACAAGGCCAAAAGGCGCCTGGTGGGTTCCAAGGGACAAAGAGCCCGGGGGTCTTCCCGCCCCGCCCCCCGCCGCTGCCCTGAAGCCCCCAGGCTGAGACTCCAGGTGTGGGGGTCCAGGGCCCCTCTGGGGCAGCAGAGGGGAGCACCCCCGCAGGATGCGGACCTTCAGCTGGCTTTAAACTGGAGCCTAACAGTTTAGGGTTTCTTCTCCTTTCCTGCCTTTGCAAGAGGGAATGCAAATGTTTCTCTCGACTAAGTACAGCACAGGGCGGAGAGTGCGCGGCTGCGGGCACAGGCTCCCTTGACCCCCTGGGTGGGTCAAACCCACGCTCCCCGCAGGCGTCTCTCCCGTGCACTCTTCGGGGGGGCCGCTATTCTACTTCCTGTCATCTGAGACTCGTTTTCCCCGTGTTCTCTTTAACTTTCAGTAAATGGAATCATACAACATGTGCGTTTGAGTGTCTGGCTGATTCAACTCAACATTGTGTTCCTGAGACTCATCTTCTTTGTTGTGTGGTTTCCCTGACATGAAAACACCACTTTATTTATCCAGTCTACCGCTGACGGGCATCTCAGTGGCCTCCAGTTTGGGGCTGTGCGGAACAGCGCGGCTACGCGCCGTGGAGCCCACGTCCGCCCGGGCGAGTGCTCACACTTCTGCTGAGCGCACACCCAGCAGTGGAGTTTCTGGGTCAAAGAAGAGCACTGTTTGGAGGTTGTAAAGCAACGGTTTCTTTTCTAGGTTTCGTGAGTCATCCTGGCTGACTGTGAAGGCTGAGACGGGATTTGGGGTGAGTGGTGAAGGGACAAAGAGGGTGGGGGCAGGGACCCACGGGCAGCCTTTAGGGGGCAGGAGCAGAGTGGAGGGATGGGGAGCCCGTGGGAGCTGGTCACACAGTTTGTCGGAAGAGGGGCGCCCATCCCAGGCACTAGCCCTGCCTTCCCTTCTGGGGGACCCTCCCCTCCTGTCCCCTTCCCCTAGAGCCCCCTGTCCCTGCCGACAGGGCTGGGGAGGTCCAGCTTCCAGGAGAATCAACCAGAAAGTTGTCAGAAATCCCAGGGGAATCCTGGTGCAGCGGGTCTGAGCGCAGCTTAGGCGCTAGTAGCCTTAAAGACTCCCCGGAGCCAGGGCAGAGGCCGGCTGGCCGCGCCAGTGCAGCGGTGGTCCTTCTCCATCACAGGTGGTCCCCAAGAACCCAGCTGCACAGCGAGGCCACCCGCCCACCGGCAAACGTTGTGCAGGCAGCGCTCTCCATGACAGTGGCTGTGGGCAAGTGTGGGCTAAAGGACCCCACTGGAAGGACGTCAGGCAGCTCTCAGAGCCCGCTGGGCCCCAGGCTGGGGAAGGAGCCGGCCTCTGCCGAGCTCCCGTAGGGCACTTGCTCTGCCACTGCAGCCGCTCAGCTGCCCTGGGCCCTGGCTGACTCTGGCTCTGCTGCGGCCACCGTGAGTCGCTGCTGGCTGAGCTGGACTCCGGGCGGGGGCACTGGCCTGGCCACGCTTGGGCCTGCGCACTGGCAGCCCCCAAAAGAGGAAGGTGTTGGGGTGCTGGGCAGGCAAGACGACAGCGCTCACACCTCTCCCCTCCCCACACATGCCCCAGGGGCCCGGCTCAGTGGGAGGAGGTGGTGAGCACCTGCACCGCTTCCAGCAGGAGCCAAACTGGGTGTGACGGCCACCCCCAAGTGGACGAGGGTCACTGACTCCCCACCGTAGACTGTTCTTGTCTCCGCTCCTGTGGCCAGGTCTGCAGCCAGCACTAGAGCCCAGAAGCACGGGGCTAGGGAGACCCACCTAGTGATGGCCTCAGCCCCTGGCCCGACTGTCCTCCTCACTGAATGTCAGAACTCAGAGCTTGGGTTCTGGGCCCAGGTTGTAGGATTTGGGACATTATTAGGGGTCCAGGTCAGGGGCCGAGGCAGTATTTGGGACAGCTCTTCTCACCAACGTGGTGACCCTTACCAGCTGTTTGGACAGTGTCCCCTTTTGCTGTGGTCAGTGTAGGCATGTTCTAGCCGGGGTGACAGTCTCAGTGAGCTTGCTTTGAGGCCATTCAGGACAGAGCATGTTTCCTCCAGGCACCCCGCCCCCCCCCCCCCCCCCGGCCACCCAGGAGGAGGATGAGACATGCCAGACCCCCCACAAGCCCCCAGCAAACCCCCTGGGAGCCCCTGGGAGCTGCCAACCTCTGGGGTCTCTGGGAGGGGGGCATCGGGTGGCCTGCAGGGGGGTGTTGGGGGGCAGCTTCCTCTCCACCCTCCCTTGGCTGGGGGGCCACCCCCCTCACTTCCCCCCACCTCACTTCCCTCCCCCTTGCTTTCAGGCTCAGGTGCTAGGAGCAAATCTCGGAATCCATGGAAACCACAGAGGAGGCTGGAAACCAGGAAGCAGGAGGGGCTGAGCGCAGTCTTACAAATCCTGGGTAAGGGGAGGGGGCTACTCCTCTTCTCAATGAGTAAAGTCCTAAAATACCATTTTCTTTCCCCCCGGTGGCCACCCCACCAAAGTCTTGGTCCCCATTTCTCTCTCTCCAGGGCTGTGGAAATGAGGGAGGAGGAGCTGGCAGGCCCTGGGACAGGGAAGGCGGAGAGCCAGGGGGGCTGGGGGTCAGAGTAGCGGTTGGTGTGGTGGATGTGGAGGTCAGGGGTCAGGGGTCGGCATTGGTGGAGCCAGGGTCGAGTGTGTGGGCTCTGCGGCTGGGAGGTGGAGGTTGGAAGATGGGTGCGGGGCACGGAGACGTAGGGTATAGGGGTGGGCTGGGGTGGGCTGGGCTGGGCAGGTGGGGTGGGGGTGCGTGTGCAGGGTCAGGACTCTCATCAGCTGGGGAGCCCCCCTCCCCTCGGGCCCCAGCTACCCTCTGGCACCAGCCCGGTAGAGCTCTGTGACCCGTATGAATAACAACCAGGACTCTTCCTTCAAAACACAAACCAACCAACTCCCGTCCCCGGACAGTCTGACCTGTGACTCTGGAGCTAGGAGCTGGGACAGTGACAGAGACGGCCAGGGTGGGGGTGGGGGGTGTCTGGGGGCAGCTCCCTCACATTCAAACAAGCCCCCCAGAGATCACAAAGGGGGCCCCACAGGCTGAGGAGCATTTCTGAGACAGAGATTTTCTTTTTAAAAGTCGTTTTATTTATTCTTAATGACACAAATGCATGACTATAATCTCCTTAAGAAGAAAAAAAACCAGACCATTCTGTGAAGTTAGAGCCCCTCCAAACTGCCTCTTAGGAGCTGGCCCCTCTCCCTGAGACCACCGCCTGGGTTTATTTTCTTTCAGACCTTTTAAGTGCTTTTACACCCATAAACACGTGTCTGCAGAGAATTTACAGAACGGTTTCTTCTTTTATGGGTTTTGCAAGCGAGCACGGTGTGACACGGCACACACCATTCTCCCGATTCTCTCACACAACACGCTGTTGAGAAGTCTCCGAGTTGACACCCACAGGTGGGACATTCCTTTGAACTGGTCTCCCAGCGCGTGAGTAGGTGAGAATTCACTTATCACGAAACACTCACATTGCTTCCAATTTTCCCCTATCTCAAACAACGCTGCAATGGGCCTTCTGGTTTATGTCTCCTCGTGCTCACGAGGCAGAGTTTCTCGAGGGGAGATCACGAGAATTTCAATGCTAGGGTCAGAAGGCTTCGTTTTCAGTTTTCTTGGTTTTAACAGGTGTTTCCGGAGTGCCCTCCCAAGTGGCCTTTCTGGTTTGTCTCCCCGTAGCCTCACAACGTTTGGTCTCAGCAAGCTTTTGCTCCGTTGCTGGTCTTGGGGTGGGAGGGGTGGGCGCCTGGGCTCTCTGGCCAGTGGGGGGCCCCACCGATCTCCCTGCCAGGCCAGTGAGCCTCCCTGCCTGGGCTGTGGGTCATGTTAAGAAGGACGCTTTTAGCACTTCATGAAAGCACCACAGACTGTGTCCGCTGCGGCCACCTGTCCTTCTGTGCATGCCACCGCCAAGACCGGATTCCCTGTTTCTCCTCCCTCTGTTTCTGCTGCAGTTACTCCTGACCTCAGCCCTGTCTGTTCTCCTCTGCTCCGGCCTGCCCCTCCCCATGGCTCTCTCGCCGCTCCCCTGCATGGCTGCCTGGCCGCCGTCTCTTCCTCTTCCGAGTCTCTGCGATCACCAGGGTTTTCGGTAGCAGACAGCCCCTGGGTCTGGGTACCTCGAGTAGAAGAGGGATGCCTTGGAGGGATGTTAGGTGGCACTGTGGAAGGAGAGGCAGGCTCAGAAAGCAGGCAGGAGCCGGTGGCCGGTTGTGAATGCCAGCAGAGACCCACTGTCCAGCCAGAGACATTGAGTGACTTGGAGCTGGGCAGAAGGACAGCCCATCCCCGCAGCGAGTTTCTCTCCAGGTCACAAGCTGCAGAACCAAATCACCCTACTTGGGGACTTTGCACTCATACTATTGAAATTAGAAATTTCATCTCATTTTTATCAAGAACTTGAAATGGGGTAGTAAAGTTATACCAATGAACGCCCAACACAACGTGGAAAATGTAATAGAAGTTGAGAGCAATAAAAGGTGGAACTTCCAGCCACTCCACACCGATACGGCTTGTGAGAAATAAAAGTAATTATCACCTGCCTAACCTGGCCAGCCCATTCCGAGCGCGTGGAAGAAAGCCATTCCAGAACTTTATTTCCTATATTGAACGTCGATAATTGGATGTATTTATAAGTCTCCCTGGAAGAAAACAGCTTGTGATTTCAAGATGAGAAAACAGTCTTCCAAACAGCGAAAAACAATATATTCCCCATTTTCACACACACAAAAAGAGCTTGTTTCCTTCAAGGTTTTTCAGGTGCTGTTGGAATGATGGGCCACTCCGAAGCCACCGTTCCATTTCTCATCTTGAATTGCCTCATAGACTCCGGCAAAGCACTCAGCAGGGACCACTTCATCGGAGGCGGTGACGGGGGTTTCCTTGGGAAGTCCCCGCGGCTCTGCCCACCTCTTTCCTGCGGGCAGGACGCCCAGGTGGGCTGGGCCAGGGGAGGAGGGGCAGGAGGAGTAGAGGGTGAGAGGTGGGTCCTCTGAGGGGCTGACAGATGGCGGTGATGGCTGGGGTGTGGCCTTGGAGGGAGGAGTGGGAGAGGTGTGGCTGTCGCTGCGGACCCGCAAAGGGTGAAGGCTGGGATCTGCCAGCCCCGGGATGGAGAGCCAACCTCCTGGACACCCCGTGAGCTTTACGATCCTTCCTTCCCCACTTGGGGAGAGGCTGCGTTGCAATGTGCCACTCTGCCCCGTCTCACCCCCTCTTTTTCTTTCTTTGCATTCTACTTGGTGCTGGTTTTCTGCACAAGTCTTCTCTTTTCAGCAAAAACAATCACAAAACCCAAATGCCATCCCGTGTGGGGTTCTGCCATCTGAGGCTGCTGGCCCCTCGTGGCTGGTACGGATCTTCAAGATGGCTCTTTCCAGTTCTCTCTGCCAACCCTCCTGAGCTCCTGCCTGAGGGATGGGCTCGGACCCACTGCTCCCTGCTCAAAATCCTTCAGTGTCCCCTGACTAGCAAGGAGAAGTAACAGCATGGAGCCCTGCTCTGCAGCCCTCCCAGGTGGTGGGCTCCTTGGGGACAATGCGAAGGCTCCTCTTCTTCGTCTGCACCCCCCCTCCCCCCGATTGCTGTCCGAAGTTCCTCCAGGACAGGGGCTGGGCTCCTAGCCCTCATAACATGGGTCACAGCTCAGCAGCTGGGGCAGAGCCAGTGTTTGGCCACCTCAAGCTTGCTCCCACAGAGCCTTCTGCCAGAGCAGGGTCCTTGATAACACTGTGGAAGACGGATAGGCCCATGCCACGGGTCTTCCAGGGGACACCCTGCGTGGCCCCAAGGGTGGCTCCTGAGTCAGAGCCTGGCAGGTCACCATGTCTGGGCCTGCCAGCTCCAGGCAGCCAGCCTTCAGCAGCGTCCTCAGTGGTGGCTAGACTGAGGCAGGTGAGCAGAGCAGGGAAACCTGGCCCCACACTGTCCCGGGGACAAAGGCGTAGTCTTCCCAGGACAGAGCTTCCTGTGCAGGTCTCTGGCTGGGGGGGATGGGGGGCACTTCTGCTGAGTGTGATGCTCTAGCGATGCAGCTGTCTGGGTACAGACACCTCCCAGCCACCTGTAGGGCATTACTACTGGGAGACTGTTTCTGCCAGGGGACTGTGACCTCGAAGGCAATGCCGCGTGAAGCCTGAGTGTGCCGCCTGGGGCGCTCTCCTGCGGCTGATTTACACACTCTCACTCCGACTCTCTAAATCAATCTTTCTCCAATTGCCTCCTGGCTCCCAGCGGCGTCCTGGGTCTGCCCTGCATGAGTAACTACGCAAGCTGCTCCCGCACCCTGGGCAGCTTCTCCTGGAGCCCCTGCTAGAGCCTCTGACCGGGGGGGGGGGGGGGGGGAAGGGTGCGGGGCAGCCCGCTGTGCCAGGCTTACAGAACTGCTGGCAGGGCAGGCCTGGGTGGGCAGCAGCCGTGGGCAATGCCTCTCTGTCACTGCCACAAACCAGCGCACTCCACTCGATTGGTGGGTGCCTTCCCCCACTACTATTTTGTGAATGTTTAGGATAATTACTTCTTTTTCATATTAATAAACAGAGCTGGCAGTTGGCTTAACTTTGACATATTTTATGTCAAAAGAAATGGTGGGAGCAGGTGCAGTTAGCTGGGGGACAGGTTTTCCTTCCACAAAGGAGCATGAAAAGCTCATTCTGTTCACCCTTTGTTATTTTTTAAAAGTGTCCCTTGTTAGGGATTTGAGTGTCTTCTGTTGAAGGTGGAGCTACTGCTTAAGAGGGGTCCAAGATCTCAGGACCCCCCTCCCGGGGCCAGGTAGTGGGGTGTGGCCCCTTGTGCCCCTGCTTTCCTCCCTGGAAACTGGCAAGAGGGCGGAGAGAGCCTCTTCAGTCTTGTCTTCACGTCAGGGTCCCCTGAGAAGTGCCTGTGTGTCGAGGGAAGGGGCAGAAGGAAGGAGGCCCCCCTTTTCCAACAACTCTCCTCCGCCTTAGCAGGGTCTGGGTGAGGGGTGGGAAGGGCTGTCTGGATGTGCCACCTTCCTCCTGACAGCTTTGGCTTCTCTGGCTGTGACACATTTGAGCATGAAATCCTACAGCAGCCCTGTGACACTAGTGGCCCCATTAGCTCCCTCCTGACAGAGGAGGACAGCAGGACGGCACTGGGATTCCCAGCAGCCGTGCCATGTGCCCTTCACCCCACCCCCACCCCGCTTATGTCTGGCTCCGCTCCACCCATTCAAGGGGCCTACGCTCCTCCCTGCTTTGTGGGGACAGACAGCAGCTCTTCTCCAGTCCTAGCCCCTGGTTCCCACCAGCCTGGCTGTCATGATGGTGTCCCACCATCCTTGTCTCAACAAAGAAACAAGAAGCAGCCCCCAACCCAAGCCCTTTTACCAGAAGCCACTTCCAGCTGCGGGACAGCTGGGGGCTGCGGTCAGGAGCCCTGTGGGCATGTGCTGGGCCCTAGCTCCTGTCCGTACACGTGTGTACACCTTCGTGTGACCCAGGATCCCAGAACCCCCTGCCCTCCCATAGTCAGTGTGGGTCACTCCTCAGGGGTGCGACTGCGTGAGCGTGGCCCCTGTGTGAGCTCTAGCTTGTTCTCCACCTCCCTGGGCCTCAGTGTCCTGTCTGTAAGATGGCATTAAGGATAGTCTCTGCCCTACAGGGCTGCTGTGAGATTTCTATGCGCTGACGTTTGCAGAGCATTCAGGCCAGTGCCCGTAAGTGCCCGGTACCTGTTGGCAGTAGGGAGGGCAGCCTATGCTTCCTGATCTCCTCCCGCCCCCTCTCTGTAGGACTCGGCGCCCAACACCAGTGCCCAGCTGGGCAGAGGGGCAAGCCCTGTGGGAGACCCTCCCTCCTGAACCCCTCTCCACTGTGCACCCTCCTCCCCGGCCCTCCTCCCTGGCCTCCCTCCAGGTTCTGCTCCATTCTGCCTTTGAGGGAACTTGGAAAAGGTCCTACCTAACTCAGCCACCCTGATGCAAGGCCCCACAGGGGCTGTCCTCTCTCCCCACACTCCCTCTCCTGGGCACTGAGCGTTTGGTTCCTCCAATGGCCCCAGCCTTTGTTCAAGCCCTTTCTCTTCTTCAGCAACAGTGGTCACCTCTGCCCCGCCCTGGCCTGGGTCAGTATCCTCCCCACCCCCCTCCCCACCCCCCTCCCCATTCCCCTCCCCATCCTCCTCCTCCACCGTTTCTTTATTCCCGAGAGTTCTCTCCCCGCGGGCTGGGCCTCCAGGTCCGGGTCTGAACCAGAACCAGCGGCCACTGCTTCAGATTCACACTCCTGCCCTGGAAAGGCCCCGGATGCTGCCCCCTTCCGCCCCACCGCACTGCTGCCGGAGGCCCCGGGTGGGTCCCGGCTCCTCCCCAGGACTCCGCCCCACCCGTCCGGCCAGACGGCCGCTGGAAGGGGCGGGGCAAGAATCCCCGCCCCCCGGCCCCGCCCCAGCCCCGCCCCCGGCCCGCAGGGGGACCCGGCCGCGTTCAGCTGATGCCTCAGTTCACGTGACCCTCGTACCGGGCGAACATGGCGGCGGCCGCCGGGTGAGTGCTGCTCCTGTCCCCGGCTCCCTCCGGCGCGCGGAGAGCGGCCCTGGGCGTCCCGGCGGACAGCGGGTGACAGCCCTCAGCCGGGCTCGCCGAGTGGCCGCGGGGCGCGAGCTCTTCGCTCCGAGCGGATCAGCGCTGGTGTCCGCGATCCTGTCCACCCGCCCGCTGCCCACTGGCCCTGGGGGCCGCCTTGGTGCTCGGGCCCCATCCACGCGCGCGTGCGGCCCCGCCGTGCGCGGCCGAGGTGGGGGATCGGGTCGACACGCGTGTTCACTGCCACGATCCTCAGAAGGGAGGGTGGCATTGCAGGGGCCCTGGGCATCCGGGCGCTTCCCAGAGGAGGCAGTGTTTGAGACGGGCTTGAAATCCTCTTTTCCCAGCAGGCACTTCCTCATTTCATTCAGGGGCCCGATGTCACCTTCTCAGAGAATCCTTTCCTAACCCTCTGTGACACTTTTTGTAGTCCTTATTTCCAGCTGATAAACTCTGTAGAGCATTCATACTTGTTGATTGTCTTCTCCCCGTGTAGAATGCAAGGGCGGGGCCCTTGTCTGGTTCACGCTGGGCCTCACGGGCCCCAGTACCTTGCGCACAGTAGGTGTTCCATCATTTGGCTGAAGGGAAGAAGGGTGAGTGGTCCTAGTGGGAGGAAGTGTGGACAGATGGGCTCACTGAAGCGTTGGGGAGAATGTGCCAGATGAGGGAGCATCTGAGCAAAGGTTAAGAGACAAAGGTTGAGAGTTCAGAGTGTTTTGGGGACAAAGAGTGAGGCTTGTAGCAGGGCTAGAGGGCGTGGTGCCTCAGGTGGCCTCTCCAGACTTTGTCCCGAGGGGCTGGAAGGGTTTTGATCTGTTTTTTGAAAGCTTGCTCCCCTGGGCTCTGTGTGAGTTCAGCTGGGGGCGGGGGTGTAGACCTGGTGGTGCAGCAGGCTGGGAGAAGCAGGGGTTGGAGGGGACAGTGGCCCACATGCCAGGTTGGGAACTGAGATCGGAATGGGGGAACTAGTGGACTGAATGCATCTCTCTTTTCCGGAGGTGGGGAGAATGGTGACGGAAAGTGGGTTCTTAGTCAGCCCCCAAGGTTGGAGGAACTTAAAACATATAAATCAAACATTGAGTGGGTACCTGCTATACTCCAGGATTGCAGGCATGGCACTGGACCTACCTTAGGTGCTCATAGCCACTGGGGCAGACAGACACATGGGACTCTTGTCACTCATCTGTCTGTGTCTGATCATGGTGTGTGCAAAGGAGGGGCATGGACTCTGAGCTCGGGGGAGAGTGTGGGAAGCCATCACTCTCTGGGTGACTTTTGTGCTAGTTCTTAAAGCAATGAGACACCCTTCAGGTAGAGAACTGTGCATATAGAGATGGGTATCAGGGAACTCAGGGTCAGAGCCTTGAACCTAGCCTGTGACCCTCGCAGAGTGAGCAGGCTGGTGCCCAGCCGTGGGTGTGCTGCATCTATGTCTGGGTGGGGCAGCTGGTCACAGGGAGTTCCAGGGGCTGTGTTTGGGTTCAGGGCTCCCAGCTGGCCTGAGGTCTGCTGCTCTCCTGAGGATACAGAGGAGCCCAGCTGGTGACTGGCTGGATCCTGGAGGGAGGGCTCTTCTAGAAGAGCTGATTTTCTGGGCCACGGTGCAGGGTGGCTCAGGGGGGTAAAACAGGTTTTAGAGAGGTGTGCTGTGGGAAGGGTGCAAGGAGCCTCCAGAGCTTGACAGGGCCTCCTTGAGAAGAGCCGTCCCCGTCTGGTATGGAGCTGCCTTGTGGACACTTTGAGCCTGAGGTTGAGCCCAGTGGCTTCCTCAAGGGGAGGAGGATTGAATGTATTTCCAGCAAATCCTGGCTTCCGACTTTACTCACAGGACAGATCAGAGTGTCAGGCGTAATGAGGCATCACACCAGCAAGTCATGGCCATGGGCTCCTTGGGAGGTGGATTTGGTTGCCTACAGAGTCCTACCAGACCCTCGCACAGGGGAGGCCCGTGAAAGTTCCAGGTGACTGGGGTATGGCCCATATGATTTGGGGAGCAGTGGAACCCCTAAGATAGCATCTCAGATTCAATTAGAAACTGGAAGATGCTCCTCTGGGGAGTGTTTCGGGGTTGATCCTGCTCTGCCCTGCCAGCCTGGACATGGGCTTCAGGTTGAGACAGAGTCACCTCCCATACCCCATGGAGAGGGCCCCCTATCCCATGGCACTTGGCGGGAGGTAGCCCTGTCTTCTCCTTGGCTCCAGCCAGACCTGTCTGCATGCCCCCTTGCCCCCACATGGCTTTTCCCATTCTCCTCTTCCCTTGCCTACTTACCTGCTGGCCCAGGAACGCCCTTCTCTTCTGACATGATTGTTCCCATGCTTGCAAGCCCAGCCAACATGGTTCCTTCTCCCGGAAGTTCCTGATCGCCCAGTGAAGGCTTCCTTCTCAGAACACCAGAGAATCCTGGTTTTCCCCCTGGGGAAACAGACACTTGTCCACGTCTGCCCATCGTGGTTGGGTGAGGGGCTGCTTCCCTTCACGCCTCTCCTGGCATCCTTGGAGCCCAGGGACCACTTCAGTTTGTATCCCCAGGGCAGTCTGTGGCGTCCCTGTGATTGGTGCTTAGTGAAATGAATGAAAGGGGGATTTATTCTAAGTTAGTCCTGCTTTCCTGGGAGACTCTCAGTGCTTGAGGAAAGGAATTGTGATTGGGAAGGGGGACAGAATTCTGAGGAGTAGGATGAAGAAATACCTTCAACTGAGTGGCTCCCAGGAGCCGTTGCAGAGCCAGCAAGAAGCAGCAGGTGAGCTGCCCTGGGTGTGCACCTCTGGGGTCATAGGCCACGCTGGAGTCAGCATTCTTCTGGAGAGAAAATGTCTGGAGGAGTCATGTTCTGGGTCAAAAGCCGATTCCCACCCTGATGTGAATCTTGTGCTCCTGGTGCAGAGGCCTCAGGCTGACCCTGGGGCCGGGGTAGGGTGGGTGGGGGGAGGGGGGCTGGCCACTGAGTGCACCTTTGCCTTCGTGGCTCTTCCCAGGCCTGGTCCTGACTGCACACAGCCCTCTCGTGGTCCCCACGTGTGCCTGCCCTCTTGACCCTCAGGAGCAAGAGAGGTGGGGTGGGGGATGCTGAGCAGCTGCCTCGAGGCCCTCTCCAGCCATGGTGACCCAGTGGGCTGCCTACGGGTCCTGGTCCCGTGCTGGAGGCGGGGGTGAGGGGGCCGGCGGGCCTTGGCTCGCCTCTGTGGCCAGGAGCTCAGCAGCACGGCCCCATCCGGAAGTGGCTCTGCCTTCTGGAGCAGGGATCTTGTCCTTGTCTGTGCCGTGGACTCCACGGGCATCGGTGAAATATAGGCACCATTCTCAGCGGAATAGACACAGAAGATTACAAAGAAAACCAATTATGTGGAAATATAGTTACACCAAAATGTTAAATTTGTGATACAGTCGTATATGCATCTTTATTAATGCATTAAGTAATAAAAGCTAGCAGATCTAACTGCCTTAATTGTGAAGTAGTGATGAGCAAAAGTGATAGTTTGAGATACTGCAACAGCAATAATATGATATGAAAATATCTTTGTTTTCTTTTTGGTGATAGATTCACATGCACTGTGAATGCTGAGTGGTTAGTTGCTTACATTAATAATTGAAAAAAATGTAGATTTGAATTAGAGGTTAGACAAAGTATAGGCATAACTTTTTCTCACCCAAGTAGATGGAGCCCCTGAATTCTATGTGTGAATCCCCAGGGGTCCGTGGGCCTAGGTGAGAGCCCTGCAGGTGGCCATTGAGGAGAAAGGAGAGGGAGGCTCAGTATGGATATGGGCACAGGTTGTGTGGACAGGGACATGTTGCAGCGATAGTGGCATCACACCCTTTCTGGGGGCCAGTCCCATTCTTGGTCACTCTGCTCTTGGCCCTGGGCTGCTTACTGGGCCTTGGTGGTTGCCTGGGGGAGGGCTGGCGCTGGGGGCCAGAGGCTTGTTCTGTGGGTCTCCTGGAGGCCTGGAGCTGCTGGTCCCCCAGCCCCTGCCGTTCCTCCCCAGGCATTGCCTGGGCCTCGTCTGCCTGCGGTAGAGCATGCCTTATGTGCCCTGGGACTTGAGGATGACATGGCTTTTGCCTTTAAAATTCCCGGTGCCAGTTAACAAAAGCTCTAGCAGAAGCCAGTTGGGGATGTTTTATTGGTGCTGCTTTTGCTGAATTTGCAGGAAGAAGTCATCCACGTTGGCTCTGGGCCTGACAGCCTCTCCGTGGGTTTGGTTTATGCCATTAGAAATCAAAGGGCATGTCTCTGTAAACTTGGATTCTGGGGCTGTCCCGCAGTAGTAAATGACTGTTGCAAGTTGCCCTGCCTGGCAGCTCAGGCTGAGCTGCCCTTCTCATGCTCGGAGCCCAGGACAGAGCGGGTTCTGTCGGGCGGAGCCCCACGAGGAGTAAGAATTGTGGTAGAGTTTCTTCACAGCTGCAGCTGATTGCTCAAGGAGAGGGCGGCTTGTCAAGTTTTCTGTCTTGATCTGAGCAGCCTAGCCCTGGGGCCGGGAGACCACAAACTGGGTGCCCTGAGAGAGTTAGGCCTCTCCGAAGGTTCTGGACAAGAGGAGGCCCAGCCCTTCTGAGAGCCGTACAGGTGGGGGTGGCGTCAGGCAGTGGGGAGCCAGGCAGAGGGAAAGGGGAGCAGGGGCAGATGTGGGCAGGGCTGGGCTCCGCAGACCAGTGGCCCAGGATGGGCATTTTCAGCGACTTCTGCGGGTGGGTGCCTGGCCGAGGCCGTCAGTAGCAGTGTCATTGCTGCTGTGCTGTTCGGAGGCTGTACAGACCAGTTGCACCCCGTGCCCTCCCCCCGTGCAGGGAAAGGGTGGGGGAGGCCGTGGGGGGACCCCCGTGCGTGGGTGCTGTGGCTGCACTTTCAGTTCCTGATGGTGCGGCCAGCTGGGATGCAGTCATGTTTACAAGCTGTCGCCGAGTTCCCTCTGCCCTTTTATCCTTGTGGCTGAGCGAGGCAGAAAAGCATCCCTGACTCAGAGGAAGCCCTGGCTGCTGGTGAACACCCAGCCCGCCATTCACCCTTCCGGCAGGGGGGCAAGGGCACGTGCGGGAGGGGAGCTCTCGTCCGGTCAGCACGTGTGGGCTGTTTCCGGCCCCTCCACCCTTCCTGGCCAGGCTGGGGCCCGGGGTCTGCTTCCTGCCCTGCGGGGCTGACGTGGCACCTTCTGGTCTGCACAGCTGCGTGCACGGCCCGTGTGTCAGCTGTGACGGGCGTTCATCCAGCAGATATTTACTGAGCGCTTGCTGCGTCTCAAGCAGGATGCTAGGGACAGCAGTGACCAGCACAGATCTGGAGCTCTGTCTCACGGAGTACACTCGGGCGGGGACCGGCAACAGTAACCAGCACCCGTGCACTTAGGCATGAGGCTGTTGCACTCGGGGCCAGGCCCCAAGCCAAGAGTTCACTCGAGGGGCCACTGAAGAGAGTTTAACACAGGGACGATTTGTGACCTGTGGGCAGGTTAAGGGGACCTGGGAAAGAAGAGGAGGGGAGCCGGTCAAGACCCAGTGAGGGCTGTGCTGTGGGGCAGGGTGGCCTGGCCGGAGCTGTGGCCCTGGGCAGAGGGACGCCAATAGCCGTTTAGTTCCATGGCCTGCCAGGGAGGGAGCCAGGGGAGTGGATTCTCTGTCTCCTCCCTGTCCTCCTGCCCCCTAATCTCTTGTGCCTCCCATTGGCTAAGCCCACCTGGAGGCCGGAAGTGGGGTTCAGCTGTGGAGGTCGGAGGTCGGGCAGGCCAGCCCTGGGCACGGAGCAGGGTGGGTGGATCTGGAGGGCAAGTGGGGGACCCACAGCCAGTGCCAGTGAGGGGTGGGCGGGTGGGGGAGTCGCAGGTTCAAAGAGGGAAGCGAGGAAAGACCATCTGGAGTGGGTGGCGTTGGAGCCAGGGTGTGCAGATGTCTCTGCTCCTGTGTCCCGGTGTGAGGGTCCCATGAGAGGTGAGTGGGAGGGACCTGAGGCCTCTTCACCCCCCAGGCAGAGCCCCAGCTCTGGGCTGTCCCTGTCCTCCTCGACCTCCAAGCCCACCTGCCTGCCCTGGCTGGAGAGCCTGGGGGGCTCCCTCCTGCACAGCCCGGCCCCACGCTCTGGCCACATTTGTGTCCAGCTGCTTGTGGGGACGCCCATTCAGCCCCCGCCCTGTGGAGCTTACGCTTTACCTGGAGACACCACAGCAGATAAGTTGGAGTGATGAGTGCTGGAGAGAGCGGTTAAGGGAGCCGGGGCATGAGGCTCGCAGGGGTGACTAGGAAAGCTGCCCTCGGAAGGGAGCACTTCTGCAGAGCCCGGATAAAGTGAGCATGTGGGCCGTGTGTGCGGCACCTGCCAGAGGCGCAGTCCCTGCAGGGCACAGCAGCGGCGGAGGTTGGAATGTTCTGGGGAGTTCTGGAGAGGTTGGGGTGTTTAGGGGAGAGTGAGGGTGCCTGTGCTGCAGCTGAGGGCACAGGGGTGACGTGGGCCGGGGTCCCTGGTCGCCGTGTGTTCCGGGACGGGGTCTGCACGCCGTGTGCTCAGGCACAGGAAGCCAGAGGGAGGGGCTGAGCAGGCGCCTGCGGGACGGCGGCGTTTCCAAAGTGCACGCCGGGCCTGCCGGGCTGTGGGGAGCTGGCACAGAGAGAACAGTTGAGAGTTGCCTGCAGATGTCCAGGCAGACGGGGGGATGCCCACACTGGGAGGGCGCCCTGGGGGTGGGATGTGCGTCGGTGGAGGTGGAATGAGAGAGGAGACAGAGATGGCCCGGGCAGCGTCAGGACAGCGGGGCCTTTCTGTGCGGGGGAGGCTGCGGAGGGGCAGGTTTTAGGCCTGAGTGGTGCCCACTGAGCTTGGGGTGGCTGATCTGAGGGCAGCACCCGGTGGCCAGTGGGATCGGAGAATCGGAGGGGATGTCATGGCCTGTGCGCACAGCCGGTACCGAAAGCCGGGGAGGGGGCGGGCTCAGCTGTGCTGACGGAGGGAGCCCGGCTGGGGGAGAGATCCCAGGACCCAGCTGAGCTGGGGCTTCAGCAAAGAGGTCGAGCCAGGCGTGGGGAGACTGGCTGTGGGGGACTGGGGGAGCTGGCGCCGGGCTGGGTTTCAGCAGACAGAGTAGCCCCCAGTGTCACAGGCGCCGAGCGGCCTGGCAGGGCCTGGGAACCCACTGCAGATTGAGGAGCGGGGGTCACTGTGGCCTGGCGGACTGGGCGGAGAGTGGAGGCCTGCTGGGGGTGGACTGAGGGGAGCATGGGTGGGCCGGTGGGGTTGGCGGGCTTGGGTGACCCTTTAAAAGACATTTACTGCAAAAGGGACAGAGAAATAGATTGCTGAGGGGATGGGGGTTGGGGAAGTGTTTTTCTTTTAAAGATGGGTGGGGTCCCCACGTGCCCAGATGCGGAGAATGATCCTGTAGAGGAGAAATTGATGCTGAACAGGTGTGGGGTAGGGCAGCCCCGCCCACCACACACAGGTAGAGGAGCGGCCTCAGGTGGGAGCAGCTGTGGAAGGGCCCAGGGGCCCATGGGGCTTCGGGGAGGGGGTGCTGGGAGGTGAGCTGTGTTCTCAGTGAGCCAGGAAGCCCCGCCAGGAGCAGGCAGCGGCTCTGTCCCTCGCCGGCCCCTCTGCCTGCCTCGGTCGAGGGCTGCTGCCCAGGGTGCGTCTCCACACGGCTCCCTCTCGGCCACCCAGCAGGTACTCCCTAGACTCGGCTTAGGGTGCTCTGTGTGGGTGCGGGACACCTGAGTTGGGCTGTGGGGTTGGTGGCTTGTGGGGTAGGTGGCGGATGCTGGGTCCAGAGGCAGGAGCTGTCAGCTCCTTGAGGCGGGAGTTGCGTGTGTTCCCACACCATTGCCAGCGTTCCCTCACGGCCTCACCTGCCCACCAGCGGCCCAGACCCAGCTGTCCCTTCTCCCCACGGGTGGGCCAGGTGCTCAGGGACAGCGGGGGCATGTGTGGCCGGCGAGCACCTGTGGTCCTCAGGAGCCCCAGGGAGGGGCTGTTTCTGGGTCACAGGTTGGGCTTGGGCTTGCCACGTGCTGACGGGGGTCCCCCAGCAGGCTTGGCCCTCCCGTGGGGGACACGCTCGGAGGTGCTGACGGAGGCCCGTGTGGCCGTGTGTGCTCATGTCTTTGCAGACCCTCATTCTGGCTGGGGAACGAGACCCTGAAGGTGCCGCTGGCGCTCTTTGCCCTGAACAGGCAGCGGCTGTGCGAGCGGCTGCGGAAGAGCCCGGCCGTGCAGGCCGGCTCGGTCGTGGTCCTGCAGGGCGGGGAGGACGCGCAGCGCTACTGCACCGACACCGGGATCCTCTTCCGCCAGGTGAGCCTGGCCCTGGCCGCAGCCTCTAGTGTGCAGCAGGCCCCCGCGGTTGGCGTTAGAAACCCATCATCTGACGACAAGCCTAGTGTCCTTTCCTCTCCCCTGCCACGCCCGGAGCTGGGGCCTGACCACGGTGCGGACTGCAGACCCCCCTGCGGGCAGGCAGGCTGGGGACGCGGCCATCCGGCGTCTAGGTCAGCGGGAGACGGGAAGGCCAGGGGAGCTGCGCGTGGAGGGGAGGTGTCTCGGCGTCGCCTTGCCAGGTCTGCCCCGGCGGGCACAGACGGGCTGCGGAATGTTTTTTACTGAAAGCACCTCCTGCCTGTGGGTCCCGTCCCCTGCCCTGTGGTTCTCGCAGCCGCAAGCCTGCAGTCCCTGGCTGCCAGAGACGTGGGGGTCTAAATAAGTCCCTTCTGACTAGTCCTGATGCTTCTTGAGGTTTAAATATTCTGTGGTTTAAAAACCGATTTCCTAAATTCAGCTGTTGGCTCCCTTACTGATGTTATGCACGGCTAATTTTAGCAGAGATCCTCCTCCACTTCATACCTTCATGACGTTATTTTAGCTCAGTGTTTATTGCTAAACACCGAAGTCATCAGCTGCCCCGGGGGTGGGAGAGGGAAGTAAGATGTCCCACGTGGAGGAATCCATTTCGGTGCAGATATCCGGCCTGGGCGTCGGAATTCAGGGGGTGTCCCGCCTGCCTGCGGGCGACGGAGAGGCGTGGGGCAGGGCCGAATTGGGCCCGTGGTGCTGCTGGGTCGCCGGGTGCCCTTTCGGGGGGGGGGGGGCTGGGGCGTGGCCAGCGAGGTGGGGACGTGGGAGGGCTGGGGCGCCTGTGTGAAACCCCCATCATCAGAGAGAACTCAAAGCACGGTCAGAGGAGCCCGCAGGCCTCGCCCTGCCAGACCACGGGGGGGATGGGAGGGGTGGCCTCAGCGGGAGTGGGGAGCAGGTGCTGAGGGGAAAGGGCTGTGGGGGCCTGGGGTGAGTTTCCAAGAGAAGGTGGCCCAAGACGGCCCTCCGGGTGCCAGGGAGCGGGTGCCCGGTGTGCCGCCTGCCTCCCTCCCGGTGCCTTGCGTTCGCCTGGGTAACGAGGGCCCTCGTTCCGCTGCAGGAGTCCTTCTTCCACTGGGCATTCGGTGTCACCGAGCCAGACTGCTACGGCGCCATCAGCGTTGACACCGGGAAGTCAACCTTGTTCGTGCCCAGGCTTCCTGCCAGCCACGCCACGTGGATGGGAAAGTAAGGAGCAGTCGGGGACGAGTCTGTGGCTTGCCACGGGCTGGGGGGGGCAGGGCGGGGGCAACACAGGGCTGGGCCCGTGGGTGACAAGGAGGGGAGGAATGGCAGGGGTGGGGGACAGTGGTCCCAGCGCCTCTGACAGCTGGCTCTGTGCCAGCACCCTGCACCCCGGGCTGGGGAGGTGTCAGAGCTGGAGCTACAGACTGGTGGGCCTTGTTTGGAGGTGTGGTTTGTTCCTCTGCAAATTCTGGGTTCCAGGCTTTGTTAAAACGCCGGTGGCTTTGGCCCCAGTGGGCCCTCGCTCCCGCATGGCATCGGGGGGTGTGGTGTGAGCCTGCGCGTGCCTGTGTGTGGTGGGTCCGGGTCGGGTCGGGTGGCCCCTCGCTGATGTGCAGGGGCATTATTTGCTGCCTGCCTCTCCACGCAGGTGCCGCTCTCCGCCAGCTCCTGCATGTGGCGGGTGGGGCCCTGGCAGCCGAGTGCCCTCCCCACCCTCTGTGGCACCTCCTGCTCCAGGGGTCCCCCCGGGAGCCGTTTCCTCCTCTCAGAGGTGCAGGGGCAGAAGCTGTACTTAACCAGGGAGGTTTTAGGTGATCAGAGGATCCCGCTAAATGCTGGTACCTTCCAGCGCGTCATTTCTGCCGGGAGAGTAATTATTCCAGCTAATGTGTAAATTGCAGCCTTCGCTGCCTGGTGCCCCTGCACGCTCATTACCTGGTGGGCTGGCGGGTCTGTGGCTGCTCTGAGTGACAGGGCACCTGCTGCTGCGGGGACTGGGCTCTGCACAGGGGGCCAGGGCCATAGCAGGGCCTCCCCAGACGCACTCTGCTTCAGGCACCAGCCCCCCGCGTCCCCGGCCCTTCAGTGCAAGCCCCACACCTCCTTTGTTGGCCCTGGGCGGTACCACTTCTGCTGTCTGGGGCCAGAGGTTCAGGTTCGCAAATTGCTGACCGTTCTGCTCCGAGGCCGCTTGGCGGGATCCCAGCTTGGCCCTGGGCCTCCGCCTTGCCGTGAAGACTTGGCTCTGAGCAGAGCTGGCAACAGAGGCGACGAGGGCTCTTTCTCCTAGAGGGTGGATTCCTGGCTTGGCCCTTGGGAGGAAGGATGGAGAATGGACACCCCCGATCCAGCTAGCCTTGGGGTGCGTGGCTGGGCTACCCCTGGGAGGCCCTCACCTGGCTCCGTCTTCCCATCCTGTCATGATCTCTGTTGTCGACCTTTTCCCCATTCTTGGCTGAATCCTTACAGCCGCCCTGTTGCGAAAGAGGAAACAGCTCACGTGCTGGTGTGACCCGTGCAGGCCTGGTGGCCCCGTCTGGTTGGAGCTGCCGGCTCAGCCTCGCCACAGAGGTCGTGGGGCTTGAGAGTGGGTCTGTCGCTGTTGGGGCTGTGATTCCTTTCCTGGGGGGCAGTGGTGCTGCTGCTCGCAGGGCACCCCCAGGCCGTGAGTACTGTGGTTGTTCCCTGTGGGGACAGTCACATCTGTGACACTGACACGAGGCAGTGACCATGCCAGGAGGCGGATTGTACTGTCCAGACGTGGCCACAGCAATGTTTCTGGCCATTCGCTGGCAGTAGGTGGACTCTTTCCCTCCTGCCCGACCCCACCGGACCTCACGGCCTCCTGTGTGCACAGATGCGGCAACGTCGCCGTGTGACTTCCCAGGCCAGGCTGGAAACCGCACCGTAGCTTCCGCCTGGTTCTCTCTGGGGTGGTCGCCCTGGGCACCCAGACTCACCCGTGCGGAGGGACCGAGCGCTCGTGCAAATGAGTCTCCAGGGAATTCCGAGCCCCAGCCTGCGACCTGCTGACGTCCTAGACATCTCGGGGCAGGGATTAGCCATCCTGTTTGGCTTTGTCCGAATTCCCAGCCGTGACAGTCCATGAACAATGACAAATGGCTTTTCACTCCACTGAGTGTCGGAGTAGGTGTCACCCACCCCTGGTAGCTAGAACGACCCTGACGAAGGGTCTAGATCTGGTCTCCACAAGAGGATTCTCCCAGCAGCCTTTCTCCACCTGAGGTGATCACAGGAGCAGAGTTGTGGCCTCAGCTCTTCCTGCGAGTGGCACGTCTTGGGAGGAGCTGGGGCCCCTGTGCCGAGTGGCCCTAGGCTCTGCGTAGCACCTGCAATTCTGACCTGTTTGCCGTCTCAGCCTCCCTGGGGCCCTGTGCCCAGCTCAGAGCCCACCGACACGTCCCACCGCCCAGAGAGCCAGCGCTGCAGATGGGACAGATGCCTCCCTCTGTGCCACGTGGGGCTGGGCAGTGATGGAGGAAGGCAGCTTCAGGCAGGGTCTGATCAGGGCCCCACCTGGAATTTCTGTGCTGGGAGAGGGAGGGGCTCTGAGTGCATCTCCTGTCAGTTTGCTGCTTTCTATGAAGAGCTGACTCTCGCAAGAAGTCTGGGGCTGCCCGTCCGTGGGTTGACGGTGGACATCCTTTGGGGCTGGGAGGAGGGGACTGGTCTTGCCTCGGGGACTCCACTGTCTGGTGCAAAACCTGAGCAGATCTCACCACGTCTCCCCACACCCACCATCTGGGGAGCCAAATGGCACTTGACTTGCTGGTTTAAAACCCAGGAGCTGATTGGGCAGGGAACAGCTGTTAGCGGTTGGCTTTTCTGGGGCGTAATCGTCAGTAATGCAGGAGTAATGTGCTGGGCCTTGGCCACAGCTGGGTTTCAGAGTGGCTGCTAAGAGTTCTTTAGTCTCTCCCCGCTCTGCCGGGCCAGCTGTTTGGTGCAGCACACAGGCTCGGGTGACCTTGAGGGTGCAAACGTGTCTGCGGGTTGGTCTCCCTGGTGGAGAAGGCTCGGCGTGCACACTGGGCAGTCAGACCGAGCAGCCTTGGTCCCGGGGGGATTCTGGCCCCACAGCTGAGAACCGGGTCCTTGGGTCCTGCAGACCTGGTCCCCCTGCTGTGGCCACCCACAGCAGGCCTCTCCCTCCTCTGCCCTGGGGTGAGTCCCCATGTCCCGTGCCTTCGGGAGAAAAGGCACAGCTGTAACAGGGCGGTGGTGAAGGTGCCGCTTGTTTGGAGCTGGACCTGGGGAGCGGCCAGATCTGATGGCCTGTGGCTGCGTCCAGACACTCCCGGAATCAATAGGGCGCCAGGAGTGAGGCTGATGGGATTACCTGGCCTTTGCAATCAAAGCCCACCAGACTGAACATTTGACCTTCAGCTCCTCAGCTTCCTTTTGAGTCTCTATCTGATGGCTTTTGAAAATCCGTCTGGCAGATACTACAGTCCAGGGTTGCCCAGGGAGACAACACGCCATCTGCGGGCCCTGCCACTTCCTGTGTAAATGGTTTGTCCTGGCAGCGTGGCAGACCCCGAGGGGCCGTGGGCAGCCTGGTGCCGGCCTGTTCCTCACCCAGGCCCTGTTTGGGACAGGTGGGTGGTAGCTGCTGATTCACTTTAATTTGGAGTCTTTGCTCACAAAAACGTGGTGCTTTTTGCCGGGAGAGTGTTTCCCGTCATTTCCTAGCGGAATGTGGCCCAGCTGATGGCAGCCGTGGCTGCGGTGGGTCTGGGGGTCCTCTGAGAAGGCAAGAGTTTGAGTCAGTGCCCCAAAGAGCCACAGAGCCCAGAGAGGGGGGACCCTCCCAGAACCTTTGCAGCTGGGCCGTGTTCTGTCCCTATCCCTGGCGGAACTCCGGGGTGGAAGGTGACAGTGTGTGGGGCCTGGGGTCTGTGCCGAGGCCATGCTCGTGCTGGGGGCCTGTGTGGGCCTCAGGCTGCCCAGGGAGTGGAGAGAGTGGGTTTCTCCGGGGACCTGCCTGCTGCTCCTTCTGGTATGAATGGATGTATGGTGTGTGGGTGTGGGTGTGGGGGGTTGTCTGTGGTGTGTGTGGAGTGTGTGGGGCGTATACGGTGTTTGTGGTGTGATGTGTATTTGGGGTGTATGTGATTGAGTGTGGCTTTTCATGGCCCTGCCCCCACCCCGTGCACAAATCTTGTGTCATGAGGACCCATCCCGGCTCCCTCTTTGGTCAGGGAGGGTGTGGGGGTCCTCTTTGAGTTCTTTTGGCTCCTGTCCCGGGCAGTTTGGGGGTGTCCAATCCCGGGCAGCCCCAGGCCTGGCTGGTGTTTGCCGGAGTCCAGTGGGCCCGTCTCTGTCTGCCGTTGCTGGGCGGCGCCCTCCCGTCTGCGGGCCTCTCCGAGGGGAGGCCACCTCAGGCGCCAGCGCCCTGCTCGCAGGAGTGGTCTCTGGGAGCAGCGGCGTGCGCCGCTGTGGAGAGGTCTGCTTTTCTCCTTGACAACCTAATAAAACCTTGAAACGGCTGCCGACTCGCACCGCGGAGCGAGTGCCGCTGCTGTGGGCAGTGAGCAGAGGGAGAGTGGGGCGGGGGCGTTGTTGGCAGCCCCGGCTGCGGGAAATTGATGGTGACTGCTGTAATTTGGCCCTATTACTTATTCATTAACCGCGTGCAGGTGGTCAGCCAGCCGGCAAGACCTGCGCTTTGAAATTTCATTTTCTAGAGGGCTCCCGTGTCTGCACCGTGAGGCATTAATTTACCGTTTCCTTCCCACTGAGGCCCCCGACGGGGTGTTGGCGGTCACTGCAGGGTGAGCGGGCGTCAGCTCTGACCCTAGGCTCTTGGAAAAGCCACCTCTCACTCGTGCCAGCGCCCAGCTGCTGGCAGAGCGGGCCTGCTCAGGCCAGAGTCCCAGGGCGCTGACTGCTCTGGAGGACAAGGGCCCCTTTGAGTGGGAAGAGTTCTCTGTCCTGCCAGACCGTCCTTACACTTGAAGGGAGAGTGTCTGGGAGTGGCATCAGCCTCCCTGCTGACCCACCCTCTCCGGTCTGGTGGTTTCTATTCGGATCTCCCATCTGGTGGGGCCAGGCGTGAGCCACCCTCTCTCACCGCCCTAGGGGACAGGTGGCGGGCCCTCTGAGTGGCGACCTTCGGACCCAGCCAGCCTGGTCCTCAGCGGCTCCCGAGCTGCCGGGGACCTCTCCAGCCCCCTTTGCAGGGAGTACGTAGAGATGCCACTTCTTTTCCCGTCAACCCTGCTATGTGGCTGCCGAGCCTTCGGTGGCTGGTTTGACGTGGCAGTCTGGCATGCATATCCCTTAGGGTAACATTTAAATGATTTTTACTATAATTAGCTCCAAAACATGGAAAATAAGTACCACCCAAACTTAATTATCTCTGCCCTTTGAAAAGGAATGAGCTGCACAGTACCAGGAAAGGTGCGTCCAGGTTTTATCCGTCAAACAGTTCTTCCTGTTGGGAACCAGGCCTGTGGCTAGGGAGGCATTTTTGGCAGGAAGGGCAGGAACATGTTTCCCGGTGGCTTCCCTCTGCCAGACAGTCGGGGTGAGCTGGGAGGTTTCGGGGGCCCCCGTGGGAGTGGCGGTGAGGTCAGGTGGCCACACTGGTGGCTGAGATGCCCTTCTGTAGGGAGGCCTGGACACGGCTCGAAAGCAGGTCCTTTGTGCTTCTCTGGTCTGCTGGAAGTTTGCTTTTTGTGCCTGTCACTGCTGGAGATGATGAAGTGACTTGGGCCAGAGGCAGGGTTGGGGACTGGCTGCGGATGCGGGGCCTTGTCGTGGAGCTGGGGCAGTCAGAGTAGATGTGATGATGCCAGTGACTCATTTCGCTGGTGGCCCTGTCTCTTGCTTTTCTGGCAGGTGCTTTTGTGCCCACCTGCAGGGTCACCTTGGTGCTGAGAGTGTCGTCGCTCGGTAGCAAAGGGCCTGCAAGGCCCCCTCGGGCTGGCTGCACAGCAAGTAAGCCCCGAGTCTGGGGACTGCACAGGCCGGGCAGGTGCTTGTCACCAGTTCCTGCCCGTGGCTGCTTGTGGCCCTGCTAATGGAGGTGTCAGACCTTGGCCATTTAGCTTTTGAGTCCTGCCTCAAACCTGGAAGCTGATGTGACTGAATTGTGCAGATTTAATTAACGGCAGGAGCCTGATACTCAGTGATCATTTCAGAGAAGCCGAAAGGGAGAAACAAAAGGGCGTCTGCTTGCCCTGAGCAGCCGGTCGTAGTGAGACGGAGTCTCCCGGCCAAGGTGGGTTCCTGTCGGCGCCTGCTCGCGCGTGTGGCTGTGAGCTCCCTGCTGCTGGTCCTGCAGCCCTCCCGTCCGTCCCGAGGTCCGAGCTTGCTGGCTTGGGTGGAGGGGAAGTGGCGGAGGGCTCAGGGCGTGGGGTGGGGGTCCGTTTCCTGGGCAGCGATGCTGGTCCTCGATGTCTCCGAGGCCCAGAGCGGCGCTCAGCATGCCAGCGCAGGACTCGCTTTCCAAGGGCGTCGTCTCTGGGTCCCATAGTTCTCTCCCTCCCCTCTGGGGATCCCCGGTGCGTTGTCCTCAGCACCCTCCACGCTCTCCTGTCATCGGCTCACCCCGAAGACCGCCTGCTGTTCCTTGTCCAGGGCTCGTTTGGGCACCAGCACCGGCGCCTGTGATGCCGTGAGGTCACAGGCGGTTTGGGGTGGGCAGGGTGGGGTGAGCCCTGGGACTACGTGGCGCTCAGGTGTGGGATGGTGCGCATGTCACTGGACGTGGCTCTGGAGCTCTCCCTGTGTCATTCATGTTCCTCCTCACGTGTGTTCTGCCACCAGCAATGACACTGACTCATCTCCAACCAAGAGCTGGGGGTGGCAGCTCTCTGGACCCAGAGCACAAGTCGCTGTGACCCAAGGGCCACTAGGAGGTGGGCAAGGGCTGCCCAGCCCCGTCCACTCTGTCTTGTCCCCACTAATTTTTCAGGGGTGATGAGTAAGCTTGGATTTTTCTCATCGCATAGAGTCATGCTGGTGCTGACGTCTTTAAAATGTTCATGTTTTAGCTCTCCATCACGGTCTGGAGACCACCAGAGGCAGCTTGTTTTCTGCCCCAAAGGGTGGGAGCACTGGCTGGCCTTCCCACGCGCTCTCTATGACAGTGACGGGGAGTGACCAGGGGTGTCTGCGGCTGCTTGCAGGGGCTAAAGGTCCTGGGTCACCAGGAATGGGGCCAGCTTGGGGCGGGGGTGGAGCCGGGTGCTGGCCGTGACGGGGACGGGCCCCAGGCGTCACTGCCTGGGCTTGGCGGGCAGGGTGATGGCCGAGCTGAGCCGCTGCCCAGGCCTGACCTCGGCGCTCCCTGTGCTTCCCTTCGAGGATCCACTCCAAGGAGCACTTCCAGCAGAAGTACGCCGTGGACGACGTCGAGTACACCGACGAGGTGAGTGGCTGACCCGCCGCGCTCGGCAGCTCCAGGCTTCTAGAAGCTCTTCTGCTGCTGCGTCCCCTCCCCTCCCACTGCCGCGGCCTGGCTGGACACCAGGACGCCACCGACTCGTTTGGAAAGAGCAAGTAGGAAACAGACCCCTCACATGTCTCTGAGGAAGCCATTTCTTGCCTGGGCAGTGCCCCCGACTCAGTGCGGAAGTGCCTGGTCGCTTGGGTTGTGGCCACTGGATGCACAAGCGAGGCCGTCTCTGAGATGCGTCCTGCCTGCAGTGCTGGCACGTCTGAGCTACGTCAGACCCGGACCCTTGTGTGGGCTCGGCCTGGGCCTTACCATGCTGGGAGGCCCCTCCCACGGGCCCTGGCCGCAGGTGCTGCTGCCACAAAAGCCCTGGGCTGCGGGAGGCTCGTGCATGGGGTGGAGCTGGCGGTCCCTTGGTTTTAATCCACTTCCCAGCGTGGTTTTCCAGTGCGCGTTGCATGGCCTGCATAAGTGTGTGACTGTCCCCTTGGGGTCTTTGAATCTGTCCTGAGTTCAGGCAGAAGGGGTTGGCCCTGACTTCCTCTGCTGACAGGGCCAGGCCGAGGCAGAGGTGAGAGCGCAGCTAGGAGCCCCCGTGGTGTGACAAGTGACCAAGGCCCGACACTGCACCCACTGCCTGGCACACAGGAGGCCTCTCTGCTCCATCCCTGGGCACTGTCACAACCCCGTGGTCTGTGCAGGTCCGTGCTGGGTGGAATGGAAACACCCGGAAGTCAGTGCCTGCCGCTCGGGGTCCAGCCCCGACCTGGCAGATCAGCTGGGTGGGGCCCTCCCCACTTCCCCTGGTCAGGACACAGCCAGGTTGGGGCGTGACAGCACTGGGCAAGAGGCAGGTTCCTAGGGAGCCCAGCCGGACAACCAGCGCTGGGAGGAACCGGTCTGTGTCCGCCTGCTGTGGGACAGCCAGCTCACCTTGGCCCCGAGCGGACCTGCCTCAGTACCACGCTGTATGCAGGCCCAGCCCTGCCTCTGGTTCTGCTGTTCCCACTTCTCAGACTCTGTGCCCTGCCCATCCCTCAGGGGCTTGCACCGGCCCCCTGCAACCCCGCCCACTCTGGTCTACACTGGCGCCCTGCCCGAACTCCCTGGACAGGTTGCAGATGCTGACCGTGTTCTGATCTGCACCTGCCTTTAACGTCTTGTATTTGTGTCGAAGGCCCAGTTCTTTCCCCCGAGACATTCCTCTTGCAGTCCCTCCCTGGCTGGTCCCAGGGACACGTGGGCAGCAGAGGCGGTTGAGACCCAGGGCTAAAGTCAGCCGGGGCACGGTCTAGCGTAGGAGGTAACCGCATGGGTGAACAGTCGCTGTAGGGTCCTGGTGCCTGGTCAGGGCTCCCCAGAGGCCCTCCGTGAAGGAGCCACCACTCACATCCACGGGGCCACCGGGGCCTGTTTCTGTAGCACCTTCTGCCTGGCTGGACCGTGGAGAGAAAGGGGGCTTTTGATGAATCTTGTTGTCATGTGATTTCGATACCAAGCTTTTGGGGGTGACTCAGCATCTCCTATGCTGATCGCTTTGGGTGTAGCATCTGAAACAGACTGAGCATTCATGTGCATCCCCTACCAAGGTCATTGCCACGTACCCTGTATGTCTCAGTGCCAGAGAGGGAGGGGCCTGCTCGCCCTTCATCTCACTTTGTTCCTGGCCCTCCCCTTCGGCAGGAGCGTCCCCCACTCCCGTGAATTGCGTTCATGTTATTGCCCTTTGTCTCCTTGGTGTGAGACCTGGAGGGTGCAGCCTGGGTGGGTCCCGGGGACCCAGAGGATGGGCACCCACCTCCGCCCAGGACTTGGTTGCTCACTCGGAGCCGTCCCTGTGCCGTGGCCTCCTCAGCCACTGTCTGACGTTTTTGTTTTTGTAACTGGGGGAAAGTTCAACTCCCTTTACACTGGGATTTCTGGGGAAGAGAAAGGAGAACTGGTCTCCAAACGCAGTAAAACAGAGGACGTCGTGGGTGTCAGAGCAAGGAAGTCCTCGATGGTGGTGTAGAATGACAGCCACACAGACCAGCTCATTCTTAGTCTGTGTTGGTAGAATTGGATCTTAACCGAAGGCGTCAATAGAGTTCAAAGGGCAGAGTCTCTTTAGGGTTCAGGACATTCTGCAGCGCCACCGCCATCATCATGTTTGGTCAGTTTGGTTGTTGCTGTGCTGTTTTCATCAGAAGTGAGGGCTCATGGTGACAGTGGGACAGGAGCTCAGTCTGGGGTGGCACCTGTGGGTTCGCTCGGGTCCCCTTGTCCCTCCTGCCCTGTCCCGTGGTGAGCCACAGCTTCCACGCCATTCACGGATGAGGGGCCTCGCCCAGGGGCCCACAGCTGGAGGTGGTGGCGTTGGGATGTGCCCCCCAGCCCTCACTTGCCTGTCGGAAATGAGGAGCTGCTGCAGACACTTCTGGAAAGGGAGCCTGCCAACCAGTGCGACCTGCTGGACTGAGCCCCCTGGCTGGGAGGTGCTTCCAGGTTGCTGTAGGGACCTGGGGCCGCCTCCATCGTGGGAGGTGACAGGAAGTCCCTTGTACGAGAGAGGGTGCCTCAGGCCAGTTCTATGGTGCCCAGCCCTGTCTTACTTGGGGACAACTTCAGCCATCTGTGACAAATCACAGCAGCTGGCACCTGTCTCCTCTGAAAGAAGGCAGGAACCCCCTCCCCATAGCCTGTCACTTGATACCGCAGGTGACGTGCAGGTGCCTGATGCAGCAGGCCCGGCTAGCCCCAGCTTCACCCCCCCCCCGCGGACGATCTGAGTTCCGTTACTGAGAAGGTGGTTCCCCTGAGAAGGGGCACTCAGGGGACCCTCAAGGGTGCTTTGAGGCACTGCTGCTGAGGCCCAGCGCGGCGAGGCTTCAGGGAATGAGGTGTCAACAAGGGACAGCTGCGCCGCGGGACTGCTGGCCCGGAACTGCTGGAATTCCGCCTTGTTCAGGAGCAGCTGGTGTGATGTGTTTCCTGATGTTTACATTTTAGAGACAAATTCAAAATTTTAAAAGCATTGCAGGCCAGCGGTTGCTGTGCTGTTGGAGGGGACTGCCACAAAAGACAGTTTATTTTCAAGAGCTTTGGTGTTTGCAGGGTGAAGCGCAGCTCTCGGGAGCCGTGCAGCTTTCTCAGTGTTGGTGACGGTGTGTCCAGCCCTTTGTCAGGATCGTGAAGGTGGCCCTGGGACCTGGTCCGGGCCCTGGTTAGGGGAGCATGGGAGGTGTCCATGGGAGGCCTCTGACTGTCCCCGGGGGAGGAGCCCCATCAGGGGCTCTGAGGAATTCTGTGTGTGCCCATCCTCCTCGACCTGCCAGAGAGGCCGGGCTGCCCAACAAATTGATGCTGGCCGTGGCACGAAGTGAGGCAGGGCCATTTAGCAGCACAGGTTTGCGAGAGCTCCCTAGTGGCCACCACTCCGTGGAAACAAGGCCCCGAGTTGACAGAGCCATGCTGTTCTGTGTGCCGGGGCTGCATTTGGAGCCAGCGAGACACAGCACTTCGTGTTCCCTTAATATCCGAGGCGCGGAACCCAGGCGTGCTGATGAGAGTGCAGCTCTAATGGGTCTCCGTGGGGAAGGGCAGATGCAGCTGCCAAACCGGGAGAGGCTTTGCAGCCTCAGAAGTAACCAGGGCCTACTCCAGCAGTTGTGATCAATAGAAGATGCTGCCCTGCCAGGACCAGCGGATGCAGCCTGCTGTCCGCGTCGGGCCTCGGTCCATCTGGGCACCGGGCAGCTCGGAGACGGCTGCGTTCTCCGTGATTCCTAACCGGCATGTCCCGAGAGTCATTACAGGGAGAAAAACCATCAGCCATTTGTTGTCCTGCGCCTCCCTCCCAAGGACAATAGCGGATACAATCCCCAAGTGCCTCCGCTCTCTGCTCTCGCTGCCGTAATTGATGGAATCGTTCCATGCTGATGAACGTGGCCCCTTCACGGCAACATGGCAACGCGCCCAGGGCCCAGCACTCGCCACTCTGTTCCTCTTAATGAGCCACCCCTCCTCCAGGAGGGCTGAGAGTGGGAGGGACTCGGCCAGGCCTTGCCCTTGGGAGACAGAGGCGGGGCCGCTGTCATGCTCAGGGCAGTTCCTGAGTAAGCGAGGTGCCTGTCTGCAGGGTCACCTGGTCCTGCACATCACAAACCTCGAGAAAAGTATGTGGCATTGACTCACCAGTTTAACTGGGTCAAATCTGATTTTTTTTTTAAAGAGAATATATTTTTTATGCAATTTCATTTTAAGGAAATAAAGCCTTATGTATAAGGATGTTCGTCACAGCATTATTTATGCCAATCAGAAGTGATTGAAGTGTCTGGTGCAGGAATTAACAAATCAATGATGCTATGTCCATTAAGAGAGTATTATGCAGCCGGAGCTTCAGATCTGAGCTTTGCTATTTTATACTGAACTCGGGGCAGGTTCTCCAACCTCAGAGGCTCCTCCCTGGTGAAACCTGCACATTCGTGCACCGTCTTCCGGGGGTGGTTAAATGAGGTGCTGTTGGAAGATAGTCATGGCACAGGCCTTAATCAGCGACTCACTGGATGTTGACAATCCCCAGTGGTAGTGACAATGGCATGTTTGGAGAATATTTAATGACAGGAAGTAAGTGAAGCATGTCATTTCATATGATCCAAATGTCATTACAGATCTTTGTTTTCATGTGCAAAGCTAAGAAGTCTCTGGGGATGGGATCGTACGTGCCTTTTATCTGTTATAATTTTCCGTACATTCCAGGTTTTCTCTGGGAGCATCTCAGTGTTAAAAAAGGTATATGTACATATGTCAGAACTTATCAAAATGTCCACTCGAAATGTGTGGAGGGTGTCAATGATCGCTCAGTCAGGCTATTAAAACAACAGCGCACCCTCCTCACTCCCCCCTGCTTCCAGGGTGTAAAGAGTTTAGGGTGGGGTGTGGGGAGGAGACTGATCTCTGCCCTGGGGGGCTCAGATGCACTGGGGTCTGCAGAAGCCAGGTGCAGGGCAGACCACAGGGAAGGGCTGGGCGAGGAAGATACTGCTCCCAGCAGGGTGGTTGGCACCCTTGGGTGCAGGGGAATGAGGACTGTCCCTGGGGCGTAGAGGTGGGAGTGAACCAGCCTGCCTGGGGGCCGGGGCCTTCGGTCCTGAGTGCGAATTGATGAAGCGGCTAAGATGGAAGAGGGCACTCCAGGCAGCACAAGAGCTTGGGTTTGGGTAGGAAGCAGCTGGCACGAGTGGACCGTGGTGGAGGGTTAGAGAGCGGGTGTGGGGTGGGGGCTGGAGGGAGGCGCTGGGGAAGGCCCCCTCCTCTTGGTCTAGGAGACAATGGGCAGGGGGGAAGGTGTCTGCCCTGGGGACAGGAGGCTGTAGAGCTAGTGCCTGAAGGCTTGCTGGGGACGGGTCTTTGAGGAAGGGTTTGGCAGATGGCAGAGGTGCTGGCCTTGGAGCGTGGGCAGGTCTGGCTGTTTGGAGCCGGGGACCTGTGTGGTGCCTGGAGGCAGGGTGGCATGGCGGGAAGCGAGCCAGGTTTAGGTTTTCCACTTTCTACCCCTCGATAGCTGTGTGGCTTCCAGAAGTCCTCCAGCTGTGCAAGCCTGGGTTTGCTCATCTGCAGGATGAGGCAACGGCAGCGTCGCCTGTTCTGGGCGTCTGCCCTGTGAGTGCTCGCTGTCGCTTAGTGAGTCGTGACGAGGCCAAGTCTCGTCTCCATCAGACTTCTTCGTGGTTGCTCTAAAGAGGGTTTTTCTTTCTGACCTTCCAGATTGCCAGTGTCCTGACGTCACGGCAGCCCTCTGTCCTCCTCACATTGGTAAGTGGCTGGGGTCCCGGGGCCAGGCAGTGTTTGGCATGGGGAGGGGTTTTAGGGAGCCACCTGCCCTTGCAGATGTGGGGACCGCAGGGGAGCATCACGAAGCCGGGAGAAACGGTCATCCCTGGTCAGTAGCAATGCACCTGCTCAGCCCAAATGGCCCAGCCGCGGGTCTCCCTGGGACGTGCTGTGTCCTGCCATGAGGCCGTGGTGGACCAGACACCGCGCCCACTTGGAGGGTGGAAACCGGGCTGGAAGCTGTGTGTTGGGCTGAGCTCCTGGGATTTGTGGACGTGGACTGTCAGGCCACTCCCACCCTGTTTCCTCTGTTAGTACGGTCTGCAACACCCTTGGCGTCTGTCCTCGAGGACGCTGGGCTGTGGACACAGTGATAGGCCAAGGGCCGGGGGTGGGTTGGGGTGCATGGGGGGCTCCTGGCGCCCAGGCTGTGGGATCCCTCAGGAGGAAACGTGCCTTCTTGCCCTTCTGGGACCTTGGGAGTCTCACACACGAAGCGTATCCACGGCCACTTTCTCCAGTGACCCTTCTCTCTTTTGCTAATCGATTCCTGCAGAAATAGTTTCTCTTGGTTATTTCTTTCAGCACTTGGTCTCTTTTTCCCCACTGTGCTGTTTAGATGGCTGAGAAGGAAGGTCACGTTAGATGATTGTGGTCAGAGGTGGTCTAGTGTGTTTTATCTGGGTGTACAATGAGACATCGACCCGAAGTTCTGGGGAAAGAAGTGTGATTTGAAATGCCTGGCCTCTCTGGGGATGGCACGTTTGCTGTGAGTCCCTTGTTTTGTTTCCATCCCTGTCCACTTGGAGTCTCCTTATAATTAGGAAAAGGAGAGGAGTGTGACCCAGTGTCACACCAGTCCTGCCTGCATCGGGTCCTGCCCTCCTTCCTGGAAGGGTGGGTCTGGCAGGACCCCTGGAGCTCATACGGTTAGTGGGGGGTGTGCAGGGGAGAGAAGGATGAGGCCGCCGAGGAGAGCAGGTTTGGAGTGAGGGTGGTCCCGGGTCTGTTCTCGCCTGGCCCCCGCCTGTGCCCGAGCAGCCTGGCTGGCGTCAGCACGGTGCTCTGCCCCACCCGTGGAGTAGGCCTCGTTGTGCCCGTGGGCCAGGTCTGTGGGGCCCACTCCCTGCCTGGCAAGCTGCCGCAGAGGAAGGAGGGCTGGGCGGGTCGCCTGTCAAGGGAAGGCAGGAGCGGGTGGGTTTGCAGGGCCGGGGTCGGGGGAGGGGCTCCCTATTCCAACCTGTCCCAGTCTTGGCTGGAGGAGGCCAGGCCTCCCGTGCAGGCTGTGGGATGCCACACGGCCCCGTGTGACACGTCTGTGTTCTCACTCTCCACAGCGCGGCGTCAACACGGACAGCGGCAGCATCTGCAGGGAGGCCTCCTTCGAGGGCATCAGCAAGTGAGTCCTGGGCCCTGGGGACTCCTCCTCCCCCACCACCTCCCCTCTGCCGGCACGCCGCTCCGGTCTGCCGACGGGACGTGCCATACACAGATAGGAGGACTCTAAAAAGGAGTTCGGGCATTTTGAGGAAATATTTAGAAAAATAATTAAAATAATTTGCCTAAGTTCACCTCCACTTTTACTCAAAGCGCAGCTTCTCTGTTGTGCTCTGTAGTGGAAGTGCTTTGGGAGCCCTGGCTGCACACGGGGACAGGGACCTGCTCCGAGCCCTTGTGGTCTTTGTCCCGCTCACGTCCTTTGCCATGTAGCCTCCTCCCCTTAGTCCCAGCCACTAACCCCTCCCAGCCCAGCTGTCAGCAACTCCTCTGTGTCCCATGCTGCCCCAGTCCCAGGTAGAGCCCCCCTACCTGCCCTCACCCCCCGCTGGGCTCTAGGCTTGGGAGTCAGTTCCCTTTTCTCAGCCTCTCTGGGCAGGACAGGTGTGGGTGTGGGCAAAGCAGCCCTTCCCCCTGCTTGTCACCCTCCCTCCAGGCCCTTGGAGAGTGCTGCCCGCCAGCGTGCGTGTGTCCCCAGGCTGGCTGGTGATGGGCCTGGGCCCCCACTTCTCGAGGCTCTGAGAGTGGACAGTGGGCGGCTCGGGCCGAGCTCCTGTGCCGGATCCCCGGCCCCTCCCCCACCGCATACTCTGCAGCCCTGGCATCCGTCCTCTGTTGTCCTTTGGTGGACCAAGGCGGTGACGGAGGAAGCGCCTTATAATTATGTATGAGCCCGAGCCGCTGGAGTCTGTGTGTGTGTGTGTGTGTGTGTGTGTGTGTGTGATGTAGGGGCGATTAGGGTGGATTACGAGCTCATAAATATGTATCGCTCCCCTTGCTGAGAGTGATGGGGCAGGGGGAGCCGTATCAGGCTTGCTTCTTTCACTGCGCAAATCTCCTTATCCTCTCGGGAGTTTCCCCAGAGCAGCCCTGCCTCCCTCTCCTGGCAGCGATTAGCCAGCGTGTTGAAATGCTGGCTGCGGAGCTGCCGTCTCTCCCCAGGCTTCGGAGGGGGTGTGGGCACAGCCGGCTGCTGCCTGTCCCGAGCCAGGGCTCCCTGGGTCCTCCCAGCACCGCCAGGTGCCAGCACTCCAACGCCTTGCTCACCTTCCTCCACCCACACCATGGGATGTCTCTGTGGCCTCTGCTTGGGTCTCTGCCTCATGGGAGGGCCCTGAGCTGGGAGGAGGGAGCCCTGGCGGCCGCCTCACTGACGGCTCTGTGACCTTGGCAGGGCTGAGCCTCAGCTCCCCGTTGGTGGGACCGGGTGCTACTTGGGCTTGCTGTGGGGCCCAAAGGAGGTCACACTCCCCCGGAGCCTGCCAGAGAGTTGGTGCTCAATGCACAGTTGGCCACAAGCAAATCCCCGTCGGCTGGTCGCGGTGGCTCATGCCTGCCATCCTAGCACTCTGGGAGGCCGAGGCCGGAGGATCGCTTGAGGTCAGGAGTTTGAGACCAGCCTGAGCAAGAGTGAGACCCTGTCTCTGCAAAAATCAGAAAAATTAGCCAGGCGTGGTGACACGCGCCTGTGGTCCCGGCTACTCGGGAGGCTGTCTCTCCAGCTATTCATGGTGTTCCCTCCTTGCCTCGTCCTCCGGGGCGCTTGTCCCCCCCATATCTCCTCCTTCTGGGCCTCAGATCTCTCTGTTTCATCCTTCATGTGACTCTACCCTTGGGGGTTGCTCCACTGGGGCAAAGGCCTTCGGCAGGTGCATGCCATGGGCTAACTGCCATGGGCACCGCCTAGGGCTGCAGCCTCTGCTGGCAGCCGCCTCCCGGCTCCTTCCCTGTGTGAAGTCGCGTCTGTACGTGTCTGTGTTCCTGGCGTCCCACCCACCCAGGCTGCCGGTACTTCTGTGCCAGGCTGGGCAGAGACCTCGCCCTCGAGGGCCCCTGCAGCTCGGCAACTGCATCCACCTGTCTGCCGAGCGCATCTCCAGCTGTTTGCTGGGGATAATAATAGCTGTTTCCTAAGCAAGATGGATCTTGCTGTCGTCCTACTTTCCAATACTCAACTGCTTCTGGCCCTGGTGCCTCTCGCTGCCCTAGTGAAGCTCCTTCTACCTGGAATTGTAATTTTTGATGCTTTTAAGTGTGTCTGGAACACCTCCCATCTTGCCTCTTTGGCCCCTGCTTTAATAGAAGTTCAGGTTTGGTGCCTTGGATTGTCCTGATGGGCCGCCCCAGGCCACCTTTATCCCTTGGTTGCAGGGGGGAAGGAGGTTGTGGTGCAGCAGTGGCTTCACCTGTTCACCTGTCCCGGACCCCCCAGGCCCTGGTCCAGCTGGCAGTCAGCCTGTGACCTCTCCAGGTTGCCTGCCCTGAGGTCTGTCCCTTGGGCTCAGCCTTGGTCTCAGACCTCCCTCTGCCTGCCCGTATCAGGCCCGGGCCCGGCCGCCTGCTCCCACGGCAGGAGTGCGCCGGGTCCCGGGCCGTGAGGACGGCAGAGGAGGGGGAGCAGCGGGAACAGGGAGTCGAAGACATGCACAAGGCCCGAGAGGCCAAGGGATCTTCCCGTGGCCTGGGGCCACTGGGTTCACCACGGGGCGTGGCTCGGGCGATTATAATAGGGTCAAAGGAGCAGGCAGGGAGTCTTTGGGTGCCTCATGCTGAGTTTGGGGTCTGTCCCTGGCCACATCTCCAGCTCTGTGGATGGCTTGATCCCGGCAGGGAAAGTCCCACGGAAGGTGTGGAAGGAGCGGGCCCCGCCGTGGGCTCTGGCAGGAGGCTGGGTTGTGTAGGTGGGGTTAGGCGCCCATTGGCAGATGCCAGCGAGGGCACGCAGCAGGCCTGGTCGGGGAGCTGGGATGGCGAGGGCATCCCTGCAGCAAAGAGGGTCTGAGACTCTTCCCGTGGTTGGTCTGTGGCTCCCTGGAGTGCTGGGATCCAGTAGGCTGCAAGCAAAGCCAGGCACGGTGGGTCTCTGGGCATCCGAGGGGGAGCAAAGCCAGGCACCATGGGTCTCTGGGCGTCTGAGGGGGAGCAAAGCCAGGCACGGTGGGTCTCTGGGCATCTGAGGGGGAGCAAAGCCAGGCACCATGAGTCTCTGGGCATCCGAGGGGGAGCAAAGCCAGGCACGGTGGGTCTCTGGGCATCCCAGGAGGGGGGACTGGACTACAGGCATCTTTCCCGGAGAGTGGGAGACTGTGAAGTGAGAGAGGGAGTCTGGGGGGGCAGGTGCCTGAGCCGAGGGCCTCGCCTCCATCAGGTTCACGGGGCTGCACGGGGCTGCCTTCCTGGTGTACGTCTCCCTCCCAGACCGGCAGGGTCTGCGTCCAGGAGCCCCGGGCTGGGGCAGTGAGTCACGGAGGACTCTGTTTCATGGCGTTGTCACAGGAAGAAAGATGGTCCATATTCCACATCAGCTGGTGATTCGGGATAAGCATATTTCTCATCTTTTGGCATTTGCTTAAATTGCCTGCATGTCTGAAGACAATTGGTTACAAATTAATTCCATTTAAATAAGCAGTTAAGGATGAAATACTGAATTGGGGGGCTGTTAATGTAGGAATATTAATATTCAAAGATGTGAATTTTAAAACCTAAGAAGTAGAGGGACATTATTAAAACTTGACAATTATAACAAAATGCCAATTTGTGGTTTGGGGACCACGGCTTTCTCGTTACTGTTAACTGGCATCTCAAGTTGATGTTTAGGATTGGGTTTCTAAGGTGGCCTGAGGAAATCTCCATGAGGGGGGGACCCTGAAGAGGCGAGAGCTTGACGCAGCCCCCTTGCAGGGGGGAGAGTCGGGGGGGGGGCTGCCTCTGTTGTTGGGTTAGAAACCACAGGGAGGACGGCAGAGGCCTGGGACAGGGGCTGGGCCCACGTGACTCACCCTTTCATGCCCCAGCCCACGTTTACAGCCACTAGAAAATTACCCTCTGCTTCCAGGACATTGCCACCCTCACGGGCACTTGGTGGGGTTTTGTCATTATTTTTATGTCATTAATGTGCATTGTAGAAAATGCTAACTAGCACAGAGGCTAAAACAAGGAATATCTGAATTTCATTACCTGGAGTTCAGTCCCTCAGCGCTGTCTTTTGGACTCTTCTGCGTGTGGCTGAGTGTGCTCTCTGAGTATGTTTTTGTGTCTGACTGTGGCTTGCGTGGGTCTGTCTGTGTATATACATCAGTCTGCATGTGTCTGTGTGTCTGTGTGTATCTGGGTGTGGATCTTTATGCATCTAAGTATACACCTGTGTGTGTAGATCTGTGTGTGTCTACACACCCCTAAATGAGTATGCCTTAGCGTGTATGTGTCTGTGCATAGACGTCGCTGTCCACCTGTGTGTTTGAGTGTGTATCGTTACACACCTGGGTGTGTCTGAGCGCTCCTCTTTTCTAAGTGTGTGCCTATCTCTGTGTCTGTGTGTGTGTGTCTGTCTGTGCACTGAGTCACTCTGTGCCAGGTCACTTTGCTGCTCGTGTGTACATGCACGTGTGTGCACACGCATCCGTCCTGTAAAGTGGAATTCTGCCGGTGTTTGGCTAGTGAGTATATAGGCCATTGTTCTTCCTAAGGTCAAAGTGACATCTGGTGAAATGGGAGGCAGAGTCCATTTGTCGTCTTGATTTATGTCATCTGCTGCTCTGCTCTTCACTCTGAACCACACTGGCTGCCTGTAGTCCTTTTGATATTTCACAAGTGGAGCTTTGATGCCACAACATTTAAGTTGACTTTGAAGCAAAGTAGTTCTGTCCGTGTAGTTAAAAATCCTGAAGGTTTCAGAGATCTGGTTTCAGCCTGCTAGTCCCCTCTTTTCTCCCCCCTGTCCCTGCCGCTTGTTCAGCCAGGAGCGAGGCTGCTGGTCTCACAACCATGCCAATAGATAGGTGTTTTGCAGCACCATCAGTGGAGCCGTGGAGAGCCCCTGCCTTGCCAGAGGACAGGAAGTCACAACCCTGCATGTACTTATGTGTGGTATCCTGACCCGTGGTGGAGCAGGTCTTGGAATCCAGAGAGCTGAAGCCTTGCCAGGGCTTCTCAGCTGAGGCCTGTACTTGTGCTGGGCCATGTTCTTTCCCAGCTGTCTCGCCAGTAGCTTGAGCTCTGGGTCACATGTGGCTCTCTTGTACCAGGGGTGTGCCCTGACCTGATCCTTTTGTCTCCTGGGGTTACCTTTTGATTATGTTTATCTTATCAAAGAGCAGCTTTGTAGATTTCTCTCTCTTGTATGTTTGCTTTTTAATATTTCATTGATTTCCACTCCTTTAAAGTTTCTTCTAATTCTCTAGGTTGTATTGGTTCTTTCTCTAGCTTCTTGAGAAGGAAGACAGGGCATTCTTAGGATGGAAACTTAGATCATTGATTTCTTTTCTAGTATGTACATTTAGAGCTACAAATTTTCCTCTAAGGACTGCTTTAGCTGCGTTTCACAGGTTGTGATATTTCATATTTTTATTTTCTAATTTTGTGATTTTTTGTCTTTGAAGACTGGGTATTTAGAAGTCTGTTGCTAAATTTCTAAATAATTTGAGATTTTATAGTTTCTGTTATTTATTGCTAGTTTAATTCTACTGTGATCAATGAATGGGTCTCTGTTTTTTAACTCTTAAAATTTTTTGAAACTTCCAGCATATGATCATTATGATAAACGTTTCCTGTACACTTAAAAAGCGTGTATCCTGCAGTTGTTTGCTGTAGTGTTCTATAAATGTCAAAACGTCAAGTTGGCTAATTGTGTTGTTCACATCTTCTATATCTTTCCCAATTTCTGCTATCACAAGAGGTATGTGAAAATCTCAAACTATGCTTGTGGATTATCCGTTTTTCCTTCCTGTTGTGTCAATTTTTATAAATCAGCTTTATTGAAATAAAATTTATATGCAATGAAATTCATCATGTGCATAATTTAGTAAGTTTTTAAAAACAGTTTTATTGGGATATAATTCACATACCTTATAATTTGCTTATTTTAAAGTTATGTTAATAATTAGTTTAGTTTTTTTTGTGAGACAGGATCTTGCTCCGTCGCCAAGGTTGGAGGAGAGTGGTGGGATTATAGCTCACTGCAGCCTGGAACTCCTGGGCTCAAGTGATCGTCCTCCCTCAGCCTCCCAAAGTGCTGGGATTACTGGCATGAGCCACTGTGCCCACCCTTAATTCTTCTTCATTTTTGAAGCATAACTTTGCTGGATATAGAATTCTTGGTTGATGGTTTTTTTTTTTTGTTGTTGTTGTTCAGCACTTTGATTATGTCATCCCACTGCCTTCTGTCCTCCCTCGTTTTTGATGGGAAATCAACCATTAATCTTAGTGAGATCCTTTGTATGTGATAAATTGCTTTTTTTTTTGTTGCTTTCAAGATACTCTTTGTCTTTTGACAGTTTGACTATGATGTGTCTAGGTGTGGACCTCTTTGAATTTATCCTACTTGGAGTTCATTGAGCTTTATGAATATGTAGCTGAATGTTTGCCATCAAATTGGCAAAATAGTCAGCCATTAATTTTTCAAATGTTCTTTTTGCTCCTTTCTCTCTCTCCTTTCCTTCTGGCACTCCTGGTCTGTGTATGTTAGTATACTTGACAGAAGAGGATATGCTGTCTACCTAGTGGGGCTGGGGGTGGGGTTTTGCAACCAAAAAGCTTTGCCATCCGACTGACTGTACTGGGAGGAGCCGGCCCAGGCTGCCAGGTCTGCTGCAGGAAGTGAGCAGCAGGTCAGGGATCAGGAAAGCAAAGTTTTGGACCCTCTCTTGGTTGTGGGATGTGTGTGTATGTCTCGAACGTCATGTCTTGCTGGAACGTGATAGACCATTGAACTAACAGGCTTGATTTATTTTTCCTCTGCAGGTTCAATGTCAACAACACCATTCTTCACCCAGAGATCGTTGAGTGGTGAGTATGGCCTGTGGCCACCTTGACTGTTGTACTCAGCTCATGGGGACAGGAGGCCCTGCTGTTCCTGCCCAGCCCATCTCAGTCCCTCAGAAAGCCAGTCTCCAGAACCTCCTTGTTAGCGTTTATTGTTCTGTTTGTTTTTTGTTGAGGCTGGCTGGTTTTTTCAAGAGGGCATGAGTCATTTAAATATCAATTAGATTTCTCTTATCACTTTCTTTATTTTCAGTCTTTTGAAAACTCCTGCATGAGTAGGCCAAATATGCATAGTTCAGATGGAAAGCAGGTAGTGAAAAGGGCAGAAATAAACACAACACATGATCCCATTGCCAGCAAGGTAAACAAGTCCTCACGTCACACTTGTATCTAGACAAGGGTCGCATCCTGTCATGGTCTTTTGTTACCTTCTTTCTTTGCTTGATACCAGCAGCCCGTACCTGCAGCATACCTGGTTCTGTTAGGGGGCTGCAGGTGAGCCTTCTCAGGTGGGGCATTGCCTCTGGGGGCCCTGCAAGTGGGCCTTCAACTCCGACGTGCCACCAGTTTTCTCCCTAAGCCATCAAGTTGCTCTTTGATAGCAGCAAAATGTTCTTCCTTTGTTGGATGACAGCACTCACTGTGACTGCAGATGGAGACGAGGCCGGGCCTCTGCCACGCGTCCCTCCACTGGGAGGTGCACAGATTTCTCACGCCCCGTCCTCAGTCTGGGTGATCACATTTTCCCGACTACCTGGGAGCACCAGCTCGCCTGGTCTGGAGTTGGGAGCACTGTGCCCCGAGGGCTGAGCAGGAGTTGACTGCGGGATGCAGGAGTGGGGGGAGGGAGAGAGGGATCCGGGCCAAGGGGACACTTGTTCTCAGAAACGAGAGAAAGGTCGGTGGCTTTGTGCGGCTGGTGCAGAGCCAGGGAAGTGGAGCCTGAGGGTGGTCGGAGAGACGGTCAGTGGCCGGGCAGGCCTTGGTGTCAGTTTTGACTTTTTCTTGGGAGAAATGGGAAACGGGGGGAAGCCTTGGCGGGTTTAAGCAACACAATGGTAGGATCGGGTTGGCATTTTGAAAAATCATTTGGCCTCAGGCCGGTGACCCAGCTGCAGCACAAGAATGGGAACAGGTGGCCAGTTAGGATGCTGTGGCAGGGGTCCAGGTGGCAGTGGAAGGTGGTGGCGTGGCAGATCTGAGAGGAAGCGGCAGTCGGAGGAGGCTCCTGGGGCAGCTGGCTGTGGTGCAGTTGAAGGTGACTCTGGGTTTTTGCCCCACATGGCTGGGTGGTACGTCATGGACACGGGGACGGTGGGAGGGGCAGGTGCCTTGGCAGATCTGGGACTTGTTTGGGGTGCGTTGGGTCCAAGGCAGGTGCCAGTGGCAGAGAGGGCCGGGCGGAGGTGGCATCCGAGGGCTGTCGAAGGCGTCGGTCCTGCCCTGGGAGAGTTAGACGCCAGGCGGGCTCTCCAGGCTCTGTCGGCAGCCCTGGCCCAGGGCCCCACGGCCACACACTCAGGGAGGATGAGGCCCTGTGTTGTCAAGTTCGCAGTCCCAGTTGGCAGAAGAATAAATCCTGGATGCTCAGAGTGGCCCCGTGTCCACTTACACTGCCTCACAGGTGACATTCCCTCATGGTCACTTACAGTGTGGGTGCTTTGAGGACCACGTCTGGGTCATGCACTCCAGCCTCTCCTGAGCAATAAGGCATTAGTTTGTCACTGTGAAACAAGCAGACTTTAGTTCTGGTGACATTTCCAAGGGTTTGAAGCAGAGTCTTCATTCGTAAGAATGCCTCCCGAGTTTATTAAAGCGAGCAGCAGCGAGGATTTATTTGGCATTTGATGGCAGTAGAACTATTTTAGAAATGTCACATTGTCCTCACTGCCTCAGGGGTCTGTTTTAATAGCCTGGGTCCCGGTCACTGTCGGTGGATCCATCGTCATGATCACTGCCCTCCCCGAGTGAGTGATGGGCGGATTCCGGGGGGAACGGTGAGGGGCAGGTCCCTTGTTCACCGGAGTGGGTGGGCTCTCCGTGATGCCAAATTGTGACTCGGTGATGCATCGTTGGGCCCCTGTGTCCTGAGTGCTGTCACCACCCTCTCTTTCTGGGCCCTGTGGAGAGAAGCTGCCTGCAGCTCGGAGGAGCACCCTTGGGGTTGGGGCCTGCCTGGGTGTCAGCTTTCTCTCAGGCCACAGGGTGCTCGGACCCTCGGAATGGACCTTGTGCCAAGGCAGGTGTAGCAGCGGGGGGACCGAGGGGTGTGCAGCTGAGCTTCCTGGGCACCCACACGCACCCCGGCTCCCGCTGTCTGATTGGAGGCGGGAAGCAGCCTCTGCTAGCGCAGGGAAGCTCACTTTCTCGTTTCTGTCTGGGTGTCATTCATTTCCTGCCCGTGACTGTTTTATTGTTTTCCATTCTCTCGAGCAGTGCGTTTTTGATTTCCTGTAAATTCCTGTATAATCATACTCTTCTCCACAAACGTGAGATCGTAACAGATAATTTCCTTTCTTGTGCTGGGTATTGCAGTTGGAATGGGAAGGTCAAAAGTTGAAACTTACAAAGAGCAGGCATCTCACTTCCATAATTTAGGCTGCGGTTCTACTTTACTGTCTTGCAGATGATTAAATTGATCTGAAGGTAGGATAGGAAATAAAAGGCGGTGCTTTCATGCTGTCTGATAGCTCAGCGCCTTGGGTTCAGTTAAGTACCTCTGGAAGCGTCACAGGAGAGCAAGCATGTCAGCAATTGCCGTGTGCCTTCTTGGGTTTTAAGTGAGACTGTGTTAAATTGAGTCATACGCCCGTTTTAGAGCTGTTAATTACACGGACTGGAAGTGTCCTGCATGCATTCATCAGGCAGTGGGTAACGGATCTATTTCTGCTCCCCGGCCTCTCTGTGTGCACGGGAGATGGGAAGCCGTGTGTGGCTTTGCAGGCAGCAGTGCCCCAGGATCCTACGTCCTGGGTGACACGTCCCAAATTAGAAGAGGTGCGTAGATGATGGCCTAGATTCGTGGTGTGTACGTGGAAAGTGTTCCAGGAGCGTGGCTCATCTCTGTCTCCTAATGAACAGGCATTTAACTCGACGCTAACAAGGAAGCCAGACGTGAGGAGGCAGGAGACGGATGTGGGAGCATCGCACGCAGGGAACGGCCCGGCCCAGCCCTGATCTGGCGAGGAGGTGGACCGCCCTCCGCCTGCCCGTCCCCGGGCAGGTTTCAGGCACACTCGGCTCACGGCCGAGCTAAACCATTTTCTTCCTGGCTCTGGTTTCTTTGAGAGGACTTACTGATCGAGCCTCCTGAGGATATGTAATTCCAACCCACTCTTTTCCTTCTGTTCCTCCTGTCGTGGGACTTTATCCCTTGCATCGCTGGGTCGCAGGGTGTGGACGGGGTGGCTGTGGGGTCCTGTGGCATTGAGTTCCCGCCCCCCTGGCTCCCACACAGCCATTGCCGCATATTCATCTCCGGGAGAGATGGAATTCCTGGCCCTTTAAATGGATTTTGTTCAACTCTGTGGCACTTTGATGCTTAGAGACGGATTTTCGAAATACTTCAACCTGTCTCAATACTATTTTAATCAGGGGAGCATTTAGACCTCAGTTAATTGATGTCTCAATCCTGAGTTTAATGCCCAGAGGCAGTTTTGTGACCTGTGAATATTTAAGGAGGGGAGAAAAGATTGCACAAATAAATCTCTGCCTGGTCCAGGTTCTGCCGTTTTAGGCCTGTAGCGGGATGCTGGGCCCTGGGGCGGGGACAGGGGTCTTTGCCTCCCAAGTGCCCCATGCTTCTTGCCACCTGTTTGAGCAGCCCCTGGGCATGGCCATGAGCTGCCTTCTGCCCAGACTTCTTATGTGGCATCCGTGTGTCCTGTCCTGAGCCATGGTCCTCTGCTGCTGCACTGGGGACGTGGTCTGTGTTCTCTCTTGGGGCTGTCACCCTTGTAGGTCATATTTCTAACAGCCACCTGACACACCCTCAGGCCAGACCAGGCTGGGACTGGGTGTGGCACTGAGCTGCTGTCACTCTAGGGGCCACAGGGCCTACAGAGGAGACTCCTTCCTCCTGGCCCTTCCGTGTTCAGGAGCAGCGGCAGTCACCTCGTCAGATTCAGGGTGCCGAGTTCCTCCTGAAGATGGGAGGAAGATGCAGTCTCTGGTGCTTGTGTCTTGGAGACATCTGGAGCCGGCTGGGACGCGGCCCTCCCTGCCTGGTGCCTGGGCAAGGCTTCAGCCCAGAGTACCCCGTGGATCCTGGGTTAAGCCAGCACACAGCAGGCGTTTATTTAAGCTTGGATTAAATTGGGCCGGGCCAAAGCCCAGTCGGGCTGGTTTCATCAGAGAGCTGCCTTTGCGGGATCATTTGCCCTGGTTCAGTTGGATTTTTTTTTTTAAGTGCAACTGAAAAAATACACCCTGAGTACACCAACTGGAGGCCCAGTTTGTCACTTTCCCCAAAGTAAAATTAGAAGAGAAAGCAGGACTCTGGGCCCCAGTGGCTGGAGTGCTGATGGCTTCTGATGGGAAGAGAACATGGTTGTTTCTCCTCCTGCGGGTTACACGCTCTTCCTGCTCGTCTCCAAGGAGGATGCTCAGGCTGCAGGGGCGAGGGGATGAGTGTGGGCTCCTGGGGGCTCAGACCCTGGGCCGCCTCCCCTGCCTGCGTGACTGGGGACGGGGCAGTGGCAGTGGGAGTTTGGGCGGCTGTGGCCCTGCGCAGGCTTTGTGACACCCCACGCTGCCCTGCAGGACTCCCCTGGGGTGGGGTGGGGAAGAGGCGGCCTCGTTTTCCTTTTGAAATGAGGTCATCAGCTCTCCCGTTAGAAATGAGGTGTGTCCTAGCTCCAGGGCCATGTCCAGGTAGCACTGACACCTCGCGGTTCCTGTGTGGCCGTTCTGGGCCAGACCCTGTTCTGGCGCTGGGACCCTGCCCTCCAGGGCTACGGTCTTTTGGAAGAGACTTAAATTAAAAGAAACTGCAAGTGTTGGAGCTTTCTGAGGATTGTATGAACTGTCCAGGGAGCACAGGAGGGATTTAGCCTGGGGGTGGCGAAAGGTGTGTTCCAGGTGGGAGCCGGAGGCCGCACAGTCCGGTGAGGGGCGGGAGTGAGTTCCGGACAGGGGAGGGAGGGGGCTGGGGGGCAGCGTGGGGGTGCGTGGCAGAGCCAGGCAGGGGCCTGGCCTCCGTGGACACACACGAGTCATGGTGTAGCATTTTAACTTCATCCTGAGGACACTGAGAGGCCACTGCGAGGCTTCAAACAAGGGAAAGCCTGGTGGGGTTTGCATTTCCCAAAGACCCCCAGATGCTGCAGGCCGGAGGCTGGCGTGGCTGGACGGAGAGACCGGGAGGGACTGAGCGAGGGGGGAGGGCACGGCAGCCCCTGGCCATGGTTGGACGTGGGGAGCGTAGACAGGTGGGAGGGAGCTGTCTGGGGTGATGCTGGGGTCTCTGCAGGGGGCAGCGGGAGGGTGGCAGGGCCATGCTGAGATGGGGACATGGTGGGGGTTCTCACATGCTTAGCTCCAGGTGCTCGGGGACCGCAGGTGGGTGCGGACAGGAAAGCAAGGGGGGAGGGCAGGGCTGGCAGCGTGATGGAGGCGGAAGGGAGAAGAGAGAGTGGGGAGGTGAGATGGAGAAGTTGGAAACCAGTGTGAGAGCTGCTTGCTGCTCCTCCCCTGGGGCGAGCAGTGAGGGGAGGATTCTTCACTGGTGGAGGAGCCTGTTCCGTGGAGCTTCTAGTAGGAGGGCAGGTGGGCGGAGAAGGTGAGGAACAGGACGAGCCTCCCTCGTAGGGGGAGGGAGAGAGGGCAGGATGAATGGGGGGAGGCGGGGAGAGGTGAGGGCCCATCTGCTGGCTTCTGAGTGGGAGGCCAGTTCATTCATCTGTGAGGAGGAGCCGTGGGGGGTGGAGGTGGGAGCAGAGATCTTAGGAAGATGAAGGAAGGCGGGAGTCGCCCTCCCCCATGCTCCCCTGCAGCGCTGGGGGAGTGGGGCCTTGCCGAGGCTGGTGACTGGGAGCTTTCTGGGCCGTCCGCCCAGCCACGTGGCTTCCCCGAGTGGACGGGTGGGCACAGGGCCTGGGAGTCTAAAGCGGTGGCAGGAGTGGCACTGGGGAAAGGACCAGGCATCTAAGCGGAACAGACGGCAGAGGGACGCTGTTCCCAGGAGGAAGTGGAGGGGTCTGGCAGGGTGGGTGTGGCTGGCCTGGTGCCCACCAGTGCTGCCACTCTGGTCCTCACTGCACTCAAGTACAGACAGGCCTGAGGCTGGCGCCCTGGAGGGTGGCAGTGCGGAACCACACCCCAGTGGCTGCGGGTGGATTTGGGCTCAAGGCCCGCCCGAGGCCCTGGTCCCTCACCCTGCCGGGAACAGCAGCAAGCGCTGTGGCCCGGGTGGGACTGGGTGGGACTGCCAGCGCACTGTGGAACCAGGGGCACCTTTGCGATGATGAACAGCGCACTGTCAGCTTCAGGACCGGCCTCCTCCAGCAAGGAAGGATGTTCCTTTCAAAAAGCCTCGCTGGGCTTGTGGGTTTGTTTTTTCCACCTTGCCTAGAAGACTTCATAGTCTCGGGAAGGTGACATTGTGCTGCAAGGCCCCGTCCTCATTTCCCAGTGACAAATGGCTGGCTGTCCCAGCTGTGTGGCGTCTTGGAGACCGTGTGAGTCAGCGGCTGGCTGGCTCGGGCTGCTCCTGTGAGGTCCCCAAGGGCTCGCTGCCTCGATGGAGGTGGATGGAGGTGGTTGGTGGCCAGCCGGAGGAGGAGGGGGAGGGGGACGGGGCCCTGTGGGCGGAGGGGCGGGCACTGATCTGCTGTTGCCAGACACTCCGGCTTTGCTGGTCTCCAGGGCGCTGGGTGTGTTCCCTTTGGGAAGGGGAAGGTGAGCCTGTGGGAGCTTTGGTGCAGGTAGGGGGGCTCTCCGGTGGGGGGCTCTCCGCCTTTGCAGAAGCCAGACCTTAAGCAGAGGGAGTCGGCTGGGGCTCCGCCTCCACCCCCAGACCCTCCTGGCTTCTCGGAATCTCCGTGTTACAGACACTCTGCCGGTCCCTCCCTAGCGACCCGACTGTCCTACCGCAGGCGTCTCCCACGTCGTGATGCGCATTTGCGATGCACATTTGCTCGCACGATGCTTGCCTCCTCCTCAGCCCCCAGGCTCCGTGAGGGAGGAGCGTGCCGTCCACTCCACCCCATCACCCGTGCCTGGCGTGTCCACCTGGCACTGACTTAGCAGTGGTGTGAAATGAATGGGTGGTATTTGCCGTCATGGGCAACATCTCATCAAAGTTTTGAAGGTGTTATCATGGCGCTCTGTGCACACGCTTGAAAACCTCCTAGCGCAGACTGGGCGCAGGAAAGCTGGCTCGGCATGAACTGCCGCCCCTGTCTGCTCCTCTCTGGCCCCCCACCCAAGGCAAACACGTCTGACTGCTTCCGTCGTCCCCACCGCACTTTTAATCCTAAGCTTATTTCTGGTTGTTTCCTTGGTTGCACGTGTCATTTGTCATACTCCTGGTCCTCTCTCTTGCCCGAGAACTCTCCCTGCAGCTTGCTCTCGCGCTGCACGGCCCTGCCCTTTCTGCCTCTCATCGCAGCCCCCACCGTCACCTCCCGACTCCTGTCGCCTTTTCCTTGTCAGGATTCATAATCCTACCACTGTGTTTGTGTGAGCAGCAAATCTTATGTGTTTGGGGGGGAAGTTAACTCTAAAAAGTGAAGAAAAAAAAAAAAGATATGGAATCCCCCTAAGTGCCCCTGAGTTCATGAGTGGATTGAGAAAATGCGGTGTATATATACCAAGTGCCACACCGCCATAATGAAATAGTGTCTTTTGCAGAACTTGGATGGAACTGGAGACCATCTTCCTAAGTGAAGTACCTTAGGAATGGAAAAACAAACACCACGTGTTCTGATTAATAGTAACAATTGGGAGCTAATCAGTGGACTCACATGGGTGTGGGGAAGAGGGGTGGAAACTGACCTATCAGGTACAATGAGCACTGGTTGACGGGCACACTAAAAGCCCTGACTGTGAAAGCATCATCATAGGTATCTGTATAACAAAAACATTTGTACGTCTTTTTTTTTTTTTTTTTTTTTGAGACAGAGTCTCCCTTTGTTGCCCGGGCTAAAGTGAGTGCCGTGGCATCAGCCTACCTCACAACAACCTCAAACTTCTGGGCTTAAGCAATCCTCCTGCCTCAGCGTCCCAGGTAGCTAGCTGGGACTACAGGCATGCACCACCATGCCCGGCTAATTTTTTTCTATATATATTTTAGTTGTCCAGATAATTTCTATTTTTTTTAGTAGAGATGGGGTCTCGCTCTTGCTCAGGCCGGTCTCAAACTTCTGACCTTGAGTGATCCACCCACCTCGGCCTCCCAGAGTGCTAGGATTACAGGCATGAGCCACCGCACCCAGCCTATATGTCTTTAATATTTAAAAAAACCCCATAAAACTGCATTTTCATTGTTATCACTGTAACTGGGGTCTGTGCAGCATTGAGGACATTCCAGGGTGGCACCTGCTGTGCTTTCAGTCCAGCGTCACAACCCCAGGGCCTCCCTCGAGGGGAAGCTCCTCATATCAAGAACACATTTTATAAGATGTGTATGTCTTGTTATGTAATCTTGTGATATAATAAAATCTTGTATGATATTATGTAAGATTTTTTCTTAATATAACCACCAGTTGTAGAAAATCACTCTGTATTTTAGTTTATTCTCTATTTAGAGCGTGGTTTTCTTTTTCTTTTTTGAATTAAGTAGGAAAAAAAAAAAAGCCTTTTCGTCATCACAAAAGCAGCCTATGGACATTGTTGAAAGTTGGGAAGTACACATAATTTTCCCAGGAAATTTCCCAGGAATTTCCCCTGTTGTCCTTAAAACATCCTTGGTGCATCGAGCAGTTTCCACATCTCACCTGGTCTTTGTGATGGTTTCTCCCATGGTGCTGACTTACTACTGAAAGGCCGGGCCAGTCACGCTGCCTCAGTGTTCTGCCCTCTGCGTGTGTGTGGTGTTCTCTCGCGGTGGTGGGGAGCTTGTTCCTCCGTCCCCATACTTCTTGCAATTGGAAGTTACATCTAAAGCCGTAAAGTTTAAAATATTTGCTGGAATACATCCAAGGTGATGTGTATTCGCTGTCCTGTATTATTTAGTCAACCACCATTAGGGATCGTAAGGTTGACCACCGGGTTACATTTTCCCCCTCGGGCTGGAAAGTATCTGCACGGTGTTACTCTGGTACCATATGAATAAATGTGACTTTCTTTTATATATATATATTTTATTTTTCCTGGAGTTTTTATCTGCCTTTCTTTTCTCCTATTGAGAGAAGGAACATTTATCTTCTAAACCACATCACCTGCTCCATGGGAACAAATCCATTGTGTTCTTCTCGTAGGTGTTCCATTCAGAGCCATGTATTTTGAGTTCTGATTTCTACTGATGTTTTTCTAGGCTTGCTACTCAGCATATCCTGAGATTTCTTTTAATTATACTTTTGAATCAATTCCACTTTTTAAAAATATGCCATTGCTTCGTCTCATTCTCTTTATTGGTTCTCTCTCGCTCTCTCTGCTGGAGCACATCCTTAAGTACTTTCCCCATTTCTGAGTTCTTGAATGTCTAAAAAGGATTTATTGTCCCTTTATATTTGATCAGCAGTATGTCTGCGTATACAGTTCTATTTTTGCATGGACTGCCAGGAAAAGGGAGTCATTGTGGCACAGCGGGTCACTCGAACTTTGATGTTGTTTTAGCTAAGTCTCTCAGTTTACGCATCTGTAAAATGGGGATGATAACACCTGTTCCAGGTGGGGTTCCCTGGGAAGCTGAGCCTCTGAGATAAGTGGGCAGGAAGCATGTTGAGGGGTGCTCTTGCGATCAACACGTGCAGCGGAGTGAAGGCTCGAGCTGCAGTGCAGTTATAGGGACGCCCTGGCTGATCCCATGGGGAACTTTGGAACTGGAGCCACCCAGCAGAGATGTCCCCAGATGAAGCAGGGGGGCTGGGCCTTTGTTCCCTCCATCAAGTGGAGACCAGGATGGGAGTGTGGCCTTGGGACCCTGCTGGAGAGGCCTGCCTGACTGCCACCACTCCCAGCGGCTGGGGGATGAGTGCTGTGGCCCTGCAGGGGACAAGTTGGCAGTGTAGCCGACATCTGCCACCGCTTTTGGGACCCAGCACAGAGCAGGTCCTAATAAAGGGCAATTTGAAAAGAAAGGAGGCAGTGTTTGCTTTCTTGGAGTTCTCCAGTTTCATCGGCCTGTTGCAAATACTGGGAAATACTGTCTTTTCACAAAAATCAAGACGTCCTGCCTAAGGACGTCAGAAGATTCTGTCCGCTTCAAGGCGGATAGCACGGATGAGGTAGTGTCTGCAGACTTTGCGTTTTAGTTCGTGTAACAAACTTACGGCACTTACTACGTGCCAAGCACTGTGCTTGGTACCTTAAAAATGCGAACTCTTGATCTCACAGCCAGCCTGCAAGGAAAATACTGTCTGCACTTCTCAGATGAGGGATCTCAGCCCCAAAGCTAGTTATCTGAAAGAAGTGGGTGGAGGTAGAAAACTGATATTTATTTAGCTCCTCTCTGTGAGTCTTACTTGGGGATGAGATTGATTGCAAGGACCAGAAGCCGAACAACATTGGGACAAATTAACATTGGTTTGCCATGGGACTCTGGGAGCCCCTGGGTCCAGCTGCAGGAGGTGCAGCCAGTCTGGAGAGGACAGCAGGTCTGGTCGCGGATCCCTGCCCCACGCAAACCTGCTCTCCCCCGATGCCGGCTCCCGGTCTCCTGCCTCGCGCAGCAGACCAGCTGCTCCCACATCTGTGCCTGCACACGTGGCTTGAGTCCCTCTGCCCGCCCCTGTCTCAGGCAGGGTCTGAGTCACGTGTGTTCCTGGGCTGCTCCGTGGCCAGGTGGTTGGGGGCAGGGAGGAAAGAAGAGGCCTCTTCAGCCAAGGGGACAGAGCCCTGGGAGGTGGCATGCTTAAGATTAAGGCCCAACAGTCTTGGCATGTAGCTATGATTCCCCTTCCATGCGTGGGGAAACTGAGGCTCAGGGAGGCAGGCTGTGTCTGGCCACAGAGGCGAGGCTTCTTCCACCACCCACAGCAGCTTCCAGTCCTTGTCCCTGGAAACAGCCTTCCCGGTGGCTGGTGTCAGGGGCTGGTGTCGGGGCAGGTGGGCGCAGCTCCACTCCCTCCCACCCAGGGTTTCCTCGGGACAGCCCAGTGCGGCTGGTCACTCCTGGGCCTCGACGGCTCCACTCTGGCCCTGGCAGCCTCGCACGGCGCCCCTTCCCGGGCTGTGCCGGGTGTGGCCGGCCCTGCGATCTCCCTGGGAGGGATCCAGCCAGCCCCTGCCAGAAGTCTCTGACGTGCCGCTTTGTTTTTCTCTCTCTGAAGCCGCGTGTTTAAGACGGACATGGAACTGGAGGTTTTGCGTTACACCAATAAAATCTCCAGTGAGGCCCACCGGGAGGTAAGTCGGGCACCGGACCCGGTCGGGTGACACAAGCGGCGTTGCCGTGTGGGGCGGGAGAAGCGCGTGGAGATGAGTGGTCCAGGGCGGGCTCCAGTCCCCGAGAGCCACGTGGGAGGCGGGATGTTTCACACGGTGGTGATTCTCTTTTCTGCTCCCAGTGGGCACAGGGCAGGGACGGGAGACAGTCTGTCTCAGTTTCTCGCTTTAAGGCAGCGCCCTTCCTGGGGGTGGTGGACGCTGATGCCCAGGGAGTCTCCCACACAGTCCTCACTTCCAAGAGGGTCGGGCTGTCCCTCCTGACAGGCAGGTCCAGTTCCGCAGTTCCCAGCTCATTTGAAAGCCTCTCTTGTCCTTAACTGTGATTCAGGGACACTGGTTACCGTCATCCATTTTCTGGAAACATCTTCAGGTGGTTTTTTCCAGCCCTCCCACTTCCCAGAGGGGAGGGGACAGGATAAGGGAGTGTGTGGCTTGAAAGACATTCAGGGACCCTGGGACAGCCCGTCGTCTGCTCGGGGACAGTCACGGCTTGTGTTGGGAACGCACGAGGGCGGTCTCGAGTGTGAGTTGCTGCTCTCTGTGTTTTATGAAAGTTAGACAAAGGACACCTGTAAGTGGTCATCATTGTAGCTTTCACAGCACTAAGTATTCGCCAAGCACATGTGGGTTAAATCTTCATGGTCCTCGGCCGCCTGCTTCCCGGAGCGTAGCCCGACGCCCGGCGTTTATCGGCTGCCCGTGGACGTCTCCATGGTGGTTTAAATAAACTGTGTGGAGCTTTAAAAAAAGTTCTGATTTGTCACATTTCTGTACCACTGTGTGCACAAATCATTCCTTTTTTTTTTTTTTTTAAAGAGGCTGTTTTGAAAAAGTGCTATACATTATTTATAAGGCCGTGTTACTTCTCTGCGTAATACAAATGTCTTTCCTTCATATTCGTTCTCCAGGTAATGAAGACCGTAAAAGTGGGAATGAAAGAATATGAGCTGGAAAGGTAAGCCGCCGTGATTCTCCGGGTAAAGATTAAAATGCAAAAAGCAGCAATTTACGTTCCCCGAGCGAGTAACAGATGAGGCGCGGCGGCGACACGCACACGTTGAGCGGGGTGGTGAGCGGGACTCCGGGGTCTCGGGCAGAGATTATCCTTCTTCTGACTGTGGCCGCCTGCTCGGCTCTCGGCGGCGTGTTTGATGGTGATGGTCGCGGATGGCTTCTCAGGCTGGTTTAGTGCCCATCACGCCGCCCTCGGACTTCGCTTCTGCAGTTTGAGGAGACTTTACCAAATAGCCGCTCTTGCGACTCTGAAAGCCGCTAGTAAAACAGCTTGCTGTTTTTATGTGTAAACACGGCCATTATGTCCGCTGTGCTTGGAAGACGGGGTCGAAGGGTGGTTAAACGGCTCATAAAACGCTCTAGAAGCTCCACGGGCCTTCGGCTCCGATTAGGTGGTGCCAGGGGAGCCTCCCAGGGCCGCCCGGCCGTCATGGGTGTGGCCTGGTCAGCTTGGCCCCGCTCCAGGCCCCAGGGGTCAGCATGCTGCCGCCCACGGTGTGAGAGAGCCCTGGGTCAGACCCAGACTGCTCCAGTGGCTGCCCTGTCACCCACGTCCTGGGGCAGCAGGCCCGCGTTCCAGAGTCTTCTCTCAGCAGTGGCACCATCTGGAAGCTCTGGGGAGAGGAGGCTGAAGAGGCTGCCATTCGCCCCTCCCTACCCTAGGCCTCCCTTTCCTGCCCGGCCCCCTCCCCACCTAGCAGGGCCAAAGTGCACCCGGGTGCCCCCAGGCTGCCCTCGGGGCCTGCTCTGTGTGGGGTTGGGGGGGGTCCTGGCTCTGGAGGGGGGTTGATGCCAGTTCCACGTTGCTCTCCCAGGCCCCAGCCGCCTGCTTTGTCCGCGCTGGTCAGGTCGGGCCGGCAGTGGTCAGCATGGATGCTTCCGGTCACCGTTGCTATGGCGTGGGGACAGGTGTCTTTTTCAAAGTCTACCCTGAAAGGAGTTCTGAACAGTGAGGCTCCATGTTCCTCTCTTCTTCCGCCAGGCAGGAAGGGGTTAAAATGGCCTTGACCTGGGTGCAGTGGCGTCCCAGGAGGGGAAGTCCCAGGAGGGGCACGTACCCTGTGTGCATCAAAGACCCAGCTCCGTGAAGCCGAGGAGGATGGGGCTGGGCGTGCAGAGCTGTCTCGTGTTTGTGTCCGTGGCTGCTGCTGCAGGCTGGCATGCGTGCTCTGGTCTCCCGGGGTCCCTGCCCCCCAGGACCTGGGATAGGCAGAGTGCTGTGGGGCCACCCCAGGGAGGTGGGCTGGACAGTGGGTCCCTCAGATTGGCCCTGCCCTAGAAACCTGCTCCCAACTGAGTTGAATCACAGTGACCCGTAGCTGGTGCCTCAAATAAAAATAACCAAGAAATGGGAGCAAGAATAGCCGTCCCGGCATGGAGCCCTGCTGTCTGCTGCACGCGGCGGCTGGTGCCCTGTGCTGCGGGGCGTCCAGCTCTGAAGGTGGGTCCTGGGGCAGGGGGTGTCCTGAGCCACCCTCCCCACGCGTCCCAGGGCCTGACGCTGCCCAGCCTGTGGACAGGGCTGCGTGCGCGCTGGGGCCGGGGCAGGGGCCCTGGAATACTCCCCCAGCTCTTTTGCCCCTCCAGGTAATGGAGGTCTTTTTTTTTTCTTTTAATGAGAAATTTCAGATATCAAAAATAATAGAATAGTATAATGAACCCCAAAGTCCCCATCAGGTTTTTTATTTAGTTTTGTTTACCAGGTTATTTTAATAGTGAATCCCAGACACCCTATCATTTCGCCTGTAAATACTGCGGTAGCTATCTCAGTTAACGAGGATATTTTTTGCCTTTTCCTAACCTCCATGCCATTATCACATCTACACAAAGGAACAACAATTCCTTAATATTATCAATATCTTCCCCATATTGGTCTAAAACTATCTTGTTAGAGTTGATTTGTTCAAGTCGGGATACAAGTGAAGTCCCGCGTTGCACTTGGCTGTTGGTAGGAGGAGAGTCTCCTGCCAGGCTGAGCTCTGGGAGATCTCACCTGTCTGCAGACTGCCGACCTCTCCCTCCAGACCCTTGCCCCACCTCGAAGACCCCCGGTTGGCCCAGCTGCCTCTGTGGACCAGGGCAGCTCCCAGAGCAACGGGCCTGGAGCCAGCGACCACGCTGGGTGCGCCCTGACACTGCGCCAGGAGCGGCCGCCTCCAGGGTGCTGAGTGGCGTCAAGCCAGCGTGCGGCCCGGCCCGTTGGCCCTCCTGGCACACCTGCCATGCGCCGCGCCCACCTTGCCTGGCCGGGGAAGATGCCCAGGGGAAACAGCGCCGGCCTTGGGGCTCAGAGCCTAAAGTGTGTGGGGGCTGGGGGGCAGGGACCAAGATGACAAGGGTGAGTGATGGAGCCGGTTCCTACAGGACGGGTGGGATTAGAGGGGTCGGTCCCCTGAAGGTGGCGGGAAGATGGACATCTGGGGAGCTGTCATGTTGTGGGTGTCCCTGGCCAGATTTGAGGAGGGCCCTGCCCTCCAAGTTGAAGCCCCTGTGGCCATCCGGAGCCCAGAGGTGGGTCAACTCCTCTTTTTGCCCCACTCCCTGCCACCCCCGCTCCCTCCCACGGGCACATTTCACCGTCACGTCCCGCGTCACTCTGTGACGCAGTTTTGTGGTCTGTGTCCTTGGGAGTCTGGAGGCGTCTTCTTGGGGGCCACGTCTCATCTGTCAGCACAGGGCTGACCCACGGCTGGTGTCAGGAAGTGTGTGTGGGCTGGTTCCATGGAGAGACGGAAGAGAGAAGAAAGGGTCTGCAGCTATTTTTCTGCTATCTGAACTTTAGAATTCTTTTCTTAACTAGCTGGGGAATAAAAATCTTCTAAAGCAGGTGGTGTTGGTTGCCCAGGGGTGTGGTGCTTTGAACACAGGCTGGATGCCGCCTGGGCAGGTCGGGCCGCCACCCTGCCGTGCGGATCGCCGGCTCGCTGGGCTGGGAGTGAGCGAGCTGCTCTCGTGTGTGCTGATGGGACCCTGCGACCTCGTGGGTGTCCCTAAAACCTGCCAGGAGCACGGCCAGCTCCAGCCCCACGCAGGGACCCAGGGTGAGGGCAGGGAGTCCTGCATGTCAGGACTTGGGGCAGAGGTGGAGGCAGGAGGCAGGGCTGATTGTCTTGGGGGAGGAGGGCTCCCCACTCCCCAGCACAGCTGTGCTCAGACTCAGGCGATGCCGGCCAGGGGACCTGGCCTCATCTGTTTTGTTTGTTTTATCGAAGATTTGTTAAAAAATCTTTGTTAAAAAAAAGGTAAGTGAGCTGATGGCATTGATGAAGATACATTTTCCTTCGCACTGTGCCTGTGAGCGAGGTTTCAGAGGAGATGAAAATCATTTCCCGCCATCGAGGAGCAGTAAGTTGTGTTAAAGCAGTAAGACGTGAGCGTGCGGGCGACCCGGCTCTCGCGGCATCCTCTGCAGGCCCGGTCGGGCGGCCGTCTCAGCGCCTCGTGGTGGTTCCTGTCGGTGGCGTAACCAGCTTGATGCCGGCTGGCGTGGGGCTGGCGGCCACGTCAGTTACCCGCAGACGCTAATGTAGAGCGTGCTCAGCTGGCTGTGTGAGCGGTCCCGGTTCACATTTGCCACAAGGAGATTGATAACCTGATGTTTTGACAGCCTGGGACCCTAACTGAAACTATGCCGTCTTCCTCTGCCGGCCGGCGATGGCGCATTCTGGGCCCTTTCGTGGCAGCTTCCGTGGGGGTCGGGAGAGCCATTTAAAGGGCAGAGGCTCTGTGCGGGCCGGTGGGGACAGCGTGGCGGCCTCCGCTGGCTGGGGTCCTTCTGTGAACACGCATGACTCCGTCTGGAGACCTCCACAAGGCCAGGACCTTTCTGGGCTCTGATGTCACCGGCAGCAGCCGACAGTAGTCCCTCCTGTTTCCTCTCAGTCCTTTGTCAGCGAGGGACTTGCCTAGTGTGCCGCTTTTCATTAAAGTCTCCTGCCTTTTCTGCCCCGCGGCCGACGGAGCCAGTCACGGTTCTGTGTGTGCAGCGGCCCCTGGGGACCAAGAGAGGGGACACAGCCTGAGGGTCTTCTCCCCCCCAACGCACATACACACCACATGCATACACATACCACCCCCCCACATCATACATATACACACCACACATACCGCAATACACACCACACACATACATACCACATCACACACATACCGCATACATACACATACCACACACCCCACATCATACATATACACACCACACATACCGCACACACCACACATACACATACACACACACACCACATTACACATACCACACACATACACAAACCACACACACATCATGTACCATACCACACATGCCACACATACTGTACACTCCACACATCATACACATACCACAATACACACCACACACATACATACCACATCACACACATACCGCATACATACACATACCACACACCCCACATCATACATATACACACCGCACACCCCACACATACACATACACACACACACCACATTACACATACCACACACATACACAAACCACACACACATCATGTACCATACCACACATGCCACACATACTGTACACTCCACACATCATACACATACCACAATACACACCACACACACATACATACATCACACACACACTATACATACACATACCACACATACCACATACGACACACATACACACACCACACACACACACACACACCCTGTACCACACCACACATACTGCACACCACGTACGCACCCCACACCACACCCTATATACATCACACACACACACACACACACACTGATCTTCCATCTCAGCCGTGGAGTCCTGGGTCAGGCTGATCTTCAGTGTATCTACCTGGGGGCAGGTGGCAAAGCTCTTGCCAAGTTCTTGTTAAACAGGATGAGTTTTTTTCATCTTTCTTTTTTAGGACTAGAAACTTTAGCTCCAGTGAGGACGACTGGGAGGCGGGAGAGTCTGCAGCAGCCCCAGCCCTGCCAGCCGGGGTGCTCGGCCTGCGGGGAGCGTGGCGGCCGCACACAGGCTGCCCCTCCCGGCGCTGCCCCCGCCCTTTGCTGCGCCCCCCGCCCCAGCACTGGCCTCTCGCGTCTGCAGGCTGCTCTTCTGGCTCCCTGGTGGCTACTGAGCCTTCTCATTTGGGCGCCCTCGTGTCCCTGTCCGTCCCCCGGTGCCTGTGCCTGCACTGTCCTCCCGCCCTGGTCTTGCCAGGGGTTGTCCTGCTGGGCATGTGGGGCCTGATCAGACGTGGCCCTGGGTGTCTCTGGCCAGGGTTGGACACCCCCAAACATGGGTCATGCAGAGGATCCAAGTTTCATTGGCACTGGCGGTCACCCAGAGGTCCCTATTGGCCTCCTTCCGGCTGGTCGTGGAGATGCGCAGCTTCCAGTCACCCGGACGTGGTCTGACCTAACCCCGTCTCAGCCTGGGCATCAGGAGGCTGCCCTCAGTTTTCCTACCCACTAAGGGGTGCTGGGGTTTTGTTTGAGGCACTTTTGGAGCAGGTCTGGGTCCAAGCAGCCTCTGAGGCCTGAGCCCCCAGGTAAGAACAGATGCGATGGGCCCTTCTTTTGGGCCTGGTCACTGTCCGAGGGCAGCTCACTGCACCTTCCATAGTGGACACGTCTCTCCGTTGACCACACTGAGGGATGAGAGCTGTGGCCCGGCCCACTGAGACCTTGGGTCTGGGTGTGGACAAGCCCCCTCTTGGCCTCGGAAGTCTGGGAGTGGGTTTGCTGCCAGCACGTCCTTGGCTGTCGGAGACGGGACACAGCCTACCACGAGAGAGGCCAGGAAATCCCCGCTGTAGGTGCCCTCCCCAGGAAGGCAGCCCCTGGGTCTTGCCCCCTGGCTGGCCACACCTTGGGGCATTTGAGCCATACCAGGGCTGCCTTGGGTGGAGAATTCCTCAGAGTCCAGAGCCGGCCTTGTGCTTACCCACCGCTCTCTGTGCACACTGCCCAGCATCAGGGAGGGGCACACTGGGGGCCGTCCCTCTGTCCGTGAGATTCAGCAGAGCCTGGTGTCCGAGCGTGGAGCTGGGGGCTCTTGGGGGTGGAGGGGCTGTAGGACTTGGGGCTTACGGCAGGGATGGCGCCTTCTGCCTCTGAGAGTAACTGGAAATGGGCACATTCAGGGCACAGACCGGCTTGGTGTCCGGCCAGGACAAAGAACCAGGGGCCGGGCTTTCTGCAAACACACGGCCTGGTCGATGCAGGCCTAATTAGAGCTTCTGGGGGCACAGCCAGCAGAGATAGGCTTGGTCTTTTCAAATGCCGGGGGACTCGCCTCTGGAGAACCACATTAAGGAACCGTGGTGCCAGGAGGCGTCTTTATGGATTTGCCTCTAGTGTTGCACCATTAAAACTGATACTGACTATCGATTTCAGATAAATATTTATCGTGAGTTTAAGGAAGTAGTGTTTTCTTCCTGGCCTACCAGGAGATTTTATCAGGGAAGGATGTCAAATTTTATAAGCTGCTTTTTCGGCATCTCCCATGGCCTTTGTGTGCGTGTGTTGTTTTAAGCAATTAATAAGTTTTTTTTATTTTAGAACAGTTTTAGATCACAGGAAAGTTACTGGACTATTAGAGAGTTCCCACATACCTTGGACCTATCTTCCCTGTTTTTAACATTATTAGGAAAATTTGTCCCAACTCACAACGACATTGATGCGTCATTGTCATCTGAAATCCATACGTCATTCCAGCCGCCCCAGCTGTTGTGTAATGTCCTTCTCCTCTCCCAGGGTCCCCTGCGGGAGACCACATTACATTTAGTTGTCCCTTAGGCTCCTCTGGACTGTGACGATTGCTCAGACTTTCCGTGGTTTTGATGGCCTTGATAGTTTCGAGGAGGACCAATGGTAATTTGAAGAATAACTTTCAATTTTAGTTTTTCTCAGGGTTGGACTGGGGTTCTGGGTTATTGGGAGGAAGATCACAGAAGGGCCATGTCCTCACGTCATATCAAGGGCACATGCTACCCACATGACTTACCACCGCTGATGCTGGCCTTGGTCCCCTGGTAGCGTGGTGTTTGTCAGGTGTCTCCATGGTGGGGTTCCTGCCCCCTTTTCTACACTGTGCTCTTTGGAAGGAAGTCACTACGCACGGCCCACACTTACGGGGTGGGGCGTTGTGCTGTGGCTCCTTGAAGGAGAGTGTCTGCGGACGTCATTTGTAATCCTCTGTGCAAAGTTGTCTCCTCTCTTTCATTTATTTATTCGTTCAACCATTTCCTTTACTTATATCTGTATAGAGTCGTGGATGTTTATTTTATACTTTGGGTTATACTCGAGTATGACGTTATTTATTTTCTTGCCCAGCTTATTCCAGCTTTGGGCCTTGAGAGCTTTTGTTTGGCTCCGGTGTCCCTCTGAGACACCCCTATTGTCTCGCATTTTGAGCACTTCCTTACTTCACTGTGAGGTGCTCCAGGCTCATGTTGTGTGTCTGTTGCACCCCTAGAATCGGCCGTTTCTCCAAGGAGCCCTGGTGCCTTTTATTGGAGAATGGAATTGGAAAACACGACTGGGCGCTAGGTGTGCCTGAGATGGGTCGTGTGACCTGCCTTCCTCCTGTGGGGCCAGCGAGGCCCTCCGGGCACGCACCCTGCCGTGTGGGGGGAGATGACTATTTTCGTAAGCCCACATGGGCGGCAGCACAGTCCAGAGATCAGAGCGGGGTCTCTAGAGACTGGTGTCCTTGATTTGGGTCTTAGCTCTGCCACTTACCAGCCCTGTGACCTCGGGCAAATAGATAACACTGTTCCTCAATTCCCTTATCTGGAAAAAGGAATAATAATAGCACTTCATAGGATGGTTAAGAGGATTTGAGGAATTAATATACGAGCATACCTTGGAGATATTGCTTGTTCTGTTCCAGACCACTGCAATAAAGTGAGTCACACGAATTCTTTGGTTTCCCAGAACGAATAAAAGTTATATTTACGCTATACTGTAGTCTAGTAAGGGCAATAGCATTATGTCTAAAAAATGTACAGGCCTTCATGAAAAAGCGCCTTCTTGCTAAAAAACACTGTCACAGAGACACCAAGTGAGCACGGGCTGTTGGAAAAATGGTGCCAGTTGACTTGCTGGGTGCAAGGTTGCCAGAGACCTTCAGTTTGTGAGAAAACGCAGTATCTGTGAAGCACGACAAAGCAAGCTGCAGTGAGATGGTGTGTGCCTGCGTGTGCAGCACACGGAACAGATGGAGCAGGCCTGACATCTCCCAAGCGTCATGTTTGTGTTGTTGTTATGCTTTAACTAGCATTTTATGCAGACTCGAAGTAGGAGACTGAGCTATAATCCTTTTTTTTTTTTTTTTTGTATTCTCTTAGCCATGTTTTGAGATCAGGGTTTTTGAGATCATGTTTTGGGACGCTCCCCCCCACCCCCACCCCAACATTTTTCTGTTTTCTGGAATAATTTAGGACACATAGGGCCTGGCTGTTCCTTGAAGGCATAAAGAAGTCCTTTGAATCTATGAGAACCTGTTGTTTCTCTGGGGAGAGTTTCTTTGGTAACTTTTCAGGTTTTGCTATGGGTTTGCTTTATTTTGACTTTATCTTGCTTAAAAGTCAATACAATGTATTTTACTGGAAAGTCTTTTTTTTTCATCAAGGATTTCAAATTAGAACCAAGTTACCAATTTTATTCTCTTAAGTTTTTAAAGTATCTCCTCTGTATCTGCAGTTTGCAGTTCTCTTTCCTTTCTCATTCCCAACATTATGCATGCATGTTATTTCTCTATGGATAGGCATTGCTAGAATTTTATCTGTTTTATTGGTCTTTTCATAAAATCAGTTCTTTATTTTTTGGTTCTGCTGTTTGTCTAACCCATTGATTAGCAATTTTATCATTAAATCCTTTCTCCCCTCTTTCTGAAGCTTATTTTGAATATCCATCTTTTAACTTGTTTCATCGAATATTAGTTCGTTTTTATCTTTTTCTCCTTTATTCATAAATGGATTTGAAAAATCTGTATTTCTGTTTTCTACCTATGTTAAAAAGTTAAACAATATTGATTCCTCACTTAAAAAAATAAGTTTAGCACAGTTTTACTTTTTAATGTCCTTTCCCCACCTCCAGTTTATTATATAACTTCTCTTTCCTTCAATTATGTTCACATTTGCATTGTTTTATACTCATTTTAATAACAATGATTTAGACTTAGCACCGTCTCTCTAAATCCAATGTGGACCCTATTTTGTACGCTGTTTAGTCATGTGCTCGTACTTTCAGTTTTGGCTCGATACTCCGAGTGCCCTGAGTGTTGGAGAGACCTTTTGTCGCCTTCACAGAGAACGATGGTTTAAATGGGTATGGAATTTTTGTTCCATAAATCCATTTCCTCCATTGTTGCCAGAGATCTTAGGCAAATCATAGCCCTTCTCCTTTGCAGGGAACTTCCTATTTCTTGCCTGGACGCTCATAGAATTCTTCATTCTGGAGAGCAGCAGTACTTTCCGGGGGCCTGTCTCTGTGCCATTCTGGGCTGGGACTGCACTTTAGGAGCAAGAATCCCTCCAGCCCCCGCCGGTTGAGAGGACCAGGTGGAGGCAGGTTCTGCAGGTGAGGTCCGAGCCGGACTTTGGTTAGCTGAACCTCTGAGTTCTTCAGCTGGTGGGTGGCACGGGTGGGTACGGAGGCCAGACATCCAGTGGCAAGATTCACACAGGGTGTGTTCTGACAACGCCAGTGGGAGGTGGACAAGGAAGTCATCACATCATCATAGAGACCCTATGGTGCGTACGACAGGTCCGTGGGGGCCGGGACAGCTTGGCCACCAGTGAGGTCGGTCTGCCCACAGGCCAGCAGCAGTGACCGCTCACACACCCAAGCAGACGTGTCACATGCCCTGTGTTTCCTGTCTGTTATCACTGGTCACTCCCGGCGTGACATTCATCCCCTTGGGTCGTGTTATCTGAGGCCTGTGACGTAACTGTTTATCGTGTCACCTTGGACAGACCTCACTGCCAGCTCTCTCTGTGGCTTCCGTCTCAGTTACAGAAGGTCATGTGGTGCTCACTGGGGTCCGTGTACACAGGCCCGGGGCTGTCCCTGTGAGCGTCCGTGTGGGTCTGGGCTCTGCTGCCTTCATCTGAGCAGGGAAGCTTTCTGCGCCGCAGAGCCCGTTTTGGACTTTCCACTCCTCGTGTGTGATCTCCCTGGTGTGCTCTGGGCTGTCTGTGCTCTCGTCGTTTCCACTTCCGCACCAGTAGAGGAGTTCCCGAGCCTGTCTCCTGGTCACTGTGTACCCCTCACACCTGTCCTGCCGCCTGTTAACTGTGGGCGCTTTGCAACTTGGTCCCTTCCCACTCTTGCTGCTGCTCCTCAGATGCGCTGTCCTCGTGGGTGCCAAGAAGACGTGGGCCGGGGGCTCTCTCTGAGCTTCCTCTGCTTTCCCACGGGGAGACCTGCTCCAGTTCCTTCTGCACAGCTGACCAAGAGTCGTCTGATTGACCCCGGATGTGGGGCTCTGTTGAAACTGCTCAGGCCCAGAAGGGAGGGGAGGAAAGTTTGGTTGCTGGTAGATTTGTGGTGCAGAGGAGCTGAGGAGAGGGGTGCGAGCTGTAGCAGGTGGTCCGGGCAGAGACGGGTGTCTCCATGGAAGTAGGAGGCACCTTCTCCACGACAGGCTGGTGGCCTGGAGTTGCCTGGCTGCCCCCCCATTATTAGCTGCCTGCCTTCCCTCAGGCACCTGTGAGAGTGCACTGCAGCCCCTGTGGCCCTCCAGGGGCCTCTGTCAGATCAGAGTCTTGGATAGGGGAGGAGGGGATGGGAGGGACCCCTGGGATCCCCACCTGTCATTCCCCAGGAGGAATTTTCTAGCAAGACAAAGGCCGGAGTTTGTAAACTGGTAGCTTTGGGCTGGACCCAGTGCATAGGCAGTTTCAGTTTGGTCTGTGCAATGGGTTTTTTTGTTTTGGTTCATTTCAGTCAACAGTTAAAAATCAGGAGACTTTTCTGGCTTTTCCTGGAAAATCAGAATAGCTAGTAATCTCGGAATGGGATTTCCATGGAGCGGCAACCTGGTGGTGGCTAAGCAGCCTTTGGGGTGCACAGCGCAGGCGCCCCTGCCCCGCCCCTGTGGCCAGCCCTGCACTGAGCTGGCCTTTCTCATACTCTCCGCCATTCGCCCTTTCATAGTTGAGAAGGATTTCTCACGTCGTGTAGCTGTTAGAAAGGGGAAGATAAAAGGTGGTTGGAAGGGTCTTGTATTTCAAGAAAAATGGGAGAGCTATGGGGGAGGGGGGAGATGGTTTTTCCTGTTTTGTAGCTGCCTGGCCAGCTTCAGTCCTGCCAGGTGTCCCCAGACCTCTGAGCTGATCCTGGTCCTCACCGCTTCCCCAGAGGGACCCTGTCCTTCCTCCTTATGTGCCCCCACAGAGCCCTGTGGGAGGTGGGAGGGCTGGGACTAGGCGTGTGGCCCCGTCTCCGAGGGTCGTCCTGTCTGGTTCTGCCATCGCAAGGCACCGCCCGAGACTCGCTGTCGGCCGAGCAGTCGCCCCGCAGGACTGGTTATTTCAGTTTGGCTGCAAGAGCAGGCAGACGGGGCCGGTTTGGTGCCGGTTTTTAGAAAATCCTCCTCCAGACCTATTACGTGCTGGTGCAGAAAGACACTCCCTGTGGGAGCAATTATTCTGGGCCGCGAGTTTTTCTCCTCCTAGCTCTGACTTCTGTGGATGTCATGAAGGGTTTAATCCAGGGGCTCTGAAAGGCTGCTTCCGCAGGCCCGTCTGCTCTTGAAACCTGGAGGTAATTTATGATAAAACCGCAGAGGGGGCTACCCACTTAGAGGCTCCACGTCCTGGGGCCACGAAGCCGAGTGTGTGTCCACACGAGCCGCCCGGCCACGCCAGCTCACAGTGTGTGTTTGGCTTTCTTCTGCACAGGGCACAGACACGGGGCCTTTGTGCTCCCCCGAGCAGCTGTCCAGGGCACGCTGCAGTCCGGCTGCTGTCTCCTCAGAGCAGGCTGAGGAAGAGTGCACCGGCGGTCCCCTTGCAGACAGCACCGTGGCCTGCTCAGGTGACTCTCCTGGGTGTCTGGGCAGGACCGGGTGCACCATAGCTGCCTCTCCAGCCTGGGGTGCCTGGAGCTTGTTGCTGGAGGGCTCTGGCAGTCTAGTCCCCCATGGAACAGATGCCGGGGTGGCTGGTTAGGACAGAACCTGGCTGGGCTTGGCTTTTGCTGTTTTGCTTTCTTGCTGTTGAGCCAAGCACGAGAAGTGAGGTGTGGTGCCCTTCCTAGGGCCAGCTGCTGGCTGTGGAGTGACAATGGGGGGCACATCTGGAAGCTGGGGTCCCAGGACTGTACTGAGGCGGGTGGAAGCACAGCCTCGCCGCCCTGCGTGGTGGAGGCTGATGTCTCTGGGCTCTGGCGAGCGGCCGTGGCCATGAACGCGCTCTTTTGGTGAGGCAAGGGGCCTTCGGAATAGTGCCACCAGCTTCAGGGCTGGGCAGGGAGGTTCCTCCTGGATGCACAGTGTGCAGACGGGCACCTCCTCACTCCTGGTCACAGCTGGCTGGCACGTGCCTGCGGGGCCCTCGGGGACATGTGGTGAGAGGTAGGAGGGCCTGGCCATGCACGCGCCCCTGGTGCTGTGGGCAGCTGGACAGGTATCGTCGTCCCACAGGTGCAAAGACTCCAGAGGGTGTCCAGGTGCCGGGTGAGCCGGGGGCCGGCAGCCCCCAGGACCCTGCCGTGAGAACATGGTCAGGGCGTTTCCCCCAACCCCGGCTCCGGGTTATTCAGAACAGGCCCTGAGCAGTCCATATATTTTCAGCACGAGCTGGAGTCTCTGAATCATTTATCTTGGCAGCTCTTCTTGAAGCTGGAGAAAGGTAGAAATTCATCTAGGTACCGAGAAAGGAGCCTGGAAGACAAAAGTGTCTGGTGGCTGCCGTGATGGGTGGTGTGCCTGGAGAGCGTGCTGGTGGCTCAGAGATCAAACGGATGAGAAATGGCTTCCCAGGAAGAACTCGGGGAATTCTAAGTAGGTAATGAGTAGTGACTGTCTTTTGATTTACGGCGAGACTTGGCAATCAATCTGTAATGCTTTGAAGAGGAAAGAAATGAATCTCTATGGGGCTGCAGGGCCTGGACAGTTGGGACTGGCAGCCCTTCCTCGGGGTAGGGGGCTGGGCAGGACCCCAGCCGGGGGCAAGCAGGTTGGGGGGCTCCTCCCCTCTTCTGCCGCAGGAGCCCAGGGCCCTCCTGCTAAGCAGCAGGCTGTGGCCGGGGCTGACTTGAGGGAAGAGCTCTTTGTTCTCTGCCGGGGTCTTGGCTTTGACCCTGGTGCGACCTTCAGAGTTCAGGTCATGGGGGACACAGACCCCACTTGGGGTTTGTGGCCACAGCCTCCGTGATAGATCTAGGGACATTTCTCTCACCCCTCTGGCCCGAAGGTGCCAGTATTAGTGCCTTAGGGCTGCCTGTAACAAAATACTGAGGCTCGGATGCCTTAAACAGCAGAAATACATCTTCTCACGGTTCTGGGGCCGGCAGCCCAGGATCATGGTGCTGGCAGGGTGGTGTTTTCTGAGGGCCTCTCTCCCTGGCTTGCTGATAGCCGCCTTCTCCCTGTGTCCCCATGCGGCCTCTCCTGTGCGTTCAGATTTCCTTTAACAAGGGCACCAGGCTAATGGCCTATGTTTCCAAACACTGTCACCTTCTGAAGGACTGGAGTTTGGGGCTTCAGTGTATGAGTCTGGGTGGGGATAGCGTTCACCGCCCTGCGGTGTCTTGCTCTCTGGAGAAAGCAGGTGGCTCCCTGTCTGCTGGTCATGCCGTTGGCTCAGCAGCCCCTGCCAGCTGAAGGGCTGACGTTCCAGAGGTGAAGACGGAAAGTCGGGGAATTCGCGTGGTGATAAGTTGTCCAGGAGAATGGGGCGGCCCTCAGCTGAGGCCCAGAGGGGGCATGGAGCCAGCCTGGCACTTGCCACGAGGCGAGGGCACGAGGGAGAGGGCATGGCGGGTGGGGCCCCACAGGTAAGAGAGGAGTATGCAGCAGAGTCGGGTCTCAGTGGGACACCTGGGAGGTTTCTGGGAGCTGGGAAGTGGCGCGACCTACTGAGGCTGTGGCTTTGGGTGGCGAGAGGATGGAGCTGCTTCGGGGACCTGGCTGCTGGGCTTGGATGTGGGGGTGTCGGAGGGTGGGTTTGGAGGCGGAGCTGGCAGGACTCACCGGATGGGATGTTGGGGTGAGGGAAGAGGAGGGACGGCGGTGGTGTGGTGTTGGGCCACGCTGCGTAGACCGAGTTCGGCTTCACCTGCATGGGTCAGTGCCCGTCCCCTTCTGGGGAGGGTGGTCCTGCAGCCTGGGCGCTGCGTTCTCATCGTCACTTCTTTGTCTCCTGCCTCACGGTCACTGCGTTTCCTGCTTACGCCCCAGAGGCTCTGCCCGCGGGCTCTGCTTTTATGAAGCCCATGAATTTGGACGGAGAGAGACCCCCGGGGCTGGCGCTGCACTTGCAGTCGGGGCCAGGCTGTATTTCACGTCCGGCCTCGGGAGAGAGTGAGCGTGTGTGTGTGTGTGTGTGTGTGTGTGTGTGAGAGAGAGTGTGTGTGCGCGAGTATGTCTCTGTGTGTGTGTGGCGTGCACACCCATTACACACTCCCCCTTGCCCTGCTCACCTGACTCTCAGTCAAACCACTCCTCTTTCAGCCCGTTCATCTGTTCAGCAAACATTAGGCACCTGCTGTTTGCCAGGCAGAGTTCTGAGCCCCGGGCGGGCAGCAGCGAGGGGAAAAGCCTCTGCTCCCGCGGAGCGCGGCTGTGGGGAACAGAGGCGGCGGGAGCCCAGGGACACTCCTGAGGCCTGACCGCTGCTGCCTCTGGTCCGGGCCCTCTGCCCTCCTGTGAGTAAACGCAGGGTGAGAGCCATTTAGCCCTGGAAGCAGCGCTCTGAGCACGGGGAGCACTGTGCAGCCCCTTTTAGGGATGAGGAGCACAGAGGCTCCGTCACTCCTCCAAGCGCACGCTGAGGGCTACCTGGAGAGCCGGGATTCGAGCCCTGCCATGGGCCGCAGAGCCCGCCATGCCTCGGCGGCCTCCGCCAGGCAAGGGGGCTGCTTCTCCCACCCGGCAGCTGGCATAGTGCAGGGAAGGATGCTGGAAAAGCATAGTTGTCTCTCAGGGAAGTTCTAGTTTTAAGAATACCCACAAAAAACGGCCAGTGCCTGTCCCATTGTGCATCACGATGACAGATCGCACGTCGCCAGGGTCGGCAGAAGCCGGCTGGCTCCCGGTACGGAAGAAGGCTCTGTTTTCTCCAGTGGGACGAGGTTGCTGAGGGAGGGGCAGGGGCTCAGCTCCCCACCAGCCCCTGGGTCGCGGCTTGCGCTCTCTGTGGCCCTTCAGAGACAACAGGTCCAGAGCAGAGGGCTGGGCAGGGGGGGGTGGGGGATGGGAAGGGGGCAGAGGTCACCGGCAGGGATGCTCAGTGGCCCTGGAGCCCAGTCCCAGCTGGTTCCAGGCTGTAGGTGGGGCAAAGAGAGAACAAGTCTTGCCACACAGCAGGCACTCAGGGAATGTTCTGGAATGAGGGAAGGAACAGGGCTGCGCCTCCCCTGGTTGGGGGGAAGGAGGACCCAGCAGGCTCCTCACGCAGCACTTGGGGATTCAGCCCGGCAGGGAGCAGAGATGTGCACATCAGAGCAAGGTGGCAGCCCCTGGGGCTGCGCACTCTTCCCGGTGGCAGCGTTTCCTGGGGATGTGGTCACCAGCCTCGGGGAACCCGACTGCCCAGTGGTTATCGAGGCATCAGGACCCCGATGCTGGGCTGGCAGATAAGGGGGCCGGTGGTGTTGCAATGAGGGGTGTGTGGCAATCGTCCAGGTGGGCCCAGGACCAAAGGGGCCAGCCTCGCCGGAGAGATGTCAAATGCCAGCGCGTGTTTCTGAAGATGCCGTCTCGGGAGGCCTTGGGAGTCTGGGCTCGGTGGGAACAGCAGAAACCAGGCTTATGGTCCCCTCAATACCAGGATTGTCCAACATCATTTCCAGATGTCACAGCTGTGGCCACAGCCGTCTGAGAATTACATCTGGGGCTGTCCCTTTCAGAGAGCTCCGGTCTGACCATTCCGAGGGTTTGCCTGCAGTTCCGCAGCCGTCTCCAGGCCCCTCCCTGCTCTTGGCCATGCAGGCTGAGGGGCACCCGCCGTCCTGGGCAAGCAGCCCCCCCCCCCGCCCCCGGGCCTGCCCTGCCGTCCGTCCAGCAGTGTGGCCCGTTCCGGCCTGCCGGTGCCGGCGTTGGGTGACCCGTGCGTGCTGAGTCGCGGCAGGTGCCACACTCTCTTCTAGGAGCCGGGAGGCAAAACAGAAAAAAATCTGTCTGGGAAACTCTAATGGGGGAGAGAAACCAAATAAACAAAATACAGAGTATGTGACGGTGACGAAATACTGTGGAAAAACAAAGCAGGAAAGACGGTGGGGGGAGTCCTGGGGTGGTTGGCAGTTTTGAATAGGGTGACATCAGGGCCTTGCGGAGGGGTGAGGGCCGAGCCCCGGGGTGTCAGGGACTCGGAGCGGCGAGGAGGCCCGGGGGGCTGAGAGGAGGGGGCCGTGCGGGTCTTGCATGGAGGAGCCTGTCAGCTGCTGTGCGGAGCAGGGACAGGGCCCAGGTCTGGGCAGTCGGGGGGCTCTGCAGCCGCAGAGGAGACCTCTGGGCGGGGTTGGGGAGGAGCAGGTGGGTTCTGGGTCTGTGACGGAGGCAGAGTGAATCTGGAGGCAGAGCTGCAGGATTCGCCGTCAGACTGGGGGGCTGTGTGAGGGGACAGTCAAGGACGACCCCTGGGGTTCCAACTCGAGCCGCTGGAAGGACGAGTTGCTATTAAGTGAGGTGGGGAGACTGGGAGACAATGAGTCTGACCGCCTGCGCCTGGGGAAACTGAGGCAGCAGAGTGGAGAACAGAGGAGTGTGGGGGGAGATGTTTATTTCCAGGTTCTGCCGTCCTGTGGCAGGTCCCGTGCATGCCCCTTAGAAGTTTTATAAATGCTGAGGAAAAGCCGGTGTAAAATCGTTATTTAAGGACCTTTCTTGGAACCCTGTCTTGGGAAGTTTGGCATCTGCTCCAGGCAGCCTATGAAACAGCGGCAGCACCTTGGAGGTCGTGTTGTGCTTCAGTCACGGCCAGGTGGCAGTGGGGGTGGGGGAGCTCTGCTGGGCTGCGTGGCCCACAAGGACTAGAGGAGCCGTCTGTGGGGGTCACCTCTCAGCGGACCTTCCCACCGGGGCAGCCCGCTCTGCTGAGAGCCTCCAGGAAGCTGGACAAACGGCAGGGGCCCGAGAGACCTTGCCAGCGAGCCCTGGTAGACGGGGCGGCCGGGGCAGGCGTGACGGGCGCTGCAGCCAGTGCTCACCGTGCCAGGCGGGTTGCAGCCCCCGCCTGCGTGCACAGAGGGAGGAGGTCTGCACGCTGGCCGGCCTGCGCTTGGGGTCTGGCCCCTCCAGGAGAGGATCTGGAGGGTCTGGTGCTGTTCCCCAGTTTCGGCCAGAAGTCATGGCCACCAACACCCAGGACCCCCAGCTTGGGTGCCTGTCACAGAGGGAGGCAGAGGGCCGGGAGGCACACAACCCAGGTGCCGTGGGTGTGCTCTCAGGGCCGTGGGCGCGTGCGAGATGTGCCCAGGTGGCGGGAGCCCCGGCCACGTCACATTTTTCCCTCCACGGGGGAAGCACATGGAGTAAACAGGCTGTGACGTCTCAAGCAGACCTCTACCCTTGACTCCAGGTCTTGTCCGGGAACAGCTGTTCTGCACTGCCAGCGGGGGAGGACCGTGCCACCGGCCGCCCTTCAGCTCAGGCCCCATCTGACTAGAAAACGTTCCACTGTTCCTGACGTTTCTGTGAACGAATGGGAGGGACCACTCCTTTGTTACTGGGGTGTCACGGTTCTGCTCCGAGGAGGACAACCACATGGGGAGAATGTTTCCCCCAGGGCTGGGCTGTCGCCACCTCTCCCTCCATCACCCAGGGGCCACCCCAGGCCTGGACAGCGGAAGAGCTCTCCCTCAGTGGGGCTGGGGACGCAGAGAGCCCTGGCGTGGGTCTCGGCCTTGTCCCTTATCAGGCTGAGGGTGAGGGGGGCCCTTGGAGCTGCTCCGTCACTTGCCATTTCCTGGCGGCCACGAAGAGTCGGGCCGGTAGGAAGCCGCCCCGCTGTGTTGGTCTGGGGTCCCTGAGCTGGGCGGGGCTGTGAGACAGGCCTTGCTTCTGCTGCTGAGGGGGGCACAGTGCGGACCCGGAGAGCGGGTGGTCTCTTCACTCTGTGCCCGGCTGAGGGGCTGTGCCAGAACCCAGCACCCTGGGCCCGCCCGCTGAGATCCCTCCCTGGCTCCTGGTCACCGCTGGGGCTGGCGTGTGGGCAGTGGGCCAGCCCGCGGATCGAGGGTTACTGCCAGCTGTCCAGAGCATCACCGGTTGCCTTCCCGCACCTTGGTCTCCTATTTCTCAGTCAGACGCCTCACTGTATTACTCTTTCTGTCCCTTTCTTTGGCTCTGCTGTGACTTGGTTGTTTCGGGGGGAATCCTGGGTGTCCAGCCCTACGTGTTACGGAGGGTTGGGAACCCCGCTTCTTCCAACAGTGAGGGTGTGAGACAGGACATGGCCCCAGAGTCGGGCCCCAAACTGCACGGGCCCCACCCCTTCGGGAGTTGCTGCCTGTGGGTTTCCGACACCCCCCACCCCCCAGAGGTTCTCTCCCCCGTGCCGCCACCTGCTTCCCCGTAGCGGGCAGTCTGGTTGGATTTATTCCAGTGGGCTCTCTGCACCTAGTAGCTGAGAAAGATATTTGTCACTTTGCTATGAAACATCCAACACATCGTGACCTAAACCATTGTGACAGCGGAGAGTTCAACCACAGTCTGAAATTTTAGCATTATTTACGATGCTTGGAGGTCTGGTGCCTACGGTGGCTCCTTAATCCAGTCTAAATCTGGAGCGCTGTCTCCTGGGCCTGGCATGCGTCCCCCGGCTGTTAATAACGGCTCCTGCAGCGCCCTGTCTGCCCACGGAAAATCCATCTGACCCTTCGCATCTCGTGTGGCTGTTAAAAATTGACATTTCTTTATTGATGCAACTGGTTCCTGCCAAATACTTGGGGACAAATAAAAGTGGCTGAACTCAGAGACAAGCTGAGAGCCATTTGTTCGTGGAATTGCCGGCCAACTGATGCCGGTAGTTAAACAAGCTGTCATTTAAAAAACTCTTGAAAGGAAAAAGTCGACATTAGCATTCAGAGCAATGGTTTGCCGGGACTGGGTGGTGTGGCCTTTGGGAGGGTCAGAGCCCGGTGGTCAGGGCTGCGCCTCTTCTCCAGGCCCCTTGGCCACGTTCTCAGAGAGCCCAGCTCCCCTCAGTGACCGTGCCCCGCCGTCTCGTGACCAACTTCTCTCCATGCCCGGATTTCTCACTTGCTCCTTCCTCTGTTCAAGACTCCTCCTCCAGGAAGTCTTCCCTCAAACCTCACTGCTTCTGCCTTGTTGAACTTAATGCTGTCACAGTCAACCAGGGCCCTTTCCTCTCTGTGGACTGGGGGCCTGGGTCTGCCCTGCTCGTCTGTGATCACGGTGCTGCGTGGCTGGCATACAAGCGTGCAGTAGTGCTGCCCACCCTGATGAACAAGTCACAGCCCCCCTCACTCTCCAGCGCTCAGAGAGCTGGGCGTGATGTCACTCTATGACAGGTTCTCTTCCTGGCCCTCCTGGCGTGCAGGGGCGGGGCAGGCGGCCGACCCAGGAGCACTGGCCCAGTTCTGGCCTGTTGCCCGTGGAGTGATTGCTTTAGATCAGCAACAAGCGTGGGAAGATCAAGGAGGCAATAACATTGATTTTCCCATAAAGGCGCGATTTGCAGTGAGAGAACCTTCCTGGTAGTACCTCACCCATCTTCCCCAACCAGCCCTTGTGCCCCCTGTGGGGCCGGGGGGAGGGTCTTGGCTCGTGGCCCATGGCCGTGCCTCCTCCGCCTTGGCAGGACTGGAGCCCTCAGCCTGCCCGCCTTGGGGATGCCAGCACCCCGTGCTGGGCCCGAGGGGAAGGCTGCCCACTGAGTGCCCACCCGCCTGCCCCACTTCTCCCCGTCCCTCCCTTTCTCCTCCTCCTCCGCCTGCCCCTTCTCTTCCCTCCTCCTGCCCTTCCTCCTCCTCTTCCATCTCCCTTCCCACCCCTCTCCTCCGTCTTCCTCCTCCCTCTCTTCTTCATATTCCTCCTCCTCCTCTGGGCCTGTCCTCAGGCCTGTCCTCTCCCCCGGAGCCCCCGTCCCAGTGTCTGAGCCTGGGGGGTACACCTAGCAGACAGGAGCACCCTGGGAGCTAGTGCCCGAGACCAAACCCACCGTGGGTTCGGGACATGCAGCCCTCTGCCTGCCGGCCTTGGAGATTCTGCTCCCCAGGTGCGGCCGTGGGAGCTGAGGGTCATGATATTAACAGATATTCTCACAGCACCTGCGTGACAATATCTGAAGTGTGATTGTCGTTCCCGGTTTACAGGCGAGGAAGTGGGGGCCAGAGCTCTTGCTGCAGGGTCCAGGGACCTCACCACCACGGCAGGCCCCGCTGACTCAGCGGGGGGGGGGGGGGGGGGGGGGGTTGGTTCTGGGGGATCTTGTCTGCCGGCCAGGCCTGGCCCCCTCACCTCCCGACCGCCTGCCCATCTAGAGGCCTGGGCGGCCGGAGGTGGCAGAGGCAGCAACCCGATGAGTTACTCACCCCGGGGTTCTAGCTCAGCTTCCAGATTTTGTTTTCCATCATGTTAATTACATTTATTATTCGCAGACTGCTAATACTGGCTTCTGGGGCCCTGATTTCCCAAGCGCCCCCCACCCCCACCCCAGGCTGTTACAGCTGAGCCTCCTCTGTTGGGCTCAAAACCCCAAGTCCCCTGTGGCTTTCAGCAGAGATCAGACACTGGCTCAGCTGAGGGGCCTGTGAGTTTGGAAATGTAAACAAAGCAGGCCCCGGGGTGGGGTGGGGGCTGGTCTTTACTCTCCTGTGCCTGGAATGCCAAGGACAGCCAGCCCCAGCCGCAGCCTCACTTGGCCCCCGGGTCCCCAGACGCTGGCTCTGCCTCCTTCCTCCCTCCTGCCCCTCCGCACCCTATTTGGCTGGAGGCTGGAGGCTTTGATCTTTCTGAGTCCATGGACCCTGGGGCTTCCTTCTGTCTGTCTGTAGCCACAGTGTTTGTGACGCCCTGAGTGCTCTGTCTCAGTCCTTCCCTCTCAGGGCCGAGAGGGCCCAGGCCCTGGAACGAGTGACATGCTGGGCTTCCTGCTGCTCCACCTGCCTCGTTTCTGAGCCTGTTCCCGAGGCCCAGTGGCCACCCAAAGGGCATGACCCTTCCCAGCCACTTTTGGATGCCCCCGGGTGAATGGGGTTATGTGTCACACCCCCTCCCTTGTCCTAATAAAGTTTCCATTTCTGTGAAGTCTCTGTTTATAGAACTTCTCATGTTCCTGCCCGTGGCCAGGGCAGGCCAGGTGTGCTGTCCTCCCCGGGGTGGGTGTGACTTTTGAAGGCCATTTCTACCTGCTCCGCCCCCTGGCCTGGTGGGTCACTCGGATGCCCCACACTAGGGTTCGAGCCTCTGGGTTCGCAAAGTGATGGGCTTGGAAGTTTCTTCCCTGCCAGGGGAAAAGCAAACAGAAGCACTCACTGTGGATGACGGGCAGGGCGCTGGCGCCTGCAGTCCCACTCCGCCTGCCGCAGGTGTGGCAAAGGACAGGCGCGAGAGGCTCTGAGCGTGGACGGGAGGCGCCCGGAGCTGGGGGAGGCCCAGTCCGTTCACGGTGGGTGGGTACTTCGTGTGTCCGCACGGTGAGCACCGCTGGGCCGTGAGCGCGAACAGTTGGTGCTTCACGCGGAGCCTTGGACGGCCGCTCTCGTGAGGGCGACGCGGCGTGGGAGAAGCCAGCCTCAGAAGGGCACATGCCGAACGGTCCCGTTGACGTGAAGTTCCCAGACAGACAGAACTTTGGGGACAGGGGTAGGGGTGGCGGTGGAGCCCGCTGTGGGACTGGAAATATTCTGGATCTTTGCGCAGGGGGTACGTTTGTGAGGTGTGATCTGGGGACACCTGAGATGCTGAGATGCGTGTGCTTTGCTGGGTGTGTGTCGTATGTCAGTGAACAGGTGACACACAGGACAGCAGGGCCACTGCAGAAGGGTCTAGGCACAAAGGCTGCCACACCCCTCGTCCTGAGTGTCCCTCCTGACTTCCGGATTTACAGGCATCGCAGGAGCTGCAGGCCGACGCGGGGAAACGGCCATTCGCCTGCTTTCGGAATTATTCCGCTGGCCGATGACAGAAAGAAAATGAAAAGTTAAATGCAATTTAGGGAAGTACCGCCTGGGCTGTCTGTTCCAGGCCAGGACCTGAATATTGAGTCTATTAGAAGCAATTATAAAAGGGACAGCACTTCTTAATGTTTCTCATTTGACAAGAAGGTTTTTAAATATGGAGCATTAGTTAATAAAAAGTCCCCAGAAGCCCATTGTAATATATTACCTAATTCCTAACAGTCCATAGCCGCTGAAATAGGTAAAAAGGGGATGTAAAATTAATATATAGTTATTATTAAAATTGCCTTATAAATTAGTTAAGTCCCCCGAAGGTGCGGCGTGGGCATCATTATTCTAAGAGCGTCTCAGGGCTTTGGTGCACCCTGCGAGTGTGTGGAGTGTGGATGCCCCCTTGGCGGGAAGGGGCGCTCTGGCGGTGGGGCTTAAGGAGAAAACACTTGCACTAAAAGCAGCGAGAACTAGCAACCAGACTACAGAGATTTCATAAAGAAACCTCCTCCTTGGTGACTGCAGCTTCTGGGGAGGCTGGGGCTGTGGGGCATCACTGAGAATGTTCTGTGTCCAAGAGGATGAAGGCCGGAGGACATGGGTTGGGATTGGTTGGTAGGGGGGTGGCATGCAATCGTTTGTGTAGCTCCTGAGCCCCTGGGGACCACTGGCTTGTCCTAGGACTGGAGGGTTAGAAATAATTCCCATAAAATGTTTTCACCCAAGAACACCCAGCTGCAGGAGGGATGGGGGGGGGGGGCCTGTCGCCAAGGCCAGCCACACCTGCAGGCTGGCACAGCTGAGGGGGCCGAGGTACCTCTGGAAGACGTGTGCGTGTGACTCAGGCGCTGGGAGGGCCACCATCTGCAGGTGCTGGGAGCCCAGGAACCCCAAACTTCCCACCTTTGCCATGAGGCCGTGCCTTTAATTGGGGGGTTTAGAAGCTATGAAAGGAAATCCGTTCAGATCTGAGCTGTTTGCTGAAGCCGAGATTTCTGTCTGGGGGGATTTGGGGAATGTAATGTTTTATACATTCTAGGTGATGTGCCCATACCTGCTGGATTTGCTAACAGTGGCAAGCTGGTTTCCAAGGAGCAGCACAGTCTCCCTGGGCAGAGAAGCTTCCTCCTGCTCCCAGGGGGGAGAGAGAGAGAGAGAGAGAGAGAGAGAGCGCGCGAGCGCGCTCTCTCCAGCGACAGCACCAGAGGCAAATTTGCTTTTTAATTCAGCCCTTCAGAGCTGCAGGTTCTGCCCCATCCTGTCTGGCTCCCTCCACTGTGGTGTTTCCCTGGGGCGTGGGCCCCTTTGCGTGGGTGGGTGGTCCCCGGAACGCGGCGTGTGCGGAGTGGGCAGCCAGAGCAAGCAGGCGCCGCTGTTTCCCAGCCAGTCTCCGACTTGGCCAGCTCACGCTGCAGAGGGGATACCTCCTTGTGCAGACAGAATTTGCCAAAGAATCTGATTCCAGGGAAAAGAGATAAGGGCACTTTGGAAGCAGGACCGAGCAGACATTCCTGGGGCTTGGATTCTTCAAACCCGGTGCTGAAGATGCTCTTACAGTGGAAGAGGTTCGGGAGCCCTGGGAAGAGGGAGGGCTGGGTCCCCACTGTTCTCCAAGAGTGGCCGTTACCTGGAAAGACTCTTCTTGGCCTCGCCTGTAAAGGGCTCCCAGGCTGGTGATGGCCACTTTGGGTTGAATCTTCCAATTCTGATGATGAAGCAGGAAGAGTGGTCTCAGCCCTGGAGTTTGATCCCTGTCGTCTGGCAGAGATTCTCCCGGATAGGTGACAAGAAAGGCGAGGACGCGTGAGCCGTCCTGCGGCACGTGAAGGTACAGCGTAGGAGGTGATCAAGGAAACACCGATAGGAATTTTGGGCACCTTGTCGTGGGAGGATCAGGAGGAGAAAGCTCTGCTCTGTTGTCTGTTCCCTTTTCTGGGGGAAATTCCCCGCGTGAGTCCTGGGATTACCAGTGCAGGACCCCAGCCCTGGCCCCCAGCAGGGAGCTGGGACATTCAGGCTTCACGTGATCTCAGCCCACTGTGGGGGTTCCTGATGAGTCAAGCGGCAGCTGGGCTTGGGTTGCCTGTTTTTAAATTTGTCCAGGTGCTACAGAAAACAGATAACAGTTGTGGTCAGGCTGCAGGTTTTCCAAGGTGCTCGGGGCGGGAGGCACGCGGTGTGCACGTGCGACCCCTTGTGGCAGTCTCGTGGGTTGCGGCCGAGCTAACGCGGTGTGGGTGGCGTCTGCGGGACACAGCTCGGCGTCGGGGAAGAGGCCGGCGGGGCCAGGCTAGGTCGAGGGGAGCTGATCTCCGACAGGCAGCTTTCATTTCTTCCAAAAAGTATTTTCAAAATGAAAATAGATTTATTCTGATAAAAAGATAATACATATGCCAGTAGGAAATTCAGTCAGTACAGAACATTATAAACAAGATATGAAAAAAGTCCTCTGATCAGAGGCGCACAAGCCCAGATCGCATTGGCAAACAGGCTTCCAGATCTCTCCAGGGGCACAGACGGGCTTTGATCTGCAGGGCTCACACCGTGCGGAGTTTGTTCCTCCTCCTCTGTGCAGTGGAAACCTCTTCCTGCCAGTGAAGTGGGGCGCACAGTGGGGCCCCACGTAATCCACTTACCCGGCCGCCTGCTGGGACAGCCAGGTTGTCCCAGCGTGAGGGACACTGGGCCAGCTGCCTCATCTAGCATCTCTGGGGGGGGTGGTTAACCGATCGATCCTCTCTTTGGGGTGAATTCCTGCAAATGGAATTACTGCAGAAAATTTTGATGCATAAAGCCAAGCTACCTTCCAGAGAGCTATTTTCCCCTCACAGCTGTGGCTGATGTTAATGGCAGGTGAACAAGTCTGACATGCTTCCCGGGGCTTTAATCTTGTGAGCTCCTCTCCGTGTTATAGGACACAGGCCCGGAGGGCTCTAAGGAACTAGCCCAAGACCCCGCAGCGGACAGGTGGGTCACGGAAGAGCAGGTGGCATCTCTCCAGATGCCACAGTCTCAGCCATGTGCTGGACACCTCACCCGGGCCGCAGGGTTAGTTGTATTATTTTTATTATCATATCTGTGCCGGTCTGGTAAGGAAACAGCAATACCCCATCTTTATTTGTACGCCTTTGAGAACTGGCTGGGTTAAACCTCTCGTAGGCATTTTCTGGGCATTAATCTTTGTGGCTTGTCTGACCTTTGCCCCATTTGCGATGGTGACATTTGTGGTTGACTTCCTGGTCTACAAGAGTGCTTTATACTACGGGCTTTTCACGTTATTCTGTAGGCTGAAGGTATTTTCCCCAATTTGATAAACAGAAATCTTAAATACGAGTACGCATACGGATCTTTTCCCATACGGTTTATGTCTTTGCGTCATTGCTTTTGCATAATTGTCTTTTCTACCTCAATATGATTCAGCTGTTTGCATGTTTTCTTCTATCTTTATGATTTTTTAAAAAAGATATTTTCGGTATAATTATGAAATACTTCAAACATTCGTATAATAGGTATCCATGTATCCACATGGTTTCACTTTTATATTTAACTCTTTACCGAAAATGCGTTTAAGAATAATATGTAAACAAGGATTCTGGCTTTTCTGCCCCTACAAAATGACAAGTTAACCCATTGTCTTTGGAATAAAGTCTTTGCCCCATTGATTTAAAATTCCGCCTTTACCATATTCTAAATTGCCACGTGCGTTAGTCAGCACAGGGCAGCCTTTGCCGCAAGAACAATGGAAACCCAAATCTCGGTGGCGTTCGTAGCACAGTGAAGGCTGATTTCCTATTCGTGCTGCAGTCTAAGGCTGGCCCAGGGGCTGTGCTCCAGCAGTGACCCAGGGCTGCTGCCGTTGCCCCACTCTGTCCCCTCAGGGAAGGGGGAAGAGAACTCGGAGAACTCGCTCCCAGGGCCTGGAGGCAGCACACGTCCCTTCATACTCCTCTTGCGGGGAGTCGGCCTCACGGCCCCAGCCCACCTGCAGAGAGGCCGAGGAGTGTGCCCAGGAAGTGGAGTGTGAGCCCGTGGCAGGCTCTCTGCTTGCGGCCACTCCCCCACTGACGGGGTTTAGGCTGTGTGGGGGGCGGGGCAGACCCTCATGGTGTAACTGCTGTTCTGGCCTCGCAGTGGGACTCGCAGGAGGCCTCCGGCCAGGAGAGCACTGCCCGAGGCGGGCAGGGTCCCGTGGCCCCTGGCAGGACGGGGGCGTGGATCACCGAGAGGAGGTTCCACACACGGGAGGACTCCTGCTAGCTGTCTGCTGGCTGCAGTGAGCGGTGCTAGTACCATAAAGAAAACATATTTAACTTTGCATTGATAGGCAAAGAATAATTAAAATATAATTAAAAGCATGAATTCTTCTAATTATTGGCTTTGTATAATGTGTATTTAAAAACAAGACATCTGTTAAGGCTTCCTTTTGAATATACCCAGAAACCAAAAGAGGGTCGCATTTTAATTAAAAATGGATTATTTCAAAAACAGTTTAATCATCCTGTCATGAAAAGATTTAGACCTTATTAATTAGCTATTGATAAATAGGTTTAAGCTACCAAAAATTTAAATTCACAGGGGTTATTTCTTGCCATCTTCCCTGTAGAGTAGGAGTTTTCAGAACCTGCCCTGTGTGTCTCGGATGCCAGCAGGAGAACGTCCCCTCAGTTAGTTCTTAGATTGCCTCCCCCACCCTCTGTGCACCCAGAGGGGACACTCTGCCGCAGGTGGAAGACAGGCAACGCCTGTGGCCGTCCCACCTGCCCCTCTGCCACCTCTGTGCTCCGGGCTGCGAGGGTGCCGAGGCCCTGGAAGGGGGTGCGTCCCCTCTCCATTCCGAGCTGCGACTCAGGCCCCACTGGCGGTTCCTCAGGGGAGCACAGGTGCAGAAGGTGCTGGAAGAGCCACTAGCCAGGACACCCCGCCTCCTGCTCTGTGCTTGAGTGTGGTCCCTGGCCGTGGTACCTCCCTTCTCAGGGCCGATCCTTCTGGAGGGGCAGCGTGAGCACAGTCGCATTTATCATCTTAAGTGGATAAAGACTTTCAAAGTGATAAATAGCTTTCCCGTGGAGTGTGACTAAAATAACGTTCGTTTGGAGTCGTGAGTGGGGATGGAAAGGCTCTTTAGAAGAGGGGTTTGCAGCAGTTCTGAACGGCCACCGCGGGGTGGGAGGGCCCTTCCCACAAGGACGCACCTGGGCTGGCCCTGCCACGTGGCGTCGGGGCCTCCCTCCGCTGTAGACTGGGCTCAGTCCTGGGCCTTGCGGTGCCTGGAGGCTTAGAGGAACCTTCCCAGAGAGGAGATGTCCTCCTATGTGGGGGGTCACGCCCTCCTGGCCGGGTGCCCATGTCCTTGCTTCCTGCAGGAGGCTGGGCATCCTGGGCACCGGTGACCCGGCTCCTCCTGGGTCCCTCCAGCCCAGGGGCAGCCCCAGCCTCCTGCTGCAAGCTGCCCACTGGCCTGCTACTCCCTTTTGGGTCACCAGGTCCCCGTACCCAGTGGCCTGTGCTAGCAATGCCTCGAATGGCGCCTCTCCTCCTCCCAGAGCCTTCAGCGGAGGGCAGTTGGGAGGGGAACTGAGGATGTGAGACCCCCAGGACGAATCAGAGTGAGCTGCGGGGGCTGCAGAGGGCTGTCCAGAGCCAGGACTCAGGATGAGGGGTGGGACGGGGACTGCCACATCAGAAGGGCATCAATAGAAAATGGCACTTTCTGGAGAAAGTTATATCTGAAGTGACACATTTGTGGAATATTTTAAGACGGTAAGGCTGAAAAGGGAATTTGATGTTTAGCATAAAGTAGGACTGGGCTCTTTCAAAACCAAACACCCCGGCGGGATTCAGAGAGCAAAGCGCTCTCTTTCTCTAGAGGGGACAGTGTGGGGACTCTGTCCTGACTGTCCAAGGGGGTCTGGGGCCCCTTGTCTCGTGCCGTTCAGTATTTGGGGAGCATCTGTTTGGTGGAGGGTCTCGGGTGCCGTTTCTTCCGTCCCGGGGCAAGTTCATGGAGTGGGGGGGACGCCAAGGCTGGTGGTGCCTCCGAGGACAACCCCAACCCCCACCCACCGCCCCGGGGGCGTGGGAGCCACCAGGCACGAGTGCTGCTCCACTTGCATGGTCCCGCGTCCCGGTGTACCGAGAGAGACGGTGCCCTGACCAGCCTTGGTCCCGTGACCCAACCTCAACATCAGCCGCTAAATAAAGAGGGTGGAAGCATTGCCAAGCGAGGCTCCTGCCGGGAGTCGGAGCTGCAGGAAAGCGCCTACTCCGCGCCTGCTCTGTAGCAGAGCACGGCGTCCTCGTACGGGCTCGGCACCTGCTTGCCCGGGGCCCTCAGTGGCCGGGTTTGCCAGAGGTGGCCCCATTCCTGGAGACTTTCTGGCACCCAGGTGCTAAGGACAGAGGGGCTTGTTTGGTCTTTTGTCCCCGAGGTCCCAGACCACCAAGCTGGGGAAGCAGCAGGTGTGGACACGGGAAAGAACTCGGGCTGTGTTTGGGGTCGTCCCTCCAGCTGCCGCCTGCAGCTTGGGAGCTTCTGGGTCAAAGTCCTCCCCCTGCCCAAACTGGGCCCCAGGGCTGCCCAGTGTCGGTCACTCCACACAACACTGCGAGGTCCCAGCCAACTCCTTGTCCCACCTCTGCTGTTACCTGCTTAGTTGTTTTCTCTTAAGTTGACTCTTATTTTCCATTACGTAGATGTTTTTAAAAAGCTTTTTATCCCTGTCATGAGTGAAACCTGGTATCATTTGCCATCGATGGAGGTTAACACTTTAATACCTGCTGCGTGGAGTAGACGTGTTTAGTGGCGCCACACCGTGTCCTCTCGGGGACTCTGACCACGCTCTGGGGAATGTTGGCTCAGAGGAAAGGACGCCCCCGATGCCTAGTCGCGCCTCCAGGGAGCCCCCCGTGTGCCTGGTCCTCTCCTGCACCTTCTGGGCGGGGAGGAGGGGGTGCCGGGGTCCCGTAGAGAGAGAGCGGCCTCTGGACCGCGTTGGGCCGGGATCGTCTCCCTCCACCGCGGAGAACCGTTTTGCTTCCCAGTCCCGCGATTCCAGCCTCTCTGGATGATTCGTGGGGTGGCCTGGTCCATTTTAAAAAGGAGAGATTTTGTATTTAGGGCCAGGGAGAGTGTTACTGCCGCAGTTGGCGTGCCAGTGAGGTTGGGTCAGAGGAAAGCTGATGTCAGCCTCAGAATAAGTCAGAGAACACTTGGCAAATTGTCCTTGTGTTTGCGCAGCTCTTCCGGGGCCTTCCAGAGCGGGGGCTCCCCCTCTGCTCAAGGATGCCAGTTCCCAGAAGGGTCTGGAGCCACAGACTGGGAATTTCCCACGTGCGCCACACGCTGCGGGCTCCGAGTTCCTTTCTCCTGTGTGTCGTCACCCTCCCAGGCACCGCCGGGTCCTGCCCTGGGCTTCGTCAGAGAGGCACTGGGAAGCGTGAGAATGGGGCCCGCTGCCTGGGGGAGGGTGGCAGGGAGTGAAGGAGCGTCAAGTGGAGCCCTGCCTGTGACTCCCGTCACGGTAAATCCAGCACCGATTAATGATACAAATGTGAAAACAGAAAGCCCACAAAAGATGATGGAGTTTATAGAATCATAGCAGTAGGGAATGACTTCTTAAAGGAAGAAACCATAAAGCAACAGATCTAACCAATAAAAATGTAAATTATCTGTGCAGAAATGCCATAAAGGAAATTAAAGAGCAAAGAGGAAACTTGTTCCTAGTCAGATCCACCACCTGGTGTCCTTCCTATATAAATCCCTGAAGGATCAATAAGAAAAAGATGAACGTTCACATTTTTTTTTAAAAAGGAGCAAGCTGTTCAGAAAAGAAGAAATATGAGGAAATAGACATATAAGCATGCTCAAACTTGCCAGTTCATCAGGGAACCGGCGAAACGCTTTTGTGTTTTGCCTCCCAGATTCCCAGTCCCGCGGGCAGACGCAGATCCTATGCGCGTCTGGCATCCTTTTTGCAGACTCCAGAACGTGTATGTGCTCGGTATTCCGCTGCTAGGAATGTAGCCTGAAGACAGTGAAAAGGCAGTGGCCATGGATGTCCATTGTCACACAGAGGGGCAGTAACCTAGACGTCTGACGGCCGGCGAAGTGGATTAGAGGCCGTGGTACTGCGCACGCAACTGTGTCCTTAGTCACCCAGCAGAAAGGTACGGCAGACCTTGCGTGCCAGGCAGTGTGCTGGGTTCCAGGGAGAGTACAGCAAATGGGACAGACCAAACCCTGGCAGCACGGGAGGCTGGAGAGGGTGGCCGGCTGGAGGCGTGGACGGTGGGCAGGTAGACAGGTAGACAGCTGTGGTGAGGGAGGTGGGATAGCGAGGGCTGCAGGGGGAGGGAGCTACCCTTTATCCGCGGCTGGGGATGCCTCCCTGAGAAGGAGACGCTGGAGAGGGAGAGCAAGCCGTGGATCTCTGGGAGGACACTCGTGGCAGAGATGATGGGGCCCAGCAGGCCCCATGGTGGCAGCTCACCTGGCGGTTCCAGGAGCGGCAGAGAGGTGGGCTGAGAAGGCAAGACGGGACCAGAGTGTGAGAGGGAGGTGGGCTGCCGGTGGGAGGCCAAGGTAGGGTTTGAGCAGATGAGTCTGTGATCCCACTTAAGTTGTGAAAAGGTCCCTTTGTGGTGCACACTCTCTTGGGGACAAGGACTGAGCAGGGAGGCCAGCCAGACCAGCATTGCCACTGACCGGACGAGAGAGGACAGTGGCCCGCACCAGAGGGGAGCAGTGGCTGTGGGGAGAAGCCATCAGATTCTGGGCATGGTGACGGCAGTGACAATATCTCCAGCGGAAGATGGGGGGACACGCTGGGGCGCCTCACCAGTGGGACCCACCTCGGTGAGAAGGAAACGGTGACCGCGGCTCCCACCCCGGCAGGTCTCACCAATGTGATGTTGGGCAGCGGGAGAAGCCAGACGCCAAAGACACCGAATTGTCTGGTCCCGTTTACGTAAAGGTCACAAATGGGCAACACTGTCCTGCGGGGTTAGGAGTCGGGCTCCGCTCAGGGAAGGGAGGCCGGGAGGGGTGCCAGGTGCAGGGGTGCCCCGTTTGCACCCGGTCATTGTGCTGTGTCCTTAGGATTTGGACCCTTTTCTGTATGTGTCATGCTTCAGTAAAAATGTGGCTTTTTAAAAAAAAGTTTACAGCTAATTATTTTTAAAAATCTGTGTTTATGTGTAAAAAAAAAAAAAAAAGTCTGGGCCGGGCGCAGTGTCTCATGCCTGTAATCCTAGCACTCTGGGAGGCCGAGGCGGGTGGATCGCTCGAGGTCAGGAGTTCGAGACCAGCCTGAGCAAGAGTGAGAACCCCGTCTCTACTAAAAATAGAAATGATTTGGACAGCTAAAAAAATATATATAGAAAAATTAGCCAGGCGTGGTGGCATGTGTCTGTAGTCCCAGCTACTCGGGAGGCTGAGGCAGGAGGATCACTTAAGCCCAGGAGTTTGAGGTTGCTGTGAGCTAGGCTGATGCCACAGCACTCTAGCCTGGGCAAAAGAGTGAAACTCTGTCTCAAAAAAAAAAAAAAAAAAAAATAGTCTGGAAGGATGTTTGACAAAATGTTTGCTAGAGATTATTTCTAAGTGATAAGACTGGCTGATTTTTTTTCTTGGTATAGAGAATTTCTAAGATCTCTTCCATATATAAAATTTAAATGTATCAGCAGCCAGGGCTTTGCCAGCGAAGAAGGAGAATACCATGTTTTATCCAGTAACTGATACTGGGGAACTCGGAAACTCAACCCAATCAAGCATGTCAAGAATAAAGGGGAAGATTTGTTAATTGAATGTCACGTTATGTCCTCAGTTGTGCTTAATACAAGATAGGCAATTTAGAATTCCCAATTATCCAATTAAAATGCTAATTATCTCATACCTTGATAAGGCTGCTCTTGGAGAGAGGGTGAGATGCTTCTCTGTGGCTTCTCTCTTCCCATCGCGGCGGCCACCGTCTTTGCCGCTGCCCTTGCCTCCGATTGGTGGGTCCTCCCCTGCCGGGGCCTCTGCGTCCCAGCCTGTCCCCTAGCACGAGCTCCCGCATCCCGCCAGCCAGCCCGGGGCACCTTGGCCCGGGCCTGGGTGGGCACATTCGTCCTTGCAGACCTGTGTAGGCTCAGGCTGGGCCCCGTGCACAGGCGTGAGGTCCAAACCCTGGGGCGTTGGCCATGGCCTCCCCCACCGCCAGTGCCTACAGAGCCGGAAGCTTCTGCCCACGTGGTCTTGGTCCTCAGAGCACCCACCATCCCAGCCCCGCACCTGCTGACAGACAGAGGCTTGGGAGCCATCCGGGTCGGGACAGTGAGCTTTGCAGCCCCAAGCCCCGCGCGGACTCCAGGCCCAGACACGGACTCAGTGGGTCCCTGACCACAGCACGTCCTCGCTCAGAGCTGCAGTTTCCTCATCTGCGAAGTGAGAAAACCGCTCGTCCCGGAAAGGATTGTTGTAAATGCTAAGTGCTGCAGGTGGCGGTTGGATTTTTCTTACTGGAGTGTCTGCAACCTGCCCAGAGTCTCAGACCGAGCGGGCAGCAGGGCCTGGCTTGCGTCAATGTGCGGGGGTCCCATGCCCTTGCCCCCTCCCCTCCAGGTGTCCCTCAGATCACAGGTGCTCGTGAGGATCACCCCGGCAGGAGCTGAGGAGTCAGGGACAGTGGCCAGGGGAGGGGGCAGTAGGGCTCAAGGAGTCTGTCCTCATCCGACTGGCCACATGGAGATGGTCCACACAGGCCCCAAACGCCCAGCCCCGTGTACACCGTGATGAGCCGGCCGGGCCTTTGGGAAGTCCCCGTGGGAGGGCTTGCCCCTGGTCAGGCAGTCTTGGGCTGAGGGCCGGGACCAAGGTGGGGTGACGGGAGGAGGCTCGGGAGCCCCGGGCAGCAAAGAAAGCTGCGGAGGGGGGAGGCCCGCTGCGAGCAGGTTTCTTATAACAATAATAACGCATTTCTGGTTTCAGTCAAGGCTTTAAGTCAGTCAGTCCCTTCTTGGTGACATACTGTGTGAATGCCACTTATTTGAAACACACTCTGAGCCTCTGTGTCCGTCCTCGCCCTGGGGCCCGAGGAAAGGGAGGTGCAGGGCGGTCCCCAGTTCGCTGCCAGCCCTTCAGGGGAGCCACGGAGAACTCGTGCCAGAGGAGCTGGGGGTAGGGCAGAGCCCCGGACAGGCGCTGGGACCACCCAGGCAGCAGTGGCCACCGGGGCCCCTGCCAAGTGTCCCCTGGCGGCCTGCAGGTCACTGCAGGGGCGAGGTACGGAGCAGCTCCGACCTCCCCCCGGGAAGTCGAGGGGATTTGATGTGTGCTTCCGGAGCCACGGGGAAGAAGTTCTGCCCACACCAGGCACAGAGAGCTGCTTCGGGCTCCAGTCCTCCGTGGCTGCGTCTTCCGCTGCGGGCCCCGGAGAGGCTCCTCCGCCTCGGCGGCCCCAGGGCCCCCCCGCGGGACCGCGTGTTCTCTCCCTCGGAATCTCCCTCAGTGAGTGGGGACATCTTCAAAAGGCGTATCATATTAATTACGTGATTATGAGCATTTATACCCAGAAAATATCATAATTAATTAAAATTAATGTTAATTAAAAGCAACTCAGTGCTGAGATAACGAGACACAGCACAGTCGTTTGGCTCCCAACAGCACTCGGCACCCCCTCCCATCCCCTTCGTACGTGCTCAGGCCCTGGGCCGAGCCCAGGAGGCGAGACCCCCGGGTCAGCCCTCCGGCGGGCAGGAGGACAGCGTGGGGGGGCGGCTGAGGCGCCCTTTGTCCAGCAGGAAGCCTGTCCTGTGCTTGTGTCCTGGGAACTAGTGCAGGGGACACGCCTTTGTGTTTTTTCTGGAGATGCCAGGTGTGTCCCCTGCAGAGGGGGCTGGTGGACCCCAGAGAGGACTTGGCTTCCCTGGAAGATGTGGGAGTGGACGTCTGGGCTGTGGATCTACACAGGCTCCATTTGGTTTTGAAGGAATAGCCTGGCACTAGGTGCCCACGGCCTCCTCTCCTGCTGCCTTCAGGATGAATTCCTGTTCCTTGGACTCCCTTCCAGGCCTCTGGCAGTGGCAGCGTGGTGGCTCACGTGTCCTGTACGCAGTGCCCGCTGGTGCCAAGCATTGGGACTCCATGCACATTAAGTTATCTAACCTGCTTAGCAGCCCTGGGAGGGAGATGCTATTATCATCCCCATTTTACAGATGAGGAAACTGAGGCACGGAGAGGTCATACAGCCGGCAAGTGGCAGAGCTTGGGTTTGGCCTGAGTCAGTGTTGAGTGGTGGCCAGGAGGCTGGGCGTGTGGGGCTGGAGCAAGGTGCACAGGATGGGCTGGGGGGCACCCTCAGCCTCCACGCCCCAGCCCTGCCCACTTTGCAGCCCTCGGCCTGCTCTCCTGAGCCACCACCCCTGCCCGCGGCCCCGTGTGTTCCTGGCCCTGGCCAGTGTACCGAGGCCCCGCCTGGTAGATGGAGGGAGGTTGATGCTGCTTTTTCACGCCACCCCCACTGGCCTCCTGGGCCCATCCAGCCCTGCTCACAGCCTGCGCTGAGCTCGGCCAACACGTGCTGCGGGGCAGCCCTTCTGTTGTGATCTCAGGCAGCTAATGCGTTTTTACATGACTGCGGCTTATCTTCACATCGGATGGTAAACTTCGTAGAGCAGGAGCTAGGCCGGGTGCCCAGGGTCGCCCCACGGGCTGGATTTGTAGGTCCCCGGGGCAGGCCCTGCCGTGCTGTCCCCAGAGACACCATTCCTGCAGATGTGGGCCTGGGAATCTGCTGTCTCCGCCCCGTGTGTCGTCCCCAGGCACTGACAAGCGGCCTGCCCCCCATGCACTGCAGTAACCCCAGCCACCCTGTGACTCACAGCGCAGACTCCCGGGTGACCTAAGGGTTCTCATTTATGCCTGGGTGCAAAGCGTCTTCTACCCGGGTCCCGCTCAGAAATGTATAGGCAAGGGTGTCAGAGGAATGGCCACTCGGGGGGCGCGTCAGGGCCCCCAGCGCACGGGGACGGCGGGAGGCTGGTTGCTGGGACCGGGCAGACCCTGGCCCTCCCTCTGCCCATCAGGAAGCCCTTCCCTGCTGCGGGGGGAGGAGGCTGCGCTGACCCAGGACCCTCCCTGGGGCGCACCCACCCCCGTCCTGCCAGGTGAGCGGCAGGGAGCGGGCGGGAGGCGCAGCGGATGCTCGTGCTGACCTGCGAGTCGTGGTTACCGGAGGAGCAGGTGGAGGTGGTCGCTGGGGACGGCGGCACCCCTGCCTGTCTCGCTGCCTGCTGTCCTCTGACGGGTGCCCGTTCATTTCTAGAAGCTCGTTTCAGTTCTTTATAAAGTCTGCCTGGTCTTTTTTCATACTGTCCTTTTAGGTGTTAGTTACTTTATTATTTTGTATGTGTTTAAAGTTGCTATCTGGTAATTCTGTTACCGGAAGTCCTTGGGGGTCGCAGCCTGCTGTGTGTTGTATCTGACAACTCTTGTGAACTGTTTCCTCTTGTGTTTTGTGATTTTTTGGATTGTGAGTTCATTTCGGCTGTGTGTATGGGGGTGTGTGGTGTAGTGTGTTTGCGTGTGGGGGTTGTGTGCGTGCACACGGATCCCGGCTGGCCCGGGTTGAGGGTACGGCGTCCAGTTTGGCTCTGTGTCGGCTCCCACGGTGCTCCAGGTATCACGGGCAGGGACCAAGCTTTTTGCGAATTCCCTGGCTTGGGCATTTCCACACCATGCAGGTACGTTTGCATTTGAACTTGAAGCACGTGGAGGGCAGACCTGTGCCTGTGGACTCTGAGTCGATGTTTTGACTTTCACCCGGAGCCCAGGCCAGCTTCCCGGTGGCCTCTTTGTTGCTGGTCCCCCCCGCCCAGTCCACCCTGTGGCTGTGGGCGAGTCACTGCCCAGAGTCAGCTTTATAAACGTGGGGGTGGGATCTCCATTCCTGCCCCTGCCTCTCACGTGCCCAAGGCCTGTCACTGTCACGTGGCAGGTAAAGCCAAGGCTTCTGCGTCCCGAGACGCAGCTCTCTGGCCTCACTTTCCTTCCTCCCTTGTGAACTCGGCTCTGCTTGTTGCAGTTTCTGTGTCATCTCTGAGCGCTGGCAGTGGGAAGGTTTCTGGCTACCTACTCTGCCACCGTCTTGTGTATCGCGGTTCCAGAAGGGCGAGTGGTGGCCTCTGGGGGAACCTGGCCACAGACTTGGGTGAGTTAGCAGCCAGCCAGCTCTGGGGTGAGTCACCCAGACCCCTCCTGTCTCCAGGCTGGCCCTACCTTCCATGAGCGCCGAGTAACCTGCCGTTGCTGCCTTGGCGAGTGAGCCGCCGGGGGGAAGTCAGCCGGCCCACTGTGGTGGCCTGTCCCCCTGGTCTGTGCCCATCCCTGGTCACCCAGCCCTGCCTGCGCAGCTCTGCCGAGCAGTCTGGGGCCTCACGCTGCCTGCGTATGAGCACGTGGCCCCAGTGTGGGTGTCCACAGTCCTCACCCACTGACAATCAAAAACGTGTCAGACTCACACGTGTCCACAGACCCCATGAGCCTCCACACTTGCCCCAGAACTCGGGAACCTTTGTGCGTTCACAGCCCAAGCCCGAAGTCTGCAGAAGACACGGGCCCGTCGCGTCCACCTGTGACTGCCACCAAAGCACCTATGTGTCCTCAAATCATGTCAGAAAAGATAGTTGAAAACCAAATTCAGTGCTGAAGTCCAGCATGAAGAACTTCAGACTTCCAGAGTGAACCTTGGGCATGTGGTGGGTGTTTGTCCTCATCTTCTCAACTCTGTGAGGGACTTGCGTGTGGAAGTGTCCGGGAGACGGTCAACGGTGACCGGCGTCGGGCCACAGCCTGCAGGGGTCAGCCTCGCCTCCGCGCGCTGCGTGTGTGAGCTGCGCCTGTCTCGGAATTACCGTCTTTTCTTAAACGGAGGCCAGGGCGGTTGCTGTGCTGCGTGAACTGTGCCGTCGAGAAACTTGCTGCAGGTGAGGGACCAAGCCCCTGCTGTCCCCAGGCCGCGGCCTCCCCTTTCTCGTAGAACATGCGTGTTCACCTGCACGTGCGGATGGCACCGCGTCCCTCCGCCTGTCCTTTCTGAAGCTGGCCGGTCCTGGTGCAGCCTGTGGTTGTCTGCATGTCACCTGCTTCAGCACAGGCCCACTGTCCCTGTCACCTCGAGGATGGCCATGTGGCCCCTGAGGTGTGCTCCTGTCCGGGCAGGGCCACATCTCCCAAAGCTAAGGGGGCGCCTCGGCTCCATGGCGTGGCTCGGACCCCTCCCCAGGCCGTGCGGGAGTTCTGCGCGTCTGGGCCGTGGGTGCGGGAGGTGTGCGGTCGGCTTCCAGGGCTGCGGCGTGTGGCCTCCCTCGTGCACAAGGTTCGCTGCGTGGGGCACTGGCCTTCGCCTTGTCTCAGTGGGATCGTGTCTTGGCTGTGGCCACGCTTGGTGCTGCGACTTGGGTCTCAGCCTCCTCGTGGCCTCTCGGGACCGGGGTGGAAGCTGCTGGCGGCTGCCCGAGTGCTCCCACCGGGAATACGGGGGCGGCGGAGGCCTCCCAGGCGGTTCCTGAATTCCCGTGTGTTGAGGAAACACTCGCTTGCAGATACCCCACAGGCCGGAAGGCTTGTCAGGCGGGTCTGGAAGCCGATGGGACGGAGCAGAGCCCGTCCTGCGTGGCAGCTGCCCCATGCCCAGTTGTAACAATTCCACGTAATTTGTGCTTACGGCGCCTGGAAGGTTAACTCCTCCGTACAGGCATCTCCACAACAGGCCCGGGGCATGCAGGGCAGGGCTGCCTCTCGGCGTGCCCGTGGGGGTGCCCTTTGGTGTCCTGAGGGCGGCTGTTGGTGGCGGGCAGGCCTCGGGGAGGGGCGAGGGCAGCTCCCCAGCGTTGCCCCCGCGACCACTGGGCCGTGCGGAGGCCGAGCGCCGGCCGTGCCTGGAGGACCGGGCAGAAGCTGGGGAGCAGCTCGGTCCTTGGGGGTTCAAAGCCGGGTGCAGACATGCGGCCTCCCAGGGTCCCGGGCACGTGGTCGGGAAGGGGCAGGGTCCGAGCCGCCCCACAGCTCTGGGCAGCACGAGGCCCTGCTGACGCCATGGAGGGGGCTGGTCCGGTCCACCGCCCCCACAGCCACCTCCGGGTCTGCCCTGGGGGCCCAGCGTGGAGGAGACAGCTCGCCGCCCCCATAGACAGTAGACGTTGCACTTGTTCTTTGTCAGGGCTGGGTTGTCCTCGCACCTCGTCCCACTCCCGGGTTTGCAGGACTCTGCTGACGTCCCGCTCTCCTGTCACTGCTCCGGGCTCAGTCTGGGGGCCGGGGTCCTGTCTTCCCTGCAGACCTGCTGCCTGTCCCAGGTGGGGAGAAGCAGGGCCTGTCCCGCTCCCTGGAGCTGGCCCTGCCTGCCCACCGACGGGGGCCTGTCCCCACCCCATCTGCCCAGCAGCTCCCGCTCCCCTTTGGGTGAGCGCAGGATGGCACGGGGGCCGGAGGGGCCTGTGTTCCCCTGGCTGTGTGTCCAGCCTCTCCAGGCAGGGTGGCTGGTGGCCACGGGACACGGAGTCACAGGAGACACTTCCTCCAGCCCTGCAAAAACGTTTGTGGCCCCTGCCAGAGCCAGGGCTCCCGCAGGCCTTCTGTCCTCAGCATGAGCCTGGGAGACAGGCCAGTGCCCCGGCAGCGGCAGCCGGAGAGCTCCTGCGGCAGGTAGCTTGGGCCCTCCTTGACCCCAGCTTCCTCCTCAGTCCACACTGACCCCTGAGGCCTGTGCCCGAGCCCAGCCCCAGCTCCAGCCTCGCAGACTCACACTGCGGGTCTCGGCCCTGCCTGGAGGATTTTCACTTGGGGTTCCTGGGGCTCGAGGGATGGGGGAGGTGCGTGTGCCCTGGTGACCCCGTCCTGACGAGTCTCTCCTCTGCAGCCTCTTCGAGCACTACTGCTACTCCCGGGGCGGCATGCGCCACAGCTCCTACACCTGCATCTGCGGCAGGTAAGCCGGGGAGGCTGGGCACGGGGGAGGCTGGGCACCTAGTGAGTGGGGCCTCCGCCTTCCCCCGGCCTAGACACTCCCTTCTGTCCCCAGCGGGGTGGAGGGCGGAGGGGCTGTGTCGGCGCAGGAGGCAGCGTTTGTGTGTCCGTGTGTGGGTGTGTGTGCAGCTGTCGGGTGGCTGTATGGAGACCAGCGTGGCGTGGGTGGGGGTGTCACTATCGGTGTGTCTTCACGTGGCGCATTGAGGCAGGGGCAGGGAGCTCTGTGTGTGCGCATGTGGCTCCGTGTGTCTTCTGCACGTGGCTGGGTGTGCTTGGAGACACACACGGTAAACATGCCCATGACACGGGGGCGGCTCGGGGGCCGTGCGTACGCGTGGCCGTGCCCTCCGGGGCGTGCACAGCGTGTGTGTCTGCACAGCACACGTCCTGGCTGCGGGCGGCCCCCGTCTCCTGGACTCAGCCCGGCTGGTCTCCCACTCGCGGCCCAGGCTCCGCCCCGGGTTCCGGCACCTGCCCGTCCAGGACGGAGCCGGGCAGCTCTGCTGGTCGCACGTCCTGGGCACGTGAATAATACACGTGAACATCGCGGTCCTCGGAAACGTCCTCCCTGGGGGATGAAGGAAAACCGTTATTTCTGCTTTTATGATTCCCGAGACTCCCGAGTGGGGCCATAAGTATCACACCCACGTGGGGTTTTCTCCCCTTTCGACAGACTGAAAAGTCCTTTTTTTCTTAAAGGTGCCACTCGTTAGGGAAGTCCTCTGGGGCAGGGCCACTGCCCAGACAGTGAGGCCCCTCCCGCAAGCCCCTCGCCCTCAGCCGCCGGGAGGGGCTTCCGAGGGTCCCTCCCCAGCCCACCAGCCACGGCGCCCACCTCTGTCCTTTGCGTGTGCTGCCCACACCCCCAACCGGGGCGGTGCCTCGGTGGCACTCTCAGCCGGGAGCCCTGCAGGTGGCATTGCCGCCGGGCATGTGGCTGTGGGGTGCCCGGGCCACGCCGTCCCCTGGGCCCCTGCTGGAGCGTGGGCTGTGCTGCCTGTGGGCAGGGGAGGGGCCCGGCCCCGGCCTGCCGTGAGGACGGGCTGTGAGGACCCTTCCCCTCCTTGCAGTGGCGAGAACTCGGCTGTGCTGCACTATGGACACGCCGGGGCCCCCAACGACCGGACGATCGAGGACGGAGACATGTGGTGAGTGGGGCTGGCCGCGTGCTGCCCGGCCTGGCTCTGCCTGAGGACAGCCGGGCCAGGGCTGGACTCAACCTCCGCGTCAGCCAGGGCAGCCAGTCCCTGTCCTGAGAGGGATGACCGCAGCAAGGTCCCCAGGCCTGCTCCTGGCCCAGACTTCTCTGCCCACGCGGTGTCTTTTCCAGGGCCAAAAGCCTGTCCTCCATGGGAAGCACCAAGGGGGGGCAGGACAGGGCCCCTCATGGTTTCCTGTGGGGCCAAGCCATGGTGGGCTCTCTGTGGAGGGCCTCAGCTGTCCCCCAGCGCCTGCCCCAGTGTCCTCCCCACTCAGGGGCACCAGTCACAGCTGTGTCTCAGCTCCAGGAGGGTGGGACCCCCCCAGTCTGACACGTCCTCTGGGCAGTGGGCTCAGTCCCGCTGTGGGTGGCCCCGCAGTGCCCAGGGCTTGGCGGGTCAGAGAGGCTCAGCTGCCCAGGGGGTCCAGGGCGGGCAACAGCCTTGACAGGCCCCCCCCGGTATCTCACCCCCCTTACTCTGGTCCTACGAGGGGTGCCTGCCTCCAGTGTGTGGGCAGCTGAGACGCAAGGAGGGGCCCAGGCCAGGTGAGGAGCCAGAGGGCTTCGGGGAGGGGACTGGCAAACGGACTTGGCTCGGCTGAGACCAGGGCAGGAGGGTGGGAGCTCTCGGCTCCTGAAACCTGTTAATGCTCTAACCCTGCAGCCTGTTCTGGCTGAGCCAGAGGACAGGACACGGGCACCCCGTCCCAGGGCAGCAGCAGAGACCCAGCCACGCCAGCGGGTCGCCAGCGGGAAGCTCTGGCTGGCTGGAGGGCCCTGTGCCAGAACCATGGGGCCCTGAGTCTTTCTCCTCTGTGTGCTCGGCACACCCAGGGGAGGGGACTGCTTCTCCACCTGCCCCAGGGAGGGTCCTCCCCCGAGAGGAGCTGGTTCCCCTGCATCGTAGGTGTGGACCCTATCGGGGTGGGCTCCTTCCGGTGCCACACACGTGGCCCGAGGCTGTGGCCTCAGCCCTCCTGGGCCGCACGTGGCACCTGCATCTCTCTGTGGCAGCTGTAGAGACAGGAGTGATTCGAGGAAGCCCACGGATGTTAATGCCAAGTCCAAATTGGTGATTTTATTTTCCTAGTGCTAACTTTGAAATGTAGCCAGTAGAATAATTATGAGTTTATTATAGTCAATTTATTATGCAGCATTTAGAACAACATGTTTTGTTGATTACTGCTACTGCCAGATTGCTGGCGGCATTTATAATCCATTGTTTTATTGAAATTGATCTGCCGAGCACCTACCGCGTTCAGTAAATAATAAATCATTGTGTTATCCCAGCATAAAAGCCACAATACTTCAGTGTAACGTATGAAACCAAACTATGAGCCTAGTGCAGAGTTTTTCCTGAAGCTGGGTGCTTCCCAGGGCTGCGCGTGCGTCCCAGGCACCAGTTACAGGGCTGTACTCCGGGTCCTGGTCCTTTGGCCTTGGGTAAAAATGCCCCAGGGATACTTTAGCTTTTAGTAATGGGTGGTTTGGGGCATTGGAGCTGGTCCTGAGCAGCTGGGGGTACTGGGTAGGCCAGCCCTTTCTGTCCCTCTCTCCACAGATGTGAGCACCACCCTGCTGCACACACACGCACACACATCCACGCATACGTGCGTGCACACACATGTACACACGCACGTACACATACGCCCACATGCATGCACACACGGGGACCCTGAGCGAGGCTGTCCCACATGATGATGAGCACAGTTTAAGTCCTTGCGCCCTCTCCCTAGTGGAGCGGCCGCCTCTTGAAGCCTCTGATTTTTCATCCGTCAGTGAGGGCGACACGGCACCCAGCTCTGGGAGGATTCAGGGATCATATGTGCAAGGCGCTGGGCGTGGCACCCAGCTCAGTGTGGGCGCTGGGCGGGTGAGAACGGCAGCGGCAGTGCCATCACCGAGCCAGGCAGTGCCATCACCGAGCCAGGCAGTGCCATCACCGAGCCAGGCAGTGCCATCACCGAGCCAGGCAGTGCCATCACCGAGCCAGGCAGTGCCATCACCGAGCCTCATCCTCCCGCACTGCGGGCCCCTGGGCCCCCCTTCCAGCAGCGGGTACCGTGGCAGAGGCTCGAGCCAAGCCTGTCCTGTTCACAGATGCTCTTGAGTTGCATGGCCTTCCTGTGCCCTTTTGCAGCCCCAAAATTGTTCTCTGTGACATGTGTGCCAGGTGGGGCTTGAAGTCGGCCAGGCCCTCCTTCCACTCCTTTGTCTCTGCAATGCCAGGGGTGTTCCTGGAGCTGGGCCTCAGCCACCGTCAGCCTGGTCAGAGCCGCGAGGGCCTGTGCATCGGTTCTTGCTTTGGGTCTAGCTTGTCAGCCAGGAACTGAGAAGAGCAGCCCGAGGGCCCTTCCTCGTACCTTGGGCCCCTTCCCGTCCCTCTGGGCCAGCTCCTGCCCCACCCGCCCTGCACGGATCCTGGGGTGGGGAACAGATCCCGGGGCAGGGAACGGATCCCGGGGTGGGGAATAGAACTGTGATGTGGCTTCAAACCCCTGAGTCCAGCTTGGTTCAGAGCCACGAAGCCTATGTGGGGCCTGTGGCCGTGAAGCCTCTTGGGGCCTTGCTGTTGGCCCTCAGAGCCTTCCCTGCCGTGCCCTGGGGTTCACGAACTCCCCTGGTCCAGAGGAGCCATAGTTATGTTTATTTTCCTTCTTAAGGCAAGTAGGCAGCCCGTCCAGAGCAGGGTTACAGCAGTGTGGCACACCTGCTAATCAACGCTGCGAACATGTGCACACAAAGGGTGGTGTCTAAGGTCACTGGAGACCCTTCCTAAGTAGGAGGCCCCAGGAGACCCCTCCCCACTAAACTCAGGCCCTGCGCACTGCCCCATCCTCCCATAGCCAGCCCGGGCTGTGGACGCCAGAGCCCCCAATGTGGGTGGAGGCACCGAGGGCAACCAGGGAGCGCCCTGCCGTCACCCACGGTCGAATCTGCCGGGCAGCGGAGCACCCAGAGGTGGACCCACCCTGTGCTGGACCCTGGCCTGAGGCCGGCCGTGCGGCAGCCCCTGCCTCCTCTCTGCAGGAGGCAGAAGGGGAAGGCGGCTGGGACATCCTCACCTGCCGCCTCCTCCCTCTCCCACCTCTGGATCAGGTGGGGGCGGTGCCTGTGGCCCGTCTCAGAGCCTTCTAGAGCCTGGGTTCAAGGATGCCCCAAGGCCTGGAATGTCCGACTGCAGGCAGGAGGTGGCCGGTGGGCGGCGAGCTGGTCCTTCCAGCACTGGCCAGAAGAGGGCAGCGTTGTCTCAGGACAGGGGGACAGGCCTCGCCCCTGCCGGGTGTGGGAGGCTGGCGGCCAGCCCAGCCCAGCCCAGCCCAGCCCCCGGTGTCCTCTTCCCCTCCTTCCCTGCCATGAGCCTGGGGCCCCTCTGTCTCCCGGCCCTGATACGGCCATCCTGAACCCGGCTGACCAGCAGGGGTGGGGACACAGCTCACAGTCACCGAGGCCAGCTTCTCTCTGCCCAGAGAAACAGGGCTACGATTCCATCCCACACAGGCTCTGGACACCCCGAGGTGGCCGGCATGCAGCTGGCGCACACTGCAGTCCCTGCTGCCCGCGTCACACCCCTGAGCCGGGGAGGTGGCAGAACCTCCTCCGAGCACTGTCTCGTCACAGACGGGCCAGCCCTGCCCCCACGGGCTGCAGGTGCCCCCTCACCCCGGGTCTCAGCGGCTGCCCGGGCATCTCCTGGGCCCCGCGGCCTGGGAGGCAGCGATTCTGCCCGTTGCTGCTGGCCGCTAGCCTGAGTCTGTCTGGCATCTGTGCCTTGTGGCCCCAGCGGTGGCGAGTCTGTGCCTGGGGGCTGTTCCCCAGCTGGCAGAGGGGCTGGGCGTCCGAGAGGGCCTCAGGCCCCCCTCTGCCTGGCACCTGAGGCCTTGGCAAACTTCACAAGTGTCACCCCCAGGGCTGCTCCCTGCTGCTGGGCCCAGCCAGACACCCCCACACACAGGCCTCTTGCTGTTGCCTCAGGGGGACACTTGACTGTCACCAGCCTCAGCCCCATCCTGAGCTCTTCGTGGTCTCAAGGACATGCCCCTGGGGCGAGAGAACACTCTCAGGAGGGCACAGGCCCTGGCAGAGAAGGAGAGAAGAGGACACTGGGGGCTCCAGCCGCCCGTCCACACCTTCCGTCACGGTTAGTAGCACCTTATGCTCTAACCCAGCTCGAACCCCGTCCTCACGCGCGTAGACAGGCCCTGTCACCAGACGCCCCTCCCACGCCTTTTCCGTCTGTGTGTGTGTGTTTACGCTCCGTGGCTGCACCCCACTCAGTTGATGTCATGACCCCCAGTTTGCACGGCGCTAGCCCAGACAGCGGGTGCTCACAGCCATCATGAGACAGTGGTCACTGAAGAACCCAAACGCAGCATGTGCTGTGCGCGTGACCCTGGCTCCCTCCCTCCCCCGCCGAGGCCGCTGCCCTGACGCCGGCCCTTGCCCGTGTGCTTCAGTGGCTGCGAGCCCTCCGCGCGGGGCGCCCTGGGGTGCTCTTCCTGGGGCCCTGCCTGTCCACCTCTTCCGAAACGGTAACATCTGTTCCCTCCAAACACCCGGGGCCACAGCGTGCAGCCACTCCTGTCACTGTATGCACCAGGGGTTGTGGGGCTGGGGACCTGGAAGCTGCTGCCGTGGTGGCCTGGCTGCACCCACGCCTTCCTATCTGCCGGCCCGCGGGAGCGGCTGTCCCGTGGCTGAGTTGGGTGGGGCAGAGAGTCCAGGAAGGCCCTGGAGAGGGGCCCGCTCGTGGGTCAGCCTGTGGCCCTGGGGAGCCCCAGGACTCTGAGTGGTGGCCCTTGGCCCTGCTGGCCACACCTGGAGCTTGTGCCTCCACGGAGGCCGGGCGGGAGCAGGCAGCTGCCCGCGCACCTGGGGGGCCAGAGCGCAGCGCCTCATCTGCAGGGGCCGCCCGCTGTGGCAGACAAACGGAAAAGTGACCCGAATGTCTTCCTTTCCGTCTCACGCTGAGGTCTGAAGGGAAGTGAGAGCTTCCTGCCCCTCAGAAATCCCCCTCGCCGGGCCTGGGACACGGTAGGCTGGGGCCACTGCGCGCAGGGTCTGAGTTCGCACACCTGGGCAGCGTGGTCTCGCGTGAGGGCCGCTAGGGGCTGTGCCAGCGCTCAGGAGCTTACAGTGAAGCCGCGAACCAAGTTCAAAGTGGCCTCCCGTAAACACTGCAGCGTTTCCCCAAAGCTGTTCCCAAGCCTCTGTCATGGCTGGACCATCTCGGAGGCCTTCTGCCTGTGGGCTGTGGCCAGTCCCTGCAGTGGGGCTCAGGGAGTTGAGGGGGCCTGGGAGGGTCCGGGGAGCCAGCGGTGGCAGGTGGCCCGGGCCCGAAGCTGCCCCGGGAAGAGCCAGCGGAAGACAGAACCTCCCGTCCCAGCCAGAAGCGGCGGTCGGAGACATGTGAGGAGTGCGACGCCAGCGTCGGCTCGGAGCTGTGCAACATCTGCCCAGATGTCTCAGATTATCACCCAGTCACTCAACCAAGGACGGCAGCGTCTCTGGTGGGTGTCCCCAGGCAGCCAGGAAGGACAGATCCTGCTTTCTCAGCTGAGCCAAAGTATGACCGAATTCCCCGCTGTCGGTTTGCGTTCGGAGGACGGATGAAGTCGGAGGGGGATGATTTATGCGAGAGGCGGCTCTGGTCCCTGCGTTCCAGAACGGCTTGCCTCTGGATAACTGATGTGTGCAGAAACCCTGAGGGGGTTTGTTTTTTGTTTTTTGTTTTTTTTAAAGGCAGAAAAAGATAGGGAACTGAGAAGAGCACGAAAATAGCCCTCAGCCCCGGGCCCGAGCGCCGCTGGGCAGGATGGAGCTGGCTGGCTGGGTGTATACTTCCTTCTCCAGAAAGCAGATGATTAACACACACACACACACACACACACGCACGCAGTTGGAGTCTTCTAGAATCTGGAAGATAAAGCCAGGCTGGCTGAGGCCATCCAAGCACCCACCGTCCCATGTTCTTGCTGTTTTATTGACGAGGGTTTGGAGAACGTGGTCAAGAGACTGGATTGCACGAGAGGAGAGTCTTGTTTTTACTGTTCTGGATGATTCCAGCATTTGGTGTATTCTTGTGGGCTTCCTGGTTTTTTTTAAATAGTTCAATTTCTGCTTTTCTTTTACATCAGCACAGTCCAGTGACGCTTTCTGCCCGGGGGGCGCTGCTGCAGGTCACCCTCTGAGTTGGCCCCTCCCAGGAGTCTGTGTCCCCTGTGCTCCTGGCTCTGTCCTGCCTGCCCAGGCCATCCCTGGATGTCTTCAACCGACAAACCACAAACCGTTTTCCTTCGTTGGCTGTGGGGAGCCCAAACGAAAGCGCCCTGCTTTCCTGGGCAAGACTGGGCCGTGTCCCCGCCGTGTGCATGCTGGCCCCAGGGGACACAGACCTGCAGCAATGGTGGTGTCCCCATTTCACAGGTGGGAAAACTGAGGCCCTGAAGACTGAGTGCTGGAACCAGGGCAGGAGAGCCCATCCCTGGGCTCCGAGTTGTTTCCCCCCAACTCAAGGCTTTGCTGGGCCAGTGTTCAGAGCCTCCGTTCCCTTCCGTTCACAGCTTAGGTGCACTCTGCCCTCCCGGCCAGCTCGGAGGGGAGTGTGCCCCGTGCAGGAGTAGACTGTGGGCCAGACAGCCCCGGCTTCCGGAGCCTCCCGGGGCAGACGCTGCGGGGAGGCTGCTCAGGGCCTCTCGCTGTACACTGGGCTTGGGCTGGTCCCCCGCAAGAGAGGCCCAGCTTCCCCCTCCGCCTGCTCTGGGGGCCAGAGTGACTTTGACCCAGCCTGACGTTCCCTCTCATGCTGCTGGGGCTCCCCCCACCCCGAGAATCACCCGAGCGTTATCTGCCGCTTTGCGCACTGTTGACATTGTTCACGGCGTTTTGCAATCAGAAGAGACAGGAGATTACAAAGCACCCGGCTGGGGACTTTGGATTCCAGCAAAGCATCTGGGGACCCTGAACATTCCAGTTGTCCCTTTGGGCATCTGTGTCGGGGAGGTGGCAAGTACCACCTGTCAGGCCATGTGGCCAGCTCCGGGCTTACGCAGGGCCAGGGTCCCCCGGCCCCCTGCTGTCCCACAGGATAGGGGCCCCAAAGGCAGGTGCACAGGCAGCTTCTGGAGTGTTTGCTGAGCGGCTGTTTTTACGGAGTTTGGATTTGGGCGAGAGGCCTTGTGGACCACGGCTGTGCCCCGGGGTGTCGACCGGCCGGGATTTGGCGGCTACAGGTGGACCCCACAGGAGTTGAGGGTGGAGCAGACCCGAGCAGAGCCGGCTCCAGCCAGGCCAGGAGGGCAGCTTGCACCTCCCTGGCACCACCTGGCTCTGTGGTCACCTGGCCCTGAACATGCAGTGGGATCTCGGGCCTGGGGCTGGATCAATGACCCTCAGCCAGTTTTGTCACCATCAGCGTCGTGACTTGGCCATGACCCCGTGAAGGGGCTGGGCAGGCTGTGTGCTGCAGCAGCCTCCCGAGGTGCCAAAGTGGGACAGGACAGAGGGGGCTCCTGTGCACTGTCGCACCTCTCATCGGGCCCCACCCTCGTCCGCCTGGTCGACCCGTGTTGGGGGTGGGGGCTGGGCCTGCACCCAGCAGCCCTTCCCGTATCCCATCTCGTTCCACTCCGGGGGTGAGCAGGGCACCCTCCTTATCTGCCTTCGACCGGAGAGGGCCCCGAGGCCTCAGCACAGCAAGGGCTGGCCCTGCTCCTTCCGCCGCTGCCCCAGGGGCCCCTCTCACAGGGTTTCAGAGGGGCAGGCCCAGCCGCCATCCTCCTGACTCAGCAGGCCTGCCCCTGCCTCTCCACTCGGGCCCCGTCCTCCACACCCTGTCTGTGCCCTGCTGGTCCCTGCCTGCCACCTGGGGACGCAGGGGCACCAGCAGACAGGGAGAGGGGAGTCAGGCAGCAGCACCACCCTGGCTCCTGGTGGCAGAGGTTGTCCCTTGGCCCCGGGAAGGCCCTGCTGGACCCAAGGCCGTCCTCTGGCGTTCCCTCCCTGCCAGGGCCCCCCCGCCACCAGCCACCCAGGTGCTCCAGGGCCATGAGAGGGGGCAGTGTGGCTTGGACCCCCTTCTCTGCTGAGCAGCGCGTCTGTCCTGAGGCCCCTGCCCAGCTCCCGCCGCCTCTGCTCCCATGGGCATTGCTCCGGCCAGTGCTGGGTGCAAGCAGACCTGGGGGGGTCTGTGGGCACGCCTGACAAAGGCCAGGTGGCGAGGGGGGCCCTGGGGACATTGCTGCCTCTGCCTAGTTCTCCAAGTGAGTCCCCACAGCTGGGCCTGTGGAGGCCAGGCCGCGGAGGGCAGGGGTCATCTGCAGAGGGCAGCCCCCTCCCCTCTGCCTCCCTGTGCAGGCTGAGCTGCACCCCTTTAGTGCGGGGGACAGAGGGCTCCCGGATGGCTCTAGTTTCTCTGCTGTTCGTGCACTGTGGCGACACCAGGGTAGGAGCTGCCCACCGTGGTTACGTCGTGAGGGGGGTGGCCTCAGCACCCTGTGGCATCCAGGGCCGAGCGACCTTCCCCCGAGTCCTGGGCGGGAGGGGTCGGGGGGCCGTGGCGTCCGGGTGCCCCTGCCCACACCCTGCTCTCCCCGCAGCCTGTTCGACATGGGTGGGGAGTATTACTGCTTCGCTTCCGACATCACCTGCTCCTTTCCCGCCAACGGCAAGTTCACCGCAGACCAGAAGGCCATCTACGAGGCGGTGCTGCGCAGCTGCCGGGCCGTCATGGGCGCCATGAAGCCAGGTGAGCGCCGGGGCGGGTGGGGCCTGCGGGGGAGGACGCACCTGGGTGGGGGGGGGCGGTGAGGGGCTGCGTCGTGGCAGGTCCTGCCCTCTGTGACTTGAAACTATCCGCCGCTTACTGGGCCAATAGGAGGGCGTCAGGCCCCTGGGGTCACTGCTAGGCCACCAAACAGGGACAGAGCCAGCAAGGAGCTCAGCCCAAGGTCACCCCACGTCCCATCTGGCCGCTTCCACCTGCACATCCCTACCCCTGCTGGCCACTGGGACGTCACATGTCCTTGTCCTGAAGCAGAGTCCCCTCCAGGGAGGGCTCCTGGTTAGACGTTGGAGCAGGTTCAAGCCCCGCTCGGCACTCGTGACCTTGGACAGGAAGCTCTTCCTCTGGGCGGCTGTTTCCTCATCTGTGAGTGGGGGCAGCGCTTGTGGGGGCCGAGTTGGGCTGCACGGACCTGCCGCATCCCCGGCACGTGGCGGCACTCTGCCGCGGCCACGGCTGCTGCCGTGATGCTGGTGTTGGGCCAAGGCCCGGGCCTGGGGCTTCCGTCCCCCTGAAGCCAGCCTTGGCCACGTGCCCTGCCCCCCACCCCCAGTGTGTGCCCTCCCTGGGACTGCCCCCTCCCCACCCAGGCAGCCTGCAAAAGCCCCTTAACGTCCACGACATGGTCGTCGAGATCCAGCAGGGTGGACAGAGGTCCTCGGGAGGGAACCCGTGTCCCCCAGCAAGGCTAGCTCCGGTGTGCCTCCTGGGAGCCTCTCACTGTCCCCGTTCGAGGCAGCCACGCTCCTCCCAGTGAGCCCGGGGCCCTGGGTACCCTGGGAGGGTGGAATCCAGCACCTGCAGGTCAAACCCCAGCTCTGTGTTTGGCCCCTTCTGCCCTGCAGTGACAGGAGTTCCCTGACTTGTCACCTTCTCCTGGAGGGGAGAATTTAGGGTCGTGGCCTTGTTGTGTCCTTGCTTCAAGCCCTCCAGGGCTTCAGCACAGCCTGCCCTGCGGTCCTGGGACTCCCCTGAGCCTGGGCAGGGTCCAGTGGGGCTGCCATGTGCCAGTTGCCCGCAGGCCTGGCCCCCACGGCCCTCCATGGCCACGTGGCTCCTGGGCCATCACTGCGGTCTGTTCGCTGGCAGGCTGTGACCTGGAGTGCGATGGGCCCTCCCTGCCTCCTGCTGCATCTTGACCTGCTGAGTCACCCACAGCACCCAGGCACAGCCATCCCACCATGCACCTGGGTCTGCATCTTTGGTTGCAGGCAACAGGGTGGTCCCCAGCCAGGTCATTTGGTGCCATCACAAATTCGTAGAGGCGAGAAAAGCAGGTCTGGGATGGGGCCAGAGCTGAGGCAGCACAGAGCTGTGGCAGTGAGTGCCAGCCACCCTCTCAGCCTGGGGTCCCTCCATGAGGGTCAAGGTCAGAGAGTGCTGACCAAGCTCCGGTCACAGCCCAGCCGCAGGCGCCTGCGTCCTCCCACCCCCGCTCTGTAGGCATCAGAGAGGAAGGTGCCCCCAGGCAGCCCCCTCCTGACCTTCCCGGGTAGGGGGAGCTCAGATGTCTTCCAGCAGCTGCATATGTGGGCCCGCCGTGGGCAGTAGAGCCCCTGTGGGGGCTTCAGGGTGCAGCGTGCAGGCCCCGGCCCCGCCCAGCTCCTCCCTGCCCGTGTGCCTGACTCCAGCCCTCAGTCTCCTGCGCCGCCAGCTCTGGACGCTGGCATCTGGCCAGACGCGGGAGCTCCGCCTGTTAAGGGCCTGCAGAGAGCCGACGGCAGCCGAGTGTCTCCTTGGCGTTCAGGGGAAGGAGAAGAAAAAAGATCCCGAGCCCCAGAAGTGTGATGGCGCCAGGATGTGGCCTCTTGCGGACCCAGAACTTGATGGCTCAGCGATTGACCAAGCCGTCCCTTGTGGCCCCACGGCCAGTGTTGGGATGAGTTACAGCCGTGGTCGCCGGGCCAAGTGTGGCTTCGGAGGAGTCCTCGGCAACTGTCGCCTTCCGAGGGGGCAAATAAATGGTGGGCAGGCGTCGCAGATGGCCCCTGTCCAGCCCTGAGACCCCCCGCTGGAGGCTGAGGCCCCTTGGTGGGATGCTCACAGCAACACCGGCCCGGCCCCACGGCCGCACTGCGGGACCAGAGCTTGACAGCAGATGAGCCCGGGCACGGGGAACTCAGGCCCCAGAAGGAGGATGGAAAAGGAAAATGGGAAAGTAAATAAGCTCCTGATGGGCTGACAACATGGACTGGGCTCGCCTGGCTCCGTGGCCCAGAAGGAAACAGCTTTTTATGCTGTGTTGTTGGCTTAAAAAGCAGCCGCCGCCTCCAAGTATTCACGCCGGGGACCTCCAGGACCGACTGCGCGAGGACAGAAAAGCGCCCTCTGTGCAGCGGGGAGGGGGCAGGAGCGTGGGCTCCCGGTGCTTGTGAGAGCCACGGAGGAGGGGCACGGGGAGAGGGCTCACCCTGTCGCCTGTGTTCTCTCTGACCTTCAAAACCCGGCGTGCATCACCTGGTAGCTGTTAAATCCAGCGTCCGTTACGCCATCGCCCGAGGGGTGTGTCTCCTCCCCCTTTACACTGCGGGTGAGAGTTTCCTGCTCAGTTTTGAATACGTCTGACACGTAAATGGTCAGCGTGTCGGATCCTGCAGGTTTGGGCTGGTGACCGTGTCTGTAGGCGCAGCTCCTCTGCCGGGGGCCTCCAGGGCACAGCCTCTGAGGGGGGCCGGGGCCTCGCTGACACCCCCGTGCACGGGCCACCCTCACCACGCTCCCTGTCACGTGCCTCTCTGTGGCAGTGCCAGGAGTGGGCTTTGTCACCTGCATGACTGGAGCAGGCTGTCCCCTTTACCTTAAGCGATATCTTTGAGCATCCACAGGCAGTTGTGAAATACAGATGTCCAAGGAGTCAAAGCCCCAGGCTGGACGGGGCTGGTGCTGCCAGCAGTCGAAGCAGAGCTCAGCCGCCTGCGAGGGGCCCGGGCCCAGCCTGAGCCCGGTGGCCCCTGTGTCCCCGAACATCGTGCCGAGGAGCGCAGCAGTGCAGCGTGCAGTGGCCGGCTCTAGCCGGGAGCGTGGAGTGGACCCACCAGGCCCTGAGCCCGCCTTCGGGCCATGGGAGAGGATGGAGGATGGGCTGCCCCACTCCACACTGGACACGGGGCGGCAGGGCCGGGACGTTCGGCAGGTGGAGTTCTGGAAAGACGTCGTCCCACCGCTTGCCCTGTGCTGAGACTGGGGTGGCTGAGCCTGCTGGGGCCTGGGTGGCACCACCACAGTTGATGTCCTGGCCAGAAAGTGGCCATGTCCTGGCCAGAAAGTGGCCAGGCCCAGAGCACCACGTGGCAGGGAGAAGGAGCAGGGCCAGGGCCCAGCACTCTCCTGGTCTCCCGTCCTGTGGGGCAGGCGCAAGGCCTGAGCCCTCCCAGGCCGAGCCCTGCTGAGCTGGTCTCCGCAGACCCTGTGAAGCGGGTCCTCCCCCAGCCCCACGGCCACCCACGTCCGGGATTTTCCACCCAGCACAGACGGAGCCCACGCTGGGGTCCTGAGGAGCCCTTGTGTGAGGGGGTGGGGCAGAGCCCCCAGCAAGAACACCCCCCACCCTGCCATACTGTGCGACTGCGGCACTGGTGGTCCCCAAAGGCAGAGCCGGACCCCCTCTGGGTCACGCAGAGGGGCCCAGGTCACCCCCTGCCGTGTCCCGGCAGAAATGCCCCCGGTTTGTGGGTTCAGCTCCTGGGCCAAGACAAACACCCCACTGAGACTGCCGGACTGCTTCCTGTGACCTTCCAGGGAGGAAAAAGGACAAACAGGAAGTCACACAGTGATGCCCAGAGGAGAGGCAGGCGGTGACTATCGGAATATACACACCGTCCCAGTGGAGATGACCCCAGGGGGTTGAGGAATGTGGGCCGAGCCGGGCATGGAGCCGGAGGAGGAGCATCCTGCGGTCACTCAGACCTGCTGTCACTCAGAGACTGCGGAGAACCCCGCTAGTGTCTCCTGGGGACCTGTGGCCGGAGGGTGCCTTTGCTGGCTCTGCTTCCCTCCCAGCCGGGCCAGGGGCCGAGTCTCAGAGATGGCATGGGATGCAGGGGTGGAGCAGACGAAGGTGCAGCGACCGCATGTCAGCCCAGGCCGGGGTGCCTTCCGCAGGGCCGGGACAGGGAGGGCTGTCTGGCATGGGCACCGCACCCTCCCCCTGCGGGCTGCAGGATGGGGGGCTAGTTCCCCGGGGCGCTGGGCCAGGGCGTCGGGAGGCAGCCGCGCTTGCCTCGGCATCGAGGTGCCTGCAGCTCAGGCCGACGCTGCCCTGTCCTCATGCAGGGTGAGTGGGTCCCCAGAGGTTCTGGCAGCAGACAGGGTCTGCCCACCCCCGTGTAGGGTGGGGCGAGCTGGAGGCCCTCAGCCCCGGGCCAGCGCCGCCTGCCAGGCAGCCCGGGGGCCTGCCCTGGGACCCCAGCCCTGCGCTTCCCCCGTGCTTCCCCCCTGCACCCCCAGGGCCTGGCTTGCACAGCGTGAAGTGAGCTCTTTGTCTGGAAGTGGCCCTGAGGATGCAGCACGTGGGGCCCTCTGCTGCCTTCCCCGCTGGCTCCGGCCTGGGACCCCCCTGGGGCTGTCACACTCTGGGCAGGAGGCCTCGAGGTTGTGACGGCCGCTGGGGAGGCTCCAAGGAGCCCTGGATGCTGGGCTAGCAGGCCCCAGGCCTGTCGGGACAGGGCGCCACTGGAGGGGGCCAGGTGGGCACAGGAGACGTGCCGGTAACCAGGGGCTGCTCTGGGCGCATCCTGGGGCCTGGGCACTCTGAGCCCAGCAGTTTCCGTGGCAGACGAGGCGGCACTAACCCAGGGGCTCCCCTGCCCCTCTGGGGTCTGGGGACGCAGCGATGGCTGCAAGAGCGCTCCTGCTCACGCCAAGCACCTGCCACCTGCCAGGCGCGGGGCAGGGCACAGGCTCCGCCCTCTCAGGGGCCAGAGGCCACAGCCAGGCTGCGCCAGCTGGCTCTGCCGTGGAGGAGGAGCTCGCGGCAGGGGAAGGGAAGTCAGAGGAGGAGCCTCAGCTCAGGCCCACAGGAGGAACAGGAGGGGTGGCCCAGCTAAGGGGACAGAGATGCGTGCACGGGGAGCACCGGCTCTCAGCCTGAGAACCTGGGCTTTTTCCTCAGCTGGAACCGCCTGGTCTGCCCTGCTCTGAAGAGTTGGCCCCAGCTGTGTGCAGGATCCGGTGCAGGGGAGACTGAGCAGGGCCCTAGGAGAGAGCCTTCAGGGGAGCCAGGACGAGATTTGGGGCTTGCTGGAGGTGGGAGGGAGTGCAGGGCAGCTGATGCCGGCCCCTGCCACGTGCGTCCCGGTGTGGGCAGGCTCTGGGGGGGTGGTGCCTTCTGGGGGGACGGAGGGCTCTCCTGCGACTACAGGCTGCCCGGGTGGGAGGAGCCTGGCAGTTAGAGGGTGGGCCCAGGTTGTTGGGAGCCCCCAGGCGTATGCCCACCCCACCGTCCTAGCCCAAGGACAGTAACCTTCACACACTCCAGGGGCCCCCGCCCAGGCCGTGGGTGTCGTAACCACCATCCGGGCCAGACACTGGGGCCAAGTTGCTGGAGGTTTAATCACTGTCACAACCCTAACCACACACAGGCAGAAACTCCCGCTCCCAGCCAAGAGAGCTGTGCGCAAGGCCTTCCCCGAGGGTGCACAGGCGAGGAAGACCAGCGGCGCCATGGGGGCCGCCGGGGCCCACACGTCCGGGCAGGCGCCTGGCCGGCCCCCATGAGGGGCCACCACGGAGTGTGATTTATACCTGATTCCCACCCTCCGCTGAGGCCAGGCCAAGACCGCAGCTCCACGACTGAAATGAGCCAGGTTGGAAGGCAGGCTGCGCTTCCCGGGGCTCCCCTTGGCAGCCGGAAAAGGCCCGGTCCAAGAGAAGTGAGCTGGGCGGGGTGGGGGTCCGAGCCATGGCATGGGAGGTCCCCGGCTCTGTGCACCAGGCTGCTGGTGGTCGATTCTGCAGGCTGTTTGGGGGCGTTTGAGACACGAGCCTCGGGCGAGAGTGGACCCGAGGGGCACTCACCCTGTGCCAGGCCGGCGGGCGCCCTCGGGAAGTTGCCATTCTAGTGGGGAGATATGCTGAGAGCCGATCCGTCCGGGGGACAGCTTCGGGCCAAAAAGTGCAAGGAAAGAAACAATCTGGACAGTGGGGAGTGACGGGAAGGTGTCTCCCGGGAGGCGACGACTTATCTGTGCTAAGACCCCAGATGCGGCGTCACAGGCCAAGGCTGGCACAGGCAGCCGTGGACAGTTGGCACAGGGAGCCCCCGGTGTGCCTGGGGGACGCTGTGGAGGGAGGGCAGGTGGCCTGGGTCTGAGAGGAGGGTGGGAGTGGGGGCGGGGGCAGGCTGGCCTTCAGCCCTTTCTTTAAACACGAAGTTAGAAACCAGGCTCTGGCTGGTCCTAAGTGCCAGAGGAAGAGCGGCTGATGCCACCGTTGGGGGTGCTGCCCCCAGGAGGTGCTGGGGAGACGGCAGCCAGCTTGCTAGGGACAGCGTTGTGGCCGTTTGACAGAGGTGGCATCTGCCATGTGACTTGCCCAGGTCACATGGCAGGCGAGCGGGATTCCGGTTCCCCAGGTCTGCAATTCGGGGATGCCACCCCATCAGAGGAAACTCCCCACCCTGGCTCCGTCCCCGGGGGTGGGACTGGGCCAGCCAAGGGTGCTGTGTGTGCCCAGGACTGCCCCAGGCCTGCCCGGGCTCTCCCCCCAGACTGTGTTCTAGCCAGATGCCTGGGGAGCTGGGATCTGGGGAGACTCTCTCCCCCTCACCCCACCTCCCTCCCTCTCTCCACCCTCTACCTGTGTGTCTGTCTCGCTCTGTAGGTGGCTCTGTAGGTGTGTGTGCGACAGGTCTGGTGTTTCCCACCTCCCCTGCCTCCCTGAGGCCCTGGGTGGGGCACTGCCCTGTGACCCGGCCAGGTTACAGCCCCGCCGCCTGCTCAACGCCCTGCACCTCCAGCCAGCCCAAGGCCTCAACTGTGGGACGTGCATCTCTGGCAGGGGAGGGGCCCCAACGTTGGGGACTGGTGCCCAGTGCGTGTGTGAGGGACGATGGTCACTCCAGCGAGCCCATCATCCACTCTGTGCCAGCCACAGAGGCCCAGCGCCCCGAGCTTCAGGCTCCTAACTGGCTCTCACGACGCGGAGCCCCCCGGGCTCCCGTCTTGCAGCAGCGATTGCCAGTCACAGGGCCAGGTGCAGGCGGGTTCTAGCTCTGAGCCCAGGCGGGACATGGCAGGGAGGCCCTTGGGGCCAAGGTTGCTCCACCCCTTGGGAGTTCAGTGGGGCTGAATTGTGCCAGAAGGGTTGCAGGGCACCAGCTACTTCTCTGGCCGGAGCACTGCCAGTGCTAAGTGATAAGGGCCCTCACCCCACCCACCTGTCCAAGGGTCCCGGGGCCACAGGCCTTGGCCAGGACATGGCCCGTGCAGATACAGTGGGGTCAGGATGCTTCACCACCCTGGGGTCCTTTCTGGCGCTCAGGTGCTGAGTCCAGCGGTGGGGCTGGACGTGCTTGAGAGGGGCTGGAGCCCAGGGGCGGGCAGGGCACTCCCTGGTGCCAGCCAAGGCTCTGAGGGTAGCTCTCTCCACGTGTCCTATGTCACAGCCCCCAAGGCCCCACAGAGCCTTTGTGGGCCCCGGAAGCTCTGTGCTTGGGAGGCCCTCAACAGTGACCTTTGCCCCAGAAACGTGGGGCAAAGATGAGTGTGATTAGCAACTGGGCTCCCATGGGGACGGCTGTCGCTGTCGTGCTGTTAGCAGGCGGGGCCCCCAGACCCCTGCCAGCCGGCCAGCAAGGCTGTGCCAGCTGCACCTTTAGCACAGAAACCTTTGCTCCCACGGCGGCTCCAAGGGTGATTCACCCCCATTGTGGATGTGCAGGGACGCCCCTCCCCCAGCCAGAGCCTTCCCCCTGCCCCGGGGCAGCACACCCAGGCCAGAAGCTCTGAAGCAGGGTTTGGGCCCACCGAGGCCGCCCCACGTCTGCTCCTGGGGAGATTCGTGCTTCTCTCCTCCCGACACCCAGCGATCTGGGGCGGCTGTCCCGGCCCCAGCAGCACAGGCCACTCAGGGGTAGACGTACGGTGGGCTCGAGTAGACAGCGGACAGGAGCCTGCCCCTGAGGGCAGAATGAAAACACAGGAAGGGTCCCAGGTCCTGAGCCTGGGCTGGGAAAGCCCAGCACAGACGGCTGCCCTGGCCCCTCCTCTCAGGCCCTCCCGCCTCAGCCCGTGTGGGGCTTCATGTCCTCCCTGCCCTGGTCCTGTGGGCCCCAGCCGGGCTGGTGGCCTCCACGGCTCACTGCAGTCTCCCTTTGAGCCACAGGAGTCTGGTGGCCTGACATGCACCGACTGGCCGACCGCATCCACCTGGAGGAGCTGGCCCACATCGGCATCCTGAGCGGCAGCGTGGACGCCATGGTCCAAGCCCACCTGGGAGCAGTGTTCATGCCTCACGGGCTCGGCCACTTCCTGGGCATCGATGTGCACGACGTGGGAGGCTACCCACAGGTCAGTGTGGACGTGGCAGCCAGCGTGGCCTGCCTGTGGACTGTCTCCGAGCCTGGCCACCCCAGGGCACGGTGGGGCTCTGGGAGGCAGCTGGGGGTAGTGGGACAGGAGGGACGGGGTCCCCTGGCTCCCCGTGGCCTGAACAAGGCAAGGGTGGAGCCATGAGCTCTCCTCCTCTAGTGGCCGCCTCCACGGGACGTGGGCACAGAGGCGGGTGCCGTCTGCATGCAGGGCCCGGCTGTGGAGCCTGCCCAGAGGGCGGTAGAGGGTCAGTGCACAGCGCAGGGTGGGGGTCCCTGCAGGACGACAGAGCTGAAGCCACGTCTTCGTGACGGCGCCGCGCTGCACCCGCACGTCCTCCTGCCTCCGGCTTCGTTCTGACGGGTGGGGAGGCTCCCCAGGTGGCGACTGGCCCTGGCCGCTCACAAGCCTGGCAGCAGGCCCTCTCCCACGCTGCTGCGCCCGCTTCCTGCCAGGCCCCCGGCAGCACACCTGCGGCGCTGCAGCCTCCCCATCTCCAGGCACTGCTGGGACCCCTGGCAGGGGAGGGAGGCTCGGGGGGCATCTCCAGACAAGGCCCGCCCTGTCCTACCACCGGCCCTCAGAGGACCACCCAGCGGGTGCCGCAGGACCTGTGGGCAGCCCTACTGGGCAGGTGGCTGCGGCCTCCTGGGCCGGGCTGGTGGGGCGAGCCCGTCCCCGCCGCCTGGCCTGCTGCCCGCGTGCAGGGGGCCGATTGTGCAATCGGTGCACACCCTGGGGCCCCCCAGCCACTCAGCCAAGACGAGGCCTGGCCTCTCGGCTGCAGGGTATTTTGAAAGCACTCAGGACGATTGGGGGGGGGATTGCTCAAGAGAAGCATTATTATTCAATTATTTTTTCCTCAAGTGTAAACAGTTAAATTTGGAGAAACAAAATCAGTTTTAATTTCCTAATTTCTATTCATCCCATTGTGTGCAGGGAGCCAAGAGCAGGGCTTCCAGACATTGTTAGCTGAGGCTCGTTATTCATTAGTCGCCAAAGCACTTTTTTTTCACCAGAGAAAATTGGCAGCAAACTATTTTCATCTTTTCCAGTAAGCAGCCCTTTGTACTCAGAGTCTATTCTTCTGACAGATAAACATTGTAGAAAAAATATGGCTTTTCCTATAAAAGTCATTTGTTTTATTTGAGGCCTACAGACACATCTGGGTCTCCTCTGCTCACAGCCCAGTAAAAATCGAGGCCTTGTGCAGCCCTGTGCCCAGGCAGGGGTGGGTGAGGCTGGTGAGGGGAGACCCCCACCCCCAGCGAGGCTGCAGCTCCCGGGCCAGAGGGGCTCGGGGCTCCCGCTCTGCTCGGCCCAGCCCTCCGCCCCTCTCTCGGCCCTGCTCCCTGCCTGTCCCTGTCCTTGGTGGGACCCCAAGAGCTAACGCTCTGAAGGAGTAACTGCAGTCAGCGGGCAGGGGCAGGCATATCCTCTGTGCCCCCCAGGCTCCCTTCCAGTCTCCCCACCCCCAGTGTGAGCGGCCGTCCTGCCTCCCTGCCGCACACCAGCGAGTAGCTCGGCTGGGCCACAGTGACGGAGGTGTGACTGCAAAAGGAGAGACATGACTTTATCAGACCTTTGCTTTCACCAGGCGCCTGGCTTTGAGAGCCGTGGGGTGAAGAGAAGGGATGGGCATGTAGTATGAGAGAGGCGGGCAGAGAGAGGTCCCAGGAGCAGGGACATCCTGGAGCAAGGACCCTGGGACCCCCAGCTCCAACGAGCAGCACCTGGGCAGGAGACGGGCCCTGTGTTGCCCCAATAGCATCTCTCACCTGAGCTCAGGGACGGTCACTGCAGGTAAGGCCCTCGGCTGGGGCACCTTGCCTTCTCGCATCCCCTGCCCGCCTGCCTAGCCTCTAGATCGGTGGCCCAGATGAAAGTGTGGTGGGGGCAGGACCCCACTAGGCAGGTGTCTGTGCCCAGAGCATGACCCCGCGGGGGTCATGGTGCCTTGGCATCTCCTCGTCACCTCTCCCAGCTTGCTCACACCAGGTCAGGCTGGCTGTCCCTGCCCTGGTAGACTCACAGTCACAGCCCTTCCTGCTGTGCCCAGCCTTGGAGGCTGAGCCAGCCTGTTTTGGTTACCTTACTTGAACCACTAATTGAAGTCTGATGTTCTTGGCCCCCAAACAGTCAGAAATGACAGCTCCGTCTCCAACAGCTGGGCTTCCTGGGGGGAGCTGCCAGCAGGGAGGGCGAGCTCAGATCCTGACCAGAAAGGCTGCCTGCTGCCCACTCGCTCACAGGCCCCGGCCGCGGGCCACATGGGTGCCCAGGGCAGGCAGGGACTCTTCTGCCACTGTCCCAGCACCACCTGCCCTCAGCCCAGGCTGAGGCGCTGTCAGCTGTGCCTGTGTGAGTGGGCAGGCCCAGGCTGGCGAGCATGGCAGGGCGGGTGGGGGCAGCTGCCACTGTCGCTCATTCCTCCCCAGAGACGGGGGGCTGTTTCCCAGGGCTCAGCTGCAGGGCCAGGAGCCTCCTCTGGGAGCCACACTGCTAGGCCACGCACACAGAGGTACGTGTGCATTTGTGCAGTGCACACTGGTGCCAGCAGGCCCATCCTGACGACAGCACCTGTCCCTCTCCTTGGACAGTCACATGGAAAACCTGGGACTTGGCCTGGGGGAGCTGGGACCAGCACTTCTGGGCCTAGTTTCCACTTGAGCTGCCTGGAATGGGCTGGAAGGAAAGATGCAGCCCCCAAGTGGCCCACGGCCTCCTTAAGAGCTTTTTTGGCTTCAGTGGTTTGGCTTCTACCACCCCCTGGCCGGGAGAGGGGCCTGGGCGAGAGCGGCCACACTCGGCCAGCCCCACAGGCCTGTCTGGCCGCTTGCCCTGGGCGTGTGCACACGGGTGTCCACAGGGCTCCTGGAGGCAGCTCCAAGGGTAAGGCATGGCCAGGGACGCCCACAATCTGGGTATGTGCAGAGAGGAGCGCCTCATCTCATCGGAAGTGCCCGTGGCCCGGCACAGTGGGGCAGTGGGCTGGGAGCCCAGGGGGCTGCAGCTGCCCACACTGCCCACACTGCCCACCCGTGCCTGGAGCCTCAGTCAGGTCCCCGAGCTCTCCTCTCGTCCCAGGGCGTGGAGCGCATCGACGAGCCTGGCCTGCGCAGCCTGCGCACCGCGCGGCACCTGGCGCCGGGCATGGTGCTCACCGTGGAGCCCGGCATCTACTTCATCCACCACCTCCTGGACGAGGCCCTGGCCGACCCCGCCCGCGCCTGCTTCTTTAACCGCGAAGTCCTGCAGCGCTTCCGTGGCTTTGGCGGGGTGAGTGCCCCTGGGCCCCATGCTCTTGCTCCCGGAACATCTGCCACCCCACTGCAGCTGCTTGTCACCTTTGTCCCAGGACGGGGGGTGGGACAGTGGAAGGAGGGACAGTCTTGACCGCCTCACTAGAGAAGGGCCTGGCCTGCCCCTCCCACGATTGCCACCCGACAAGTGTCTCCCCCCCCAGTGGAAGTCATAGATTCTGCAAAACCCCTGCCCACCCTAGGGCTCCCGTCCACCTGGCAAGGACAGAGCGATCACGTGACAGGAGCAGATGGCCCTTCTATCCCAGGGAGCACGGTCCATTCCTCAGGAAGAGCTGCTCCCCCTCAGCGTTGGGGTCAGCCTGGAGCAGGTCTGCCCCTCTGTCCTCCTTGCACACGAGGCCAGTTCCGTAGTGGTGAGTGTCTCTCCGCCCGACCCAGGTGCGCATCGAGGAGGACGTCGTGGTGACCGACAGTGGCATGGAGCTGCTGACCTGCGTGCCCCGCACCGTGGATGAGATTGAAGCGTGCATGGCAGGCCGCGAGAAGGCCTCTACGCCCCTCTCTGGTCCCCAGTAGAGCCAGCTGGGAAGGCCCAGCGGGCCTGGGGCCTGGCCTTGCAGCCTCTCCTCACTGTGATTAGCCTGCGGACGGGCCTTCCGCCGGGGGAGACGGTGCTCAGAAATCAGATCCAGCATCCACATCTGATCACACCAAATACTGCTGTTTCCTAGGGAGGAAACACTCTTTTTTTAAAATTAACGTCCTGTAAGATCACACCCTTAATCTGTTGTGTACCTTGCTCAAATGACCATGACTTAAAATGCTGATCGAATATAACCCTGTTCTTTAGTAGCAACTAACATGTGTCTTGCTGTCATTTACATTCCTTTTCTCAGGAAAGATGCATTTCCAGTGTTTTCTCTCAAAAATCAATATGCAGAATGGAATTTACAATAAACAGTTTCCTAAAATGGCCCTTTGTGCTTGGTTCCCTCTTTCTTCCTCTTTTTCAGAGATGGGGTCTTACTATGTTGCCCAGGCTGGTCTCAAACTCCTGGCCTCAAGCAATCCTCCTGCCTCAGAGTGCTGAGATTTCGGGCGTGAGCCACCACACTTGGCCCCTCCTTATTGTTTCTCCCTTTCCAGATGACCCCTTGGGACCCGAGGACCCGGAAAGGATGGCTCACCTAGTGTTAGCTCCAAGAGTCCATTCCCACCAAACCTCTGCTGCTGCCTCAGACTGGCCTGGCGGAACAAGGGCAGAGTCCTTTCCCAGGAGCCCTGAGACTCCGCTGGGCTCCAATGTTACCCTGTCACTTGCTACAAGGCTTCCCAAGTGCAACAGGCATCAGAGCCACTGGGGCACTTGATAAAAGATTCCTGGAACACACTCTCAGACCTTCCGAATCAGAATCTCCAGGGTGATGCCCTGGGAATTGTGACTTGAACAAGCAGCCCTGAGATGCTCCTGACGCGCGAGTTTGAGAACCGCTCTCAGGCAGCACGGTTGTCCAGGGCCGTGCCGAGCTGCACCCCCAGTACCCGTGCAGCCAGAGGTCCGGGCTGGGGAGGGGGGGAGGCCCTGCAGAAAGATCTCAGGCACTCACACTGGCAGAGGTACCCTACACCAGGCCTTTGCACAGGTTAAAAGGCTAACCAGCAATGTAACAAGTCTCTTTGATACAGTTACTTAAAATTAGAGACTTGCAGAGATCCCTTGTCCTGGATTTCTTTTTCATGTGGGACAGCTAGCAAAGCTAGCATCCATCAGGTGACACTTCCAACCAAGCACCACGGCAAAGGAGAGCTTGCTCGCTCCTTCCATGTTTGTGGAGCCCCTTTGTGCTCCCAAAGTGCGAGCTCACCGACCAAACTCAACTCAGGCAGGAAGCCATCAGGGTCCAGCTATGCCTGTCCTTACCTCTGCTCGTCCCACAGTCCCCCAGAACTGCCCCATCCCTGGAGCTGGCTTCTAGAACTCTGTACACCTTCCAGGTTAACTCCTCACAGTGCTCTCAGCCAGGAGTTGCTGAGCCAAGGTGAAGAAAGGATGTCAGAGATGAAACCATGACAGGGTGGAAAACTCTGTAGCCCAAGCTAGACATTTTGAGAAGTCACTGAAGAATTTAGTACAAATTGTTTTTTTCCTATGGAAATAACACAAAAGTGCTTATGATGTGGTCACATTAAAATAAAAGCCAAATTCAGTTCCAAATCATTTATCTTATTTGCTTCTTAGATGTATAACATCCATTCTTTAAGGTTTTCTGCTGGCACAGATACATTTCCTAAGTTACCCATTTGCGGCACTGACCAGCATGACCGCCGAGTGTGGGGGAAGCTCGCCAAGCACTTCTCCACCTGCTGCCCCGTGACGGGCACATTCTGATGAACAGCGTTTGCATTTCCCCCACTTATGGGATAAAACCAAACTGAGCTTGAGACTCTGAATGGACAGTTTAATTTTGTTAATTAAGAAACACAGATGAGTATACCAGACATCTTTCTCCTTTCTCCTCTTCAGATGCTCTGTACCAAAGCAGCCCGTTTCACATGAACGTCTTCTCTGATTATCGAGCAAGGAGAAATCTCAGCAGCTGAACAACTCTGTCCGGGAGGCACACCAGGACACAGACGTAGCACATCTAGCCTGGGCCAGCAGGTCAAACGCACAGGTTTCAGGTGGCCAGCAGTGGCTACCTACTCTACCCTGTGTTCCTGAGCATGTGTCCAACTGTCTCCTCCAGCCTCTGCAGAAATTTGTGTTGCTTGAAAAATGCATCAGAGACCCTCCCAGAAAGCTGTAGTTCTAAAACCCTTCCCAAAACTCTGGGAGGCTCTAGGTATTCATTCAATACCTAACTGAGCATCTACTCTGTGCCAGTGCAGTATAAAACCACGAAGCCTCCTCTCAGAGCCCGCAGCCTCTTAAGAGAGGCTTCACCTTAAGCAAACACGCACAAATACCGTCTCCAACACTGAAAAGTGCCACGATGCAAAGAGGACCGGCCCCGTGTAGAAAGCCAGAGGCTAAGACAGGAAGGGCTGAGTGAGAAGCTAGAGGAGATGGTGCTGTGTTCCAGACACTAAGAAGCTGGGAAGAGCCCTGGCGCCAAAGCAGAGTAATGCAGGAGAATGGAGGGAATGCAGATGACACGACGAATCGGAGCCATGTCACCGGGACACTGGGTTTCCCCGAGCGCAATGGAGACCAACAGAATGGTCTGGGGCACATGCAACTGCCCAGGAAGCCCAGCGCGGAGCCAGTCACCGAGTACAGATGAGAGAGGAGGAAGGCTCGGCGCAGGGGGTGATGAGGGCAGGTGAAGCAGCCAGGTTCCAGATACATTTAGGAAGCAGAACTGAAAGGTGGTGACGTGGAAAAGCAGCAGGCTCTCACAGCTACGTCCAAGGGAGTGGCAGCGCTGGTGTTCCGGCCGCGAAGCGTGTAACGCGTGACCGCCTCACTGACAGCTCCATTCTTTTCCAAGTCCAATTCTACAACCCCAGTTTTTCTCAATGCCGCTACGTAACTTTCAGGCCTAGAGCTCTGTGAGGAGTCTGGATGTTGCAGTAAAAGAATTTCCAGGCGTTGGTGTCCTCCTCTGAGTGCATGTAAAATGCTCTGAACTCTTCGGGTACACACATGCAGTGAAACAGCAGTCGTCTAAAACTGCTTTCATTAAAAAAGACCTGGCGCCTTCACAAAGAAATACTCTCTCTGTAAAATTCCCCAAGGCAAGTTACCGGATTCTAAATTATAACTAATTCATAAAAACGAAATGGGATATACTAACCATAGAAATAACCACTATACTACAATTTTCATTAGGATGCCACAAGTAGACATTTACTTCCCAAGACATGAAAATAACTGAAGGATCATAGAAGAAAAATATCTAAATGGCATCTTCTCCTGAAACACTTCAAATCAGCTTACTGGACCCACGATCTTTACGAAATCGGCAAAGTCACTTCTACAATATACGGCGTCACGTAAATGACAATGATGAACACACGTACTACAAAACTGCAGTTAGGGGCAAGGCCTTACTTTACATTCTTGACTGTCCGTCTCAAAACCTAACACTTTCTCACCACTCTGTAAACGGAAACCAGGCTCTGAGACACTGAGTGACCAAGCAGACCCTATTTGTCACTGTCCCTATCCTAGCACACATTTTTAGATTAGACCAAGTGACTGAACTATAACTAAAGATGTATCCCATGTTCAGAGAAAACTATTTCTCGATCCACTAAGGGAAATTGGGGAAATCTAAACTTGGACAAAAGTACCTCTTCTCATACCTCCCCCCCCACCCCCCCCACGCACCCCTGCGCCCCAGACTGGGAACAGGACAACAGCGTGGCACCTGCCTGCTCCTCAGAGCTGTTTACCATTTGGATGGCTTTTTGGTATCTAATATAAAGAAACCCACAGTGAAATACAGTCATTGTTCCAAAGGTTTTATTTTAAATTCATTGAAAGAAATAAAATTATATTTAAAAAAATAGAGTAATCTCACAAACTGAGGAAAGCCAGGAACAAAAAGAACAAGTTAGTACTTTTTCCTGAGAGGCAGATCTAAACAGCTGTAGAATGGACTTTCTCCTTCCTAGCTGTTGTCAAACAAAAAAAACTTCCTATTTCTAAGGCATCAAAAAGCACTGTGAGTGCTAAATGGGTCTTCAGGTACAAAGTTACAAGCCCTCTAATGAGGATTAAGAAACATCAAAAGCTGCTACAACTTCCTTTCTTTTAAATATCAAATATTAAATTGTACATACTTCTACTTTTTCATGTAAATTTGAGAATTTCACACTCATGACCTGAACTTCAAAACTCTGGTCAAATTTTATGAAAATCTTACTATTGCTTAGTAAGAACGTCCAAAGCATCCCAGTAACCGACAGGGACCAGCAGCAGGAAGAACTGCTTTGCTTTCGCCATCTGCAGCCAAACCAGCCCAAAGCACCCATCCCAGGAGACTCAGATGCAGCTAGAAATTTATATTAAAGCCTAATTCCTAAACCACTGAGTCTGCCTGCAAAGGCAGATCAAATCCTAATAGTTCATAGGTAACACACAGAACAAAACACAACAGTCACTTCACAATTCCCAAAGCCCTAAACTTACTCATTCCCCATACTTGGTTTCCCCTCAATTTTATACTGATAAAAATCTATAAAACTAAAAACTTTCATTCCCAACCACTTCAGTAAGATAGTCAAGACAATGGTTAACATTTTTGTTCTATGCATGATTGCTTGCTTGTGCTAAAAGTTTTGATTTGCATAGGTAATAGGAAAAGCTTTAATCGATTTTTCCAGAAGTTCTTGTGTTCTGATTTGAAATAGAGTGCACACCCCTGATGATTCCCAAAAGCTTCTTTTTCAAGATACTTAAGTGAATTCATATAATTGGTAACCATAAATTCCATGGGGACTTCAATTTCTGAAAAATATTTTTTAATAAATAAGAGATTAAAATGTCTGTCGCACCTACTATAGGTGCTTAAAGATTCAAGGGACCTGACTGTATCTCCAATTCAGTTAATTACATAACATCAATCAGCTGTTAAAGATCAGCAGGATTCTGTGGGTATGTCCTAGTTAGTTATTCAAAACATCTAGCGATCCTTATGAGTAGATCAATATTCCAACCAAAGTAAACTGGTGTTGGACCCTAATAAAAACCTCCATCCTGTTTCTCGGCTCTACAGGGAGTTACATTCAGAAGGGCCTTGGGACCCTAACAATGGCTTGGCTGAGTTGCAGGGCACTATGATGTCTTCCCCTGCCCAGGAGAGAACAGCACAGTCGGCGCTCTTCCACTAGCCCAAGGGTGCAACTTGAGTTACATTCTGGTTACATTATCTCAAGTCCTACTATAGAACAGCAATGTGGCCCAAAATGACCAAATGAGATACCTGGTAACACAAACTTTTTAATCAGATACGATTCAAGTCTCCTCACCAGCCTAGGCACAAAGAAATACACAAAAGCCAACAAATTTGAACTAGAATTGTGCCACAAAAAGGGGGAAAAGTTGACAATCTAAACTACCAACATTAATATAAGCCAGACTCTAGAGATCCCCTACGTTAGTGACTGCCATGTTCTAGTCTCGACAAAAATGTCAAAATCCTGAGTTTTATCAGCATTTTCTTTCTAAAATAATTTACAGACATAAAAGCATACAAATGAATAAGCAGAAGCAGTGGTATATAAAGTCTAGAAGAACAGTCCACTAACCAGAAAAAGAAATGTAACAAAAACAATATAAAAAGATGTATTTAAGTGAAATAAATTAAAGGTTAAAACCTTACACTTTCAAGTTTTCTTAGACAATAATTTTGGGAGATGGCATGGAGTTGATACATTTTTCTAATAATCGCTTGCCTAAGATCAAACACCAAAATGATCCTTCACAAGAAATTTTTGCCTTTAAAGCTCACAGCCCCATGGCAGTTATTTTGAACACAAGAGAAACTACATGCTGAATTGATATTCCAAATCCTAATAAGTAGCATGTGTCATCAAACTGTTAAGACATTTTGTTTACTAAATTGACTGTCAAAATGTTATTCAAAAAAATGCTTATTTTACTACCATCTGCAGAAACTCAAATTCTGGTACACAAGTTTCTCTAAATCACTGAGTTTTTTTAGGACAGAATGATGCCAATCTAATAACCTAAATACATAATTCTAATATGCTTACTTTTATTTTTTAATAAAACCTATTTTCTTCCTAAATGTTATTTGTATTTTTAAATCAATTGGTTGCACCCTGCCTTTAAGATGCGATGGGGTTTAACTGCCATCACAATTCAAAAACGTGTACTTGTTGGGGAAAACAGTCCTAATTATGCCAAAACAAAGTTTATGCTATACATAAAATCACTCCAAATTGCAAAGTGATTGGTTTCTATAGCTCTAAGGATTTATAATACATAATTTAGAATGAAATCACAAATCAATTAACACAGATGGCATTCTTTAATCCAATTGACCATATCCGCTGAAGCCAAGAACCTTCTGTACAACCTGCCAGTTTCCCATTCCTTTTTGCCAACTTAAAAAAGAAGAATTTCTTGGGAAGTCAAGATTTATTACGAACATCAACAAGGTGCCAGGATATTTTTTGTTTACCATATACCTTTAAAATGTTTGTTTTTTTGATCCCCACAAAAATCCCTATCATTTAAAACCAGGTATTTGAATTACACGGCTAACATTTTTAGCTAATCAACTCTTCAGCGCTGACCCTAGAAAATAACCTCCAATGGATCTTTGAGTAATGGAACAAGACAACTGTCAGCCGCTGATGCAAGTGTGTAGGGGTCACACCTTCAACGTTCCAGCCACAAGCTGCGAAGTCTGGAAAGGGTAAGGTCTACTGGCCTGCACTATCAGAATCTGTTGTATTCTCAGTGCTAATGGGCTGCACGTTGTCTGCAAGGTTGTGTGCGTGCTCAAGAAACAAATCTTTTAATACACTTAATTCCTTAGTCAGCAACTTAATTTTTGCTTCCAACCGTTCATTCTCTTCTTTGAGCTGATTCACTCTTTGCAGTGTATCCTGTGCTTTCTGCTTGCTTTTCAAGCGGCTCTTTTTCACAGCCATGTTGTTCCTCTCTCGGCGCTGCCGATACTCATCACTGTTCCGATCCATGGGCGAACTCTTTTTGCTTTGCTTGCTGGGAGCCGCGGCTTTGCCTCCTCCCCCAGGGCCAGCAGGCACCAGCTGAGGGACCTGCTGTAGGCCACTGGCATGTGCCTGGGTATGAATAACACTTATTCCATTCACTCCTGGAGCACTGTTCTGCTGTGATATCTTGCTCATTTGGGCACTCTCCCTTGCCAACACAGAACACGTAGAAATGAGGACAAGGTGATCAATGGTTTCCACGCTAAACTGCCAAAAAATCTTCACATGTACCTAGTTAAAAAATAAATTGTATTAAGATATTTGAAATGACAGGATCAAATAAAATTAAACTTGCATGTACCTAACAGCAGACCAACACTAATTGATTATGCTGAGAAAAGTTTACAGCAACTGCCAACTGTTCCAATGTTTCAGAAGTCTAAAGCATTTATTGTAGAAAGGTAAGTTAGTACAGAAGCACCATAAGGCTAAACTCAGCCCACCTGAATCCCTAAGGGTACTACCCACCTGCGATTGTTATCAAAAAAGGGAGGAAAAACAAAAGACTACCACTAATTAGGTAGCAGTTAGAACTAACAGCACCTGACGATCTGCCAGGAAGAAATTTGAGATGTTTGGGTTACACATGGAAAAGCTGAATTCAATTGTGACAGAAAAGACACCTGCATTCATGAAGAGGGGGAGCTGGGGGAGTGTCACTTTTGGTCCAAGTCAAAACAGAATGCTGGCGTGGCATGGAGTGCCCAGTCTCCAATATTTACGAGGAATAGCACACTACCGTCTCCGCAGGTTTCTTTTCCAATACACGGAGGGGGTCATCAAGAACTTGAGTTTTCTCCCAGAGCTTTCTTTATGGGATTATTTTGAAAAGGTGGTTTTCACTTATTTTTATTTTTTAAATGACCTCAAATGATAGTACCATAGTTTACTGAAATTTACTTTATTGTTTCTTGGATTTAGGAGCTCTGAGACCCAATTTGCTCCCCCATCCCACCATGCTTCCAATAGTGTTTTTTTCTTCTTGACATAATAAAGCATCTAAACACTCAACCTGAAACCACAAGGAAGGAAACAAAAAGGCATCCCAGTAATTAAGTGCTAGGACTCGGGCTGGACAAAGGGACGGAGCAGCTGCAGCGCTTCACACTGCAGAATGAGCTCAGAAGATACGCCAGCGCTGAAGATCACTGTGCCGCTGCCTGCGGAAGTGAGGTCACAGTGTCAAGAACTAGTCACATTTGGGTTGCGATGAATCCAACCAAGTCCCCACAGCTGCCCACACTGTAAGAAGTGTAAACGCATACCTTGCCTATCACGTGGCCACCTCAAGACAAGCTGGTCAAGCTGACTGAACCGTGTCCACCGAGAAGTCATAGCGCTCTTGGAAATTTAGAAAGCAGTGTTATGAATCATAAATCTATCCTGTTCTCTTGTCACAAAACTGTTAAAACTACATCAGTGGGAAAAATCTGGAGTCAAAATTATGAAATGCCCCAATTGAGTAAATCTCACAGTTATTAAGAAAAGCTGTTAATAAACACCAGTAGCTTCACCCAAACCTTAGCCAGGCAATTCTGTACAAACACTGTTTATTGGTCTGCTTTGTAAAAAATCTTTACTTTAAAAAGTCCATGTACCATTACTTTTAATTGCTTTAAAAGCCACACAGCCAGCCCTGAGCGTGTGGGTCCTCTGTTCTCACTCCAGTACTGAGACAGAAAGCTCCTGTCCAAACCAAGAGTATCTACTTCAAGCCTATCTTCAGTAATGGACATTTCACAATTTCCCTTGATAATTATGCTGCCTAATTTTTCTTCTAGTTAAAAAGTGGCTGTTCAGTATGAACACCCTTACTGCCACCTAACACTAGTGCTTATCTATTTGGTGTAAAGTAAATATAAGTGTTTTACTCAATATTTAAGAACTTGTTTAACACCTCTCCTGGGACTGTCTTAACAATCCTAGCACTCTGGGAGGCCGAGGTGGGCGGATCGTTTGAGCTCAGGAGTTCGAGACCAGCCTGAGCAAGAGCGAGACCCCACCTCTACTAAAAATAGAAAGAAATTATATGGACAGCTAAAAATATATATAGAAAAAATTAGCCGGGCATGGTGGCGCATGCCTGTAGTCCCAGCTACTCGGGAGGCTGAGGCAGAAGGATCGCTTGAGCCCAGGAGTTTGAGGTTGCTGTGAGCTAGGCTGACGCCACGGCACTCACTCTAGCCTGGGCAACAGAGTGAGACTCTGTCTCAAAAAAAAAAAAAAAAAAAACAATCATGATCATGCTCATCTTATTTATCTATTTTTTTATTTTTCATACGTCAATTGTAATTTTAGTCTCTAAAGCTAATTTCTATACTCAACTATGGTCATGCTCAGAGACAGCAGTGATCAAAGCAGCACAGACTTGGAACCAGGTCAACTCCTGGGCTCTGGCTGCTCCTATTTCAGTTTGGACAAACCCCTTGACTTCCGTGGGCTTGATTTCCCCATCTGCAAATGAAGGATGTGGAATGGCAAGAGACCTTCCAACTGACAGTGACCATGACCTTCAGTCACTAAGAACTCTAATTCATCACAGGCTCCAAGTTCAGGGATGTACAATGCCTGTTTCTGTACCCAAAGATACAGGAATAGGGAAGGGCTCTTTGACCTCAGTCTGACTCACCTTGCCAAGGTACTAGGCTGAACATCGTAGGCAAGGTTTTGAAAGTGAGCCCTTTGGCTTAAAAACCAAGAGTATATTCACTGAACCTACAACTGGTAAAAATTTAAGACAAACTTAGAGATAGTAAAAATAAGTCCAAGAACATTAAAAAAAAAAAAAGTTCTTCAACCATATACAAGCCAAAAAAATAGCTCTTAAAGTGAAAATTAACCAAGTTATGGGACTCAAAGAGCTAAGTGGTCTAAAAGACTTAACTTCAAACAGATTATCTATTTTGTTTTTAAACTAGAAAAGACACTCTCATTTATGCTTTTGTTCCTTCCACAAACATTTATTGAGCACCTACAACAGGCAAAAAATAAGTTTCTTTCAAATGTGGATACTCAACCGTAAATGAAAGTCTGGCTCCTATGTGGACAAACACTATTCCAAAGTTCAGTCTGCAGGAAGCAGGGCGGCGCCTCGTTTCCTCGCATGTGAATCATTCAAGTAGGAAAGGGTAGGAAAACTGCAGAGCAGTAGTTCTCAAAGTGTGGTCCCTGGAGGCGCATCACCATCATTTGGCAACTTTGTAGAAGTGCAAATTCTCAGGTTGCCCCAGACCCAAATCATCTAGGAACCGGACTGAGCAATGCTGTTTTAGGGACCTCCAAGTCATTTTGACACTGAAATCTGACAGTCACTGCTGTCGATTAACAATGGATCTTAAAAACACTGGACTAAATGGGTAACAGGTTTTTTAAAATTCAAACTTTCAATTCAAGTAATGTCCATTCAAAACACTGAAAGCTCAGAATGTTAGGATGAGTAAAACAAAATCGAATTTTTCTCAAGTTTCACTTGGGAAAATAAACCTGACAAGAATTATCCTAACCCTTTTGTCACTTTTTTCCCACATACCTAGAACCAGATAGTCCTCCCCTTGCCCTTCAAAATAAATTTTTCACTCGATTTCCTCAGTGAAGGTCAACACTTAAAAATATTCGTAGATGTTTCTCCCTTGCCCCAAATCTGTCCAGTCACTGGGATCTGACAATTCTACCTAAAACCACAAAAAAAAAAAAAAAAAAAAAAAAAAGAAGAAAAAACATCTCACATCTACCATTCCTCTCCATCCCGATGCCACAGAAATCACCTGAGGCCACCATCTCTCAGGGTACTAGTCTCTGGGTTAGCAGCCTTCCTCCAACCACGGTCTCCAGAGCAAAGTAACACTCAAACCTGAGTGTCACACCCTCCACCTCTGGCACCAGTCAGTCTACAGGATCAAATCCAAGGTCCTGACCTCTCCAGCGCCTGCTCCCTCACCCTCCACACCTCAGCAACAATAAACCACTATTAGACTCCTCAATGGTCTGTGCTTTCTCTTCAGTACAATTTGTTCCCCCAGTTTCTCAACTTCAGCTCTACAGTGTGGCTCCCTGTAGACTAAGCCAGAGGCAGGACTCTGTTCATCTTCACACGCCCAGCATCTAGTGCAGGGTCCCTGAAGCGGGATGTACCCACCTTCAGGGAGTGGCACACAAGGGGTCCACTGAGGTATGAGAAGAAAATGTATGTTTGTCTTTTTTAATGTCATCTTTCTAATCTACTTTGGTGTGATTTACAACAAACACACAAAACGAACAGATTGTAAATATACATCTATTAGGAGCTCAGGCTCATTTGTTCTTCTTTTTACTGATAGGGCCAGGAAGCCAGTAAGGCAGGAGACCAGTGTACCTACCAATATAAGAACCCACTGAACCACCCTCCCAAGAATACACAATCAACCTGGAACTGTGGCCACCTGTATTTACCAATACTGTTTGCAGGTGAGGCAATCGCAGCCGGTAAGCCCCATGAGGTCCTACTTGTCTTTACCAGGGGCTCACCATGGGATGTTTAATTCCCCAGGGATGAAACCACTTCTCCAAGATCAGAACACCTTGCAGACAGCCATGATGTGCTCTTGAGAATTTAAAGGATACTCTGAAAAAAAAATGAAGTTTTGTTTCCACCTAATTTTTTAAGGCAGGTATTATTAATTAAAAATAATTGAACCAGCCAAGTGTGCCCACCAGAAGCAGGAATCAAGAAATTAAAACATGCTTCAGCTCACTAGCATCCTGTAATTATTTAAACTTGTTTACAGTTTTTCCAGAAACAAAATCAACCTTATGAATAGTTTATCTCAAATACTACTCAAGTGGTAATAGCAGACCAGACCTTAACTTAGAACACCAAGAACTTTTGGATGCAGAATTTCTTAGTAAAGCAAACCCTTACAGTATTTTATTTCAAAATTTGCCCTGGGAGTCACATTTCTTTGGCAGAGAGGTCTCTGCGTTAAATGACAATCTATTCAAATAAGAATTCAACCGAGTGTAGGTTCGGAGGCAGAACTACCAATTTTTGTGTCACCCACCAATGTTAAAACCTTTCTAAAACTGACACATTCAAAGATGCCAGTTTACAGTATAAACCTCAAACAAAAGGAAAACCAAACGCTTAATTAAACCTTCCAAACAACAGCCACATGTTCGCTCGCGTGGAAGAACACACTCTCCTTCCCCTCAACATGCATTTCCATCCTCTGCACCCGGACACCTCTACAGGCTGTTTTCCTTGCTTCCTTCCCTCCAACCATGCTAACCAAGTGCTTCATTTCTTGCACTTCTCTTTCTGTTCGACTTGTGGCTGTTGCACGTTCACCTAAACTATGTTGAACAGTGAACTGCAGGATATTCAAATATCCCCGTAAATAAGCAAAAGATTCTTTGGTAGAGTTATGCATTTAAAAATCAACTGCTTTCCCTGACTACTCTGTCGCTTTACTGGCTTCTGGACAGAATTCTAGACCACCGCAGACTGAGCCGTCTGAGAAAGACAGGAAATACCTTCTGTGGCACTAAAGATACCGTCCACCTTCTCCTATTCTGGGGACACCCTCATCCCCAGGGGCCAATACGAGCCTGCCTTGTCACACTGCTCGTTTCGCAAACAGAGCACCGGGCTCTGCACGGGGCACGCCTCGCCCCCCAGCCCGGCCCCCCGTCCGCCGCGCTCCGGGCCGGCAGCCAGGGCCGCCGCGGGGAGCGGGGGTCGGCGGGCGGCGCCGCGACGCTGGGCCGCGGCCAGGGATGAGCTCAGCGGCCCCGCCGGGTGTTGCCGGCAGGTTGCATCAGACGCCGCGCGGGGCCGCCGCCTGCGCTTGGAGGGGCCTTCCCAGCCGGCCGGCCGCCTCGGACCGGGCCGAGTCTCCTCACGCCGGGCCCGCGCCCACGCGAGCGGCCGGCTCTGCCGCGGCCTCCTTCTCCTTCCCAGCGCCCGCCCGTGGCCTCCTCACCTGCGCCTCCGGCCCGCCCGCCCCCAGGCGGCCTCCACTCCGAGCAGCCCCGCGCGGCGCGGCCCGACCCGACACAGGCCTCGCAGCCCGCGAGCCAGCGAGGAGGAGCGATGGTTACGAAACCGACAGCCTCCGCCCGTTCCGCCGCCGCGGCCACCGGCTTCCCCTCCTTGCCGGGACCGCGCGCGCCGCCGCCGCCGCCGCCACGACCAATGGGAGCGCTGGGATATGGGCGACGCAGCTTCCCCTCGTGACGGGCAGCCCCGCTGGCCAATCGCGAGCCGTCTGGCTGTGGGGGGCGGGCGCGCGGCGGGGGCGTTGGCCATGGCGCGGCGGGGCTGGCGGGCGTGGCGGGCGTGGCGGGCGCTGGCGGCGGCTTGTTGCACCGCCCGGCCCGAGCTCCTTCGGCTGCCCCCGCGGGGCCGCCGGGTGCTGCGGGCGGCTCGTGGCGAGAAAAATTTGGTCCGAGTCGGAGGCTGAAAGAACCATCACTTTGTGAAGGCCGCACCTGCCTTTGGAAAACGGCATTTTCTGAGGTGGTTTCGAATCACCGGCTACTGTTCTGGCTCCACCCCGTCCTCGGCGGCCGGGAAGGCCATTGCAGATGTTGTCACTGAAAACGAACGAAGCCAAATTTGTCCAACGTAGGATTTAGCATCGGTGTCACGTTTGCGAAGGCTGCAGACGGTGGCTCGTTTTTGGGTGAAATGACTTGAATTTCCCAAATCGATTCCCTGTGGCGTCTTCCAGGTGCAGAGGCCATGCCTGAAAAGTGAATAGCAACCCGGGGTGACTTACCTAAGACAGCTCACCCAGGACCCGAACCGGGAAGCAGCGCTGGGTGGAGGGCAGAGGACGCCTGGGAGGTTTGATGGCTTCCTCCTGGGCAGTTCTTACCGTTCAAAAAATAGAGCCTTTAAAAGAGGAAACGTTTCTTCATCGCTGGTGGAACCAGCTCTCCCCATTAAGACTGTTTCTAAGACTATTTCGAGGAATCAGTAAAAGGTGATAAAGCAAGAAATAAAAATTAAAGTAAAAGGAGCTACAGCTAAAAGTGAACAATGATAACCACAGATGCACACTTGAGAAAATGACATGTCATCAAAACCTGTTGTCCTTGACTTTGTCAGTATTCTGAGCTGAAATTTCTTTGATCAAGATTTTAGCACTGTCAAAATTGGATTACGTTTTGTTGCTCACAAAATCATAATTTTACCCTAAATATTCCCTAATCACTTAAAAATTTTAGGAAAAAAACCACATACAGGTATATTCGGTTATCCTCTGGTTTGCTAACTGCTCTTCCAAGGTGCTTCAGCGTTCTGTGTGTCTGGGCAGGCTTTCCACACCCAGCAGGTCTAGTCATAAATGCCCAAGAGATGGGTGTTTAGTTCCACCTCAGCTACCAGCTGGTAATTCTTTCTTCTACTCAGTTTACAAATATATATTTGTGCCAACTATGTGCCAAGCTGTGGGCTAAGTGCTGGGTATTCAGCAATGAACAGGAAAAATACAGTCCCTGGCCATGTGGAGTTTACACTTAGAGCCAGGGAGGCAGACATTCAGTAATTACCCCATTTTTTCAGTTGCCATTTTCATAGATAGTACAAGAAGGAAATACAAGATGCCATGAGAGATTATAAGAAGGGAACCAGACCTAGTGTACTGAGTCAGGGAAGACCTGAAAGATGGGTAGGAGTTGACTAGGCAGCACAGAGAAGTGGATGCCAGTCAGAGGGAATGTCTTGTCAAAAGGTCCTGTGATAGTAGAAATTTAAGGCCAAGGTGGCTGAAGTAGGAGGCCCCAGTGGAGACCAATAAGATTGGCAGGGCCATATGGGCCCAAGAAGGGTTCAGATTTTCACCCTAAGTGATGGGAACCTTCAGAAAGGTTTGCTCTCACTGTAAGGAAATGAGAGCTTGGGAAGGCTCAGAAGTCCACTGTGTTCCTTTCTTGCAAGGCACAGGGACCCAAGCTGTCACAGTAAAAGACTGCATGTTGACCCTATGTTGCATCCCAAAGGTGTTTTATAGAGTAGTTTACTTAGTTGCCACATCTCATCATTTCATTTGTTTCCATAGAGTGGAGGAAAAATTTAGTAACTTGAAATCTTTTGTCATTTGAAAGCCAGACCAATATAAGTCTACTATGCAAACTTAACATAAATAAATTAATGTGTATTTGAGAAGTTTCTGGAAAATCAATATACCAAATTAACCATGCTTGACAGGAGATCTGGACCATATCTGTAATGTTTTGAGAACTGGGAAAATGTCTATGACAGGTCTGAGTCTCAGATATTTATTGTAATATATTCATTGTAATAACATGATCACCAGTCATTCTGCATTGGTTAGGGCTCTTTTGATTGGAAGTAAACAAAAACCATCCCTGACTAGCCTTAGCTTTAAAAAAAGACTTGGTGGAAGATGTAACAGCACTCCATGAAATACCCAGGTCCTGTCAGAACCAAGAACTCAAACGTCTTTATATCTGTGTGTGTCTGTCTGCCTGTTGATGTAATTATTCTTTCTGCTTGGGCACAAACTTTCTTCACATGGCCACTGACAACTTCAGTGTTCACAGCTTCAGTCACTAAAGAAAGGCCAACTTTCTTTCTAAGTTCCTGTTCTAAAAGTCCCAGTCAAAGACTCTAGGATTGAGCTGGGGCAAGTGCTCATCCTGGAGTGATCAAATGGCCAGGAGCAGGTCACAATGTCCTACCATGGCTGCTCTGGAGGAGTTGGCATTGGCAACCCCTTTCTCAGAGGACAAAGGAGTGCTGAGCAGACGAACCCATCGACACCCACTTCAAATGGCAGACCATGGTGTGGTCACTCTGATGGAAGCTTTTGTCACTCTGGCTGACTGATTTGGTCTTTGTCATGTGTTACGATCTCCATCCTTGGAGGCAAAATTTAAACTTCCAACTTTACCTTCGGAAGCACTATTTGGAATTGTAACAGCGAAGATGCTAAATGGTTGAATTAGGCTATCCCCGCATTTCATAAGTGAGTCCTATGCATGAAAGAGAAAAATCTGACATAGTCCAAATTTGAACAATTGGCAAATGCTGTAAATGTCCGTTATGATGCACTTTTTAGCCTGTCAGATTTCATTACGCTATGAGTTAAGACATGTCATTTGTGCACTTAAGGACAAGTACATGTCATCTGTGCACACAAAGATAGGTATGTGCCATGTGAGCATGTGAAGATAGGTACGTATCATCTGCACACAGGAGAGCTACACGTGTCTGTGCACATGAAGATAGTTGCCTGTCATCTTTGCACATACGGACAGGTGTACGCCATCTGTACACATAAGGAGAGGTGCATGACATCTGTGCACATTGAGAACGGTAATCTGTATTTTTGTGGGCCCGGGACGGTCTTATATCTTTGCTCCATTGAATAAGCACAATTACCCATTACATAATGATTGGAATGCAAATTATTCTAGTACCTATGAAGTATAGGAGCACAAAACTGGAGATAAAGGGATATTTATTTATTTGTGATGTATGTGACACCAGTCTCCATCACGGCAGTGTGATGGGCTTTGGAGACAGAACTGGACGATGATGTCTAGTTTAACCTAACTAAGCTTCCGTCCCTCATCTGTAGAGAGGGTTGACAGCAAATACTTCAGAGAGGTGTTCTAAGGATTAAGTAAACTGACATGAAAAGGAGCTAGCATAGTGTCTGGCACATAGTGGGTACAAAATAAGTGGATACCGAAATATTTGCTTCCTCATTTCTAATATCATGAAAGCAAAATAAAGATATTCCCAGATAAACAAAACCGGAGACCATTTGCTGATAGCACACCTGTTTGACAAGAGACATTCAGGCAGAAAGCAAGTGACTCCAGACAGTAACATGAGTACACGCTCACACAGACACACGTACACAAAGCATTAGTAGAGGTAGAAATTACATAGAAATTACAAAACACAGTATAATTGTATATTTTTCTCTGTTATCTCTTAACTGATTTAAAAGGTTGTTTCATAAAACAATGTTTATATAACTGTATTGTTGGATCTATAATATGTAGAAATACAATATGTTTGACACTAATACCACATGGAAGGTGGGAGCAAAGCTATATTGGCAGGAGGAAAGACCCAGATGGTATCGCAAATCTACAGTCATAAATAAAGAGAACCAGAAAGGGTACATGAAAAGGTAATATAAAAAACTCTGTGTGTATATACTTTCTTTCCTTTCTTCTCTCAGTTTTTGTAAAAGACTGGTGTCTACACAATGCATTAATTATACTAAAGTATCTTGGTTTTTTTAACATATAGAGATATAATGTGTAACAATAAATAATGGCATACAAACGGGCTGGAATGGAGCCATTCAAGAGTAAAACTTCTATATTTCACTAGAACTAAGTCATAAATCTGCAGATGTCGGCAAATTAGGCTAAATTAGAAGTACAATGATTGTTGCCCAACCCTGTGAATATGCCAAAAAAATTAAATTTTATACCTTAAATCAGTGAATTGTAGGGTATATGAATTTTATTTCAATAAATCTGTTTTTTTAAAAAAAGACAAGGAAGACCTGAATAACAGCATATACCTGTGATTTAATAGATAAAATATATCAATGCTGGATAGGTCAAAGAATACACATTCTTCTCAACTATCCATGGAACTGTCACCAAAAAAGAAAAAAAAAAGGATTTTACATCAGGCAATAAAGGAAATGTGAATATATTCCCCCAAAGCAGAACTTTGTCCATAATACAATAAAAGTAGATATTAAATAAAAAGGATCAAGAAAATAACCAAGCGGGGAGGAGGGGATGGGTATATACACACCTAACGGGTGCAGTGCACACTGTCTCAGGAATGGACATGCTAGAAGCTCTGACTCGGGTGGGGCAAAGGCAATATATGTAACCTAAACATTTCTACCCCAGTAATATGCTGAAATAAAAAAAAATTAAAAAAACAAAATAACCAAATAACTTAAAAGAAAATCAGTCTTTCAAAATCTTTTTTGGTATAATAAATTTTTGGATATAATACAAAGGGCAATTTCAGTTATGTTTAGAAAACGATGATGAGAACAATATATATTTTTAACTTGGGGGTTACAGTCAAAACTTTTTTTACTCCTGATCCAATAGGGAGCCATTTTGCCACTCGTGTGACCATTCTGAGGGGTCGGGCTGTTCCTGGCAGTGGAGGGGGACACAGGACGCACACAATAGGTCCACCATGAGTGAAAGTGCCCAAGAAGCCAGATGTCACACAGTCTGTGACAGTCACATTGATTGCTTGTGTCACAAGCAAAGCCATTGACAGGCGTGGATGAGTGAGATTCAGATGGCTAACGACTGCAGAAGGGAAATCCACGGGTACAGGCCACTGATATGAAAGACAGTAAATTCAACAGCGAAGGACTGGGAGGCTCTTGGGAAAATGAACCAATGCCCCTCTTTGCGATCGCACTGCAACCATCCAAAGGGAAATCCGTAGAGTCGCAGCACACACCGTAATCGACACCTCCCCACCAACACTCCACCCATTCTTTGCTCATTTTAAGAATTGTGCTTGGCCAGGCGTGGTGGCTCACGCCTGTAATCCTAGCACTCTGGGAGGCCAAGCGGTGGGAGGATCGTTTGAGCTCAGGAGTTCGAGACCAGCCTGAGCAAGAGCTAGACCCCCGTCTCTACTACAAAAATAGAAAGAAATTAGCTGGACAACTAAAAATATATAGAAAAAATTAGCCGGGCATGGTGGCACATGCCTGTAGTCCCAGCTACTCGGGAGGCTGAGGCAGGAGGATCGCTTCAGCCCAGGAGTTTGAGGTTGCTGTGAGCTAGGCTGACGCCACGGCACTCTAGCCCGGGCAACAGAGTGAGACTCTATCTAAAAAAAAAAAAAAAGAATTGTGCTTAATTGCAATTGTAACCTAATTTTCTGAAATAAATTAAAACTGTCTGTGCTACTTTTTATTTTCAAGGCAAAGCTCCAATCAACATCCCTTTTTTCACTATATATGCAATCTGGGTCCCTGTTTTAAGTGGATTCACTCCAATTCCTTTTGTGTGTGTGTGTGTGTGTGTGTGTGAGCTATTTATGCTAGGATGATAAGGATGTTCTGCAAATTAACCTTTCATCAGTAATTGGTTTCATCATGTGGCTTTCTTTTTCTGATTGCTGAAAAGGTGAAGGCAAAAGGCTGGAGCTAGTGAAGCAACTCAGAGATGCAGTAAGCTGCTGCCCTGTGCCCCATGCCCCCGTCAGAAGGACGGGTGCTATTGGAGTCCTCAGAGTAGAAGGCACACACTGTCAACCTCAGTTTTGTCTGGCCCACTGTGCACTGGAAAATGGAAGATCGGCTCTAGCCAAGTGGCAGGCCCTGTTGACAGTTCTGCACTTACCCTCAGACATTCGGATGCAAACACCGCTTTTCCCCCCACATCAACAAAGATAATCAAAGTGGAACCCAATCTTTCGACCCACTGCGTCCAGCTTTTCTGTTCAGCTGCTCACCTCTCTCTTACCTCACACAGGGCGTCCTCCAAAGAAACCCGATTCTCCTGACCACAGCTGAAACCTGTGGGAAGCAGGGCTGGAGGATGCCCCGCTGGTGACCATACCAATGCCTCACAGGGCCGGCTCTCTTGCCTTTGAGTCACACATGAAAATCATCACTGAGCTAGCCACCAGTCTCAGCAGCCAAGGTTTGGATTGACAAGCTGTTGTTTCCTTGGAGTGATGAATTCCAAAAACCTGTGCCAAAGAAAAGATGCGTTTGATGGTGCACGGGCGTGTCATGACCTGCTTGAACACTTATTTTTGCATTTGTACTCCAGACCTGCATACCACCACTCAACTGTGACTCTGATAAGGCTTATGGCCGTTTATAAAACCTGGCATAGTATGTCTTTTTCTGGAGTAAATAGAAAGGATTTGGCTCTCAACAAGGATTGACGTGCTACATTCTATGCTTTGCTGTATACAGGTGATCTAAGTAGCTTTTCCAAGAGGGGTTTCCAGGTCAAGCATTTTGTCTCACATTCTATTTTTAAAGTTTACCAATGCCTGGAAAAATAAAGATTTTTAAAAAGTTAAATGCATGTTTGAGTTAAATTAGGAGCTCACTTTTTAATGCACACTCTAATATGGTAAATCAACCCCAAGTGAGTGCCACTAGGCACGGGATCTCTCCAACGGTCAAAGGTGACCGGCCTGAGGTTCCTGTTGATCTCAGACTGAAATAAACCCACCATCCACCCTCATCAAGATCGCTCACCAGTGGTTTTCTGACCCACACTATTTCCTGGGATCTTTTTGCCATTGCTTTTCCCAGCTGTGGGATTGCTAATCTAATTTACGGTACAAAATATTAATGTGATTGGTTAACCCAACCTGTGTGCTTTTGCTTCAAGGTACCACCTTAGGATTTTAAATCTTTTACATCAGATATCGAATATTGAATGCATGACTAAATCAATGAGTCACTAACAAACAAACAGAACTTGATTTCCCTCTGGGGGTGTGCCTTCGGTTCTTCTGACTCACCCAGTACATATATCTGTCATGGCCCCAAAGGGTGTGTGCAATTATTTCAGTGTGGGAGAATCTCAGATGATTAGCTATAACCTCAATGTTTTGAAGGTGTGACTGTTGTGGGCATAGCCAGATAATTAATTAGACTTGAACAGTCTGTGTACACAATGTCTGTCCTTGAATTAATTGAAGCCTTTCCAAAAAGAAAAGAGAGAGAGAGAGAGAGAGAGAAAGAAAAAGAAAAAAGGATTACTTATCTCCTTTAGAACTTTAATCAAAAAACTTTAAAATGTTTTCATAATTCTTAAAATGTCAGTAATTGTCCTAGTTCCCCATGCTTAAAGGGATTTATTACGGGTTATTTTCCCATGACAACTTAAAATGAAAATCTCCAAGTTGAAAAAAAGAAACTGGGCCGGGCGCGGTGGCTCACGCCTGTAATCCTAGCTCTCTGGGAGGCCGAGGCGGGTGGATCGCTCGAGGTCAGGAGTTCGAGACCATCCTGAGCAAGAGCGAGACCCCGTCTCTACTAAAAATAGAAAGAAATTATATGGACAACTAAAAATCTATATAGAAAAAATTAGCCGGGCATAGTGGCGCATGCCTGTAGTCCCAGCTACTCGGGAGGCTGAGGCAGTAGGATCGCTTAAGCCGAGGAGTCTGAGGTTGCTGTGAGCTAAGCTGATGCCACGGCACTCACTCTAGCCTGGGCAACAAAGTGAGACTCTGTCTCAACAACAAAAAAAAAAGAAAAAAAGAAAAAAAGAAACTGGAATAGTTGGCTTTGATGAATTCCAGTGACTCTTCCACGTTGTAACTACGGGTGCAGGGAGTTGAAAGTGGCAGGTGCGCTCTGAAAATACAGTCAGTGAATTAACACATCACCCTGTGGAAGGAAACGAACAGTCTTGGAGCTGTGCAGCATCTCCCAGTAACTGGGTCATCCCAGGCTTAATTCTTTCATGGTTTCGGGATCAGGCGCAGTGCTGTGGTTTTGCAGATAAGATCTTGTGCTCCGAGCCAAAATGCAGGAGAGCCTCTCCCCTGCATCAGTCCCACAGAGCAAACCCGGCCAGAGCACAGGGCCCCAGCAGCACCCTCCCCTCCACGCCTGAATCAGAGCTTCCGCCCCACCTGGAGGGCCTGGGGTCTCCCAGGACAAATTGATGGGCTTTCTCTCTTATCCTGGTGACACCTTGTGAGATTCCCAGGCTTCAGAGGACTGAAGAAAACACTGAAGTGCCCCAGCTTTGTTGAGTAAGAATCAGACAGTGATCTCCTAAAAGCAGATTTCGCCTTCTGTTTCCATGATGCTCCCCGGGACGTTTTCCCATGGACTCCGAGGGCTGTCCGGAAAGTATCCAGCACGTCACCACTCTCGGTACGTTAACAATGGCTGGATACTTTCCAGACAGCCCTGGTATATCCATCATTGTTAAATGTAGGATAAAGGGGAAAGGAAAAGGCATGCTTTTCCAGTAAAGACCAGACAACAGATTTAGGATTGTGTTCACTCAGAAGGAGTTTATGGGAAGCTATCACGGGCTCACAGACTTGACTTGGTGGGAGCTGGGAGATGACCCTGCTCTCAGGGAACTCGGTCGCTGCCTCAGATCAGGAACAGCCCATTCAAGATGTGGCCACCTCGGTTCTGGCCTCTGCCCGCCATGGTCATTGCTGCCTGCTCCCGCTCCGCCATCCCTGTGTCATTTCCTCAAGATCCAGGTCTGCGACTCCCAGCATCCAAGAGAGGAAGCATTTGCCTATCCAATTTCCTCAGAGGCTGCAGGGGAGCAGGGGAAGTGGGAGGCAGTGATCCTTCTGCCAAGACCACACCGCAGGGGAAAGGTCACCACTCCAAGGATCGAGGTGCCACTGGGAGGGGAGACAGCAGCTGGGCCGCCAAACCCAACCAATGGCCCCTGCCTGGCGGAGAAGGCCAAGGTACTTGGGCTCCAGGAGCCCAGCCCACGAGGGCCTCCCTCTTCAGAGCCCCCTGCCCCCCACCCCCAGCATCTACAGTGGACCCCACTCACTTGTCACATCACATAGTCTGCCCAGGTGCACAAGTACCTCCCAGCGAGCGGCCGAGCTTCCTGCAGGGGTCTCCAAGGAAGCTTGCACAGTGCTAGGAACATAATACTTACTCAAAACATATGTGTTGACCCAGACTATGAAACGAACAACACGTGTGAAATTGTGTTGCACTGTATTCCAGAAAACCTACGCAGCGTCTGAGGTTGGTCAAACCCACGTTCTCATCTGAGGTCAGTGTGACCTTGGGCCAGTTATCTCTTCTTTCTGGGCCTCAGTTTCCTCATCTATAGATGTGGATGATAATATAACTGCCTTGAAGAATTGTTGGGGAAATTAGCAATAATGTAGGCAAAAATGCCTGGCACATAGCAAGCATTCAATGCTCAGTTTAATAATTATAATCAGACGTGGACTTTTTCATATCATGTTCCCCAAACAGACACTTCATGCCATGATTAAAGACAAATGTGTTGTGTCTTTAATTTCTTTAGGGAAACTTTTGGTTAGCCCCAAATTCGCTTTACATCATAGAGTATGTAACATAATTTTTAAAAAATTCCCATAGTTTTTATACCTTCATATTAGAAGATTAACACTTCTTAATAATTTTTTTTAAATGGTATTATGGAAAAGGAATAGCACAACCTAACCCCATGTCTGGGAAATCTGTGATAATATCATTTTGGATAATAGCAAAGGCTTTTTAATCAAAGTTTTTAGTTCAATTTGAGGCAAAAGGCTTGGTACTTGGTTAATTAAACTACAGAATTTTCAAATTACAAACAAGTATTTATTGAGTCCTCACTATACACAAAGCATGGTCCTAAGCATTTAGTATGCACCAAGGGACAAAACAGAGAAAGCTCCCCACTTTCCCGGGTCTCATTCTAGTGGGGGAGACAGACCACACATAACAGAAAACAGGTATAGGGAACACCATGTATTTTTTATTTTTTGTTTTAATTGACATATAATCATTGTACATATGTATGGGGTACAGTGTGATGTTTCAGTACGTGTATACATTGTGTAATAATCAAATCAGGATATTTAGCATATCCATCCTCTTATACAATTACCATTTCTTTGTGGTGGACACATTCGAAATCTTCTCTTCTAGCTACTTTGAAATATACAATATAGTATTGTTGACCATAGTCACCTACCGTGCGACGGAACACCAGGACGTGCTTCTTCTAACTCACTGAAACTTTGTACCTACTGACCTATTTCTCCCTGTCGCCCTCTCCCCTCCCCGTCGCCCTCTCCCCTCCCCAGCCTCTGGTAACCACCATTCTACTCTCCACTTCTAGGAGGTCAACTTTTTAAAATTCTACGTACGAGTCAATCGTACACTGTTTGTCTTTCTCTGCCTGGCTTATTTCACTTCAGCTAATGTCCTCGAGGTTCATCCATGTTGCCAAAAATGACAGGATTCCCTTCTTTTTATGGCTGAACAGTATTCCATTGTGAGCATGTACCTCATTTCCTTTATCCACTCATCTGCAGATGGACACGTAGGTTGATTCCGTATCTTGGCCATTGTGAACAGAGCTGTGATAAACACGGGAGAGCAGACATCTCTTTGACATGCTGGTTTCATTCCCTTTGGAGACATACCCAATAGTGAGACTGTTGTATCATACGGCAGTGCTATTTTTAATTTTTCAAGGAAACTCCATACTGTTTTCCATAACGGCTGCACTGGTTTACATTCCCCCAATGCCGAACTCTGTGTCACAAGGTGGAGAGTGGGGTGCGGGGAAACATGGGGAGGGCTGAGAAGGAACCAGCACGGGCTGGGGTACGTTTCTGACAGCACAGTCAGGGTGGGCCACAGTGAGAGGCCCAGCAGGGACAAAGACTTATAGAGTCCAGCCAAGAGAATCAGAACCCCTAAAACGTGTCATGAGATCGGAATATCCAGAATGGCTTCCTATGGATGTCCTATTGCTCTAAAAAGATTAACTTTTTCTCTTGGTACATTTTATTGAGATACAATTATAGTCATTCTTTTGGGAAATGTCTCCTCCCCTCCTCTCCGCCTCCTTTGCAAGGATGATATATAGGACACATACTGACAAAGGCACCCAGACTCCTACTAAGAGAAAAAGTAAGTCCTTTTCTCTTAATAAGAAATCGGTTCCTATGGGGAGAATTTTATTTTAATTTGAAATTTAAGTAAAATGTACCCAAACTACATACTTAGTGAAGTATTTTTTTTTTTTTAAGAGGCCTATCGATCCAAAACACGTTCCAACAAGAGCAAGTGGGACCCACCCGGGAATAGAGTGTGTTCTCTTGTACATGGATTTAGTAACGACCACACCTATTTCTAAAAACCCGCATGAGATCTGCCAGGGTTTTGCTCTCCTTAGAGGGAAGAGCAAAAGAGGCACCAGAGTAGGAGGGAAAAGCCCTACCTGTGATTACTGGGATATTCATAAAACCGAGATTGTCATGAAGAAAAACCCAACTTTTTGATACAGAATTCTCCCAGAATCACATGAGGTACACAGATGCCAAGTCTTGTTACAAGTTGCAAAGGTAAGTCTCCAGTTAGCTCAGTTTTTTTGCTGTTACATCTAAAGCTGCAGCTCTGAGTGCTCCGCTGTGCCCCGTGGGATAAGAAATGGAGCTGTAGGTGTTGCTTTTGATTAAGCGTTGCCATGGTATCTGGGAACAGAGAAGGGAAGAAAGGAGTTTGGGAACAGCAACTGCAAACCCAGCTAGCCTTGGGACACCCAATGCCCAAATTCAGCTAAATAATCAGTTGGGAATTAGGAAACTATATCCTTAAGAAGGATCTATGCTGAAAATTAGTTTTGGATTCCTAAGGGATCAAGACCACACAGGGGTATATCTGTTAGGTCTATTCCTGTCTTGTTTACTCAAGTTGTTTTCTCTCCTGAATCCTTTCTTCTCAATTCCATAATAAAAAGTAGTCACTTATCTAAGCGCCTCTTTCTAAGAATGATCAATTTAATGTTCCTTTGACCATGGAAAGTGTAGTCTTTTGGGGGAAACTTTCCAAACTGTTGATTGAGGAGCAGCCAGGAGAGAATCGTGCTGATTTGACCCCTTGACTTGATCTAACAACCTTCCTTAGATTTACATATGAATTCTAATAGCTTGCCTGCAATTCTTTCATACTTCCTACGTATACAATCGTGCTGTCTGTGAATAATGAGGTTTTTTTTTATTTTTTACTTTCTATATTTGCACCTTTAATTTCTTTTTCTTGCCTTATTGTTCTAGGTAGGAACTCAATCAGATATTTTAAAGTCTATTTCTGGTGATCACGATATGTGGGTCACATGAGGGTCTCTTTCTATTGTCTATTTTTCTTTTCATTTTGGTTATTTCATCCTATCTCCTTATAGCCCTGGAAATTTTTGATTAAACTCAAGTCATTATGTGTGACAAATTATGCAGATAATTTGACACTCTATTTGATGTTATCTTCCTCCGAAGAAGACTTAGCTTTGTTTCCTGGCAGGCAAATAGAGTAAGAGCTAATCACTTTAATTTAGTTTGGAATCGAAAGGGACCTGAACTTCTATTCAGTCTTTTAAGAGGAGTGTCTGTTTCCAGTTTATCCTTAGTAGAATGTAGCGCTTCCTCGGCTTTAAATGAAAATGTAAGTTTTTCCAAAAGCTCTGCTTGGTTTCCCAGCTTCCTAACCACTGCTTTCTGCTTGGCGTCTTACCTCCATACGATCTATAATCAGGTGATGCTTCCAGGAGAAAAGCACCACAGAATGCTGGACTTATCTCAGTTTACTTCTCTCGTCTCTGGGACTCTGGCCCCTTAAATCCTTGCTACCTTGGTAGCTTTCCGCTGTATTCAGTTATATGTTTCCCATATATGTTTCCATCTTCTCTAGTTGTTCTTAGTGGTGAGGTTGGTCTGAATCATTGCCAGAAATGGAAATGACTAAAGTGATTTATCTTTTCTAGTTATGTGCTCAGTATGCTTACTACAAACCGGGAACAACAGCAAAGAATATCAAATAAGATGGTAGTCAGATACTCGCAAATTAAAACAATCTTTTTTATATATAAATTTAAGGGGTACAAGTGCAATTTTGTTACATGGATATATTGCGTAGTGATGAAGTCTGGGCTTTTAGTGTAACCATCACCTCAATAGTGTATTTATGCCCATTAAGTAATTTTTCATCCCTTATTCCCCTCCCACCTTCCCGCTCTTCTGAGTCTCCAATGTCTGTTGTTCCACACTCTATGTCCATCTGTACTCATTGTTTAGTTCCCATTTTTAAGTGAGAACACGTGGTATTTGACTTTCTGTTTCTGAGTTATTTCACTTAACATAACGGCCTCCAGTTTCATCCCTGTTGCTGCCAAAGACATGATTTCATTCTTTTTTATGGCTGAATAGTATTCCATTGTGTGTACACACCACATTTGCTTTATCTAATCATCCATTGATGGACACTTAGGTTGATTCCATATCTTTGCTATTATGAATAGTGCTGCAATAAACATACAAGTGCAGGTATCTTTTTGATAAACTGATTATATTTCTTTTGGGTATAATCCCAGTAGTAGGATTGCTAGATTGAATGAAAGTTCTATTTTTAGTCCTTTGAGAAATCTCCATACTGTTTTCCATAGGAATTGCACTAATTTATATTTCCACCAACAGTGTATAAGCATTCTCTTTTCTCCACATCCTCACCAACCTCTGTCATTTTTTGACGTTTTCATAGTAGCCATTCTGACTGGTGTAAGATGATATCTTATTGTGGTTTTAATTTGCATTTGTCTCATGATTAGTGATGTTGAGCATTTTTTCATATGTTTGTTGGCCATTTGTATGTCTTCTTTTGAAAAAAGTCTATTCTTGTCCTTTACCCACTTTTTAATAAAGTTATTTGGTTTTTGTTGTGGTTGAGTTGTTTGAGTTCGTTGTAAATTCTGCATATTAGTCCCTTGTTGGATGCACAGTTTGCAAATATTTTCTCCCATCTGGGCAGGGGTGGGGTGGAGGGAGTGGTGCCTTCAATGTGCATGTAAGGAACCCATTGCTAAGCTGCGTGGGCAAGGGAATGAGCCCTCCAAGGGGCATGCTCTGGCAACAGTGGGTAACAGATAAACTGCCTTCTAATGTGTCTGGGTCCTGTAGCCTGTAGCAGGACTAACATAGCCTGCTGTCAAAGGCAGGCACTGTCATCAGATGATGTGGATTTGGATCCTAGTTCTACAACTTCTTTTCTTCTTTTTTTAATTAAAATTTTTTTTTAATTCTGGTAAAATATACATAACATAAAATTTACCATCTTAACTATTTATTTTTTTTTTTGAGACAGAGTCTTGCTCTGTTGCCCAAGCTATGGTGCAGTGGCATCATCATAGCTCACTGCAACCTCAAACTCCTGGGCTCAAGCAATCATCCTGCCTCAGCCTCCCAAGCAGCTGGGACTATCGGCGCACACCATTACACCCGAGGAATTTTTTCCATTTTTAGTAGGGATGGGGTCTCACTCTTCTCAGGCTGGTCTCAAACTCCTGAGCTCAAGCAATCCTCCCGCCTCGGGCTCCCAGAGTGCTAGGATTACAGGCATGAGCCACCGTGTCTGACCCTCATCTTAACCATTTTTAAGAGTATGGTTTAATAGTATTAAGTACATTCATATTGTTGTGCAACCAATCTCCAGAACTCTTTTCATCTTGCAAAACTGAAACTGTACCCACTGAACAAGAACTCCTCACTCCCTGCTCCCCCAGCCCCTGGCAATCACCATTGCACTTTCTGTCTCTGAAGTTTGACTACTCTACCACCTCTTATCGGTGGAATATACAGTATTTGTGTTTTTGTCATCGGCTTATTTCATTTAGCATACTGTCCTCAGGTTCATCCATACTGTAGCGTGTGCCAGAATTCCCTTCCTTTTTAAGGCTGAATAATATTCCATTGCATGGATGTACCACATTTCATTCATTCGTCTGTCCATTGCTGTACACATTGCTTTCAACTTTTGGCTATTGTGAATAATGCTACTCTGAACAAGGTTGCACAAATACCTTTTTGAGACTCTGCTTCCAACTCTTTCGGGTATATGCTCAGAAGCGAAATAGCTGGATCATATGAGAACTCTATTTTTAATGTTTTGAGGAACTGCCATGCTGTTTTCCGCAGTGGCCGCATCGTTTTACATTTCCACCAGCAATAGACGAGTGTTCCAGTTTCTCCACATCTTCCCCAGCGCTTGTTATTTTCCTTTTTAAAATTAAAATAGGTATCCTAGTAGATGAGCTTGGATATTTTAACACTCCCATGGGATTTGGAAAATGGACATCTCTGCAATGCAATCTGTAAGTGGCAGAGAATGCTGGAAGGAGCCATCGCCGGTGGTAGCACAGCCACAGAGACGTTCAAGAGGTCCCTGTGGGGAAGGTCACAGGCCAGCTAGTGCCAGAGAGCCCAAAAGAGCCAGTGAGAGCCACGGGTGCCCAGATGGGGGAAGTACAGTCCAGCCACACCCAGAAAACCATGCTTAGCGGGCCGCTTTCTACCACAAGGATGTAGAAAAGGCTGGCAGGGCACAAAGAGGAACCGAAGCTATTAAAAGAATGGAGGAATCGGTCCATAGCAAAAGACTGAAGCTCCACGGGGTAGTTTGGGTCATCTGTGTCTACTGATTACAAGTATATCATGGACAAAACCAGTGAGGAATTATTTTTTAAAGAAAGACTATCTTAAGCAGGGAAAAGATACTAGCAAGATCACAAAGACTTTAAAAAAAGAAACATCTGGGTTCACTATTAGACCAAAAAATATTAGTGTAAAGCTATGCAAAATGAGGAATAGTTTTACCAGAAAGTGAGGAAGTACTATTTTTAAAATCTGTGCTGAAAGTGTTTCATCTTATTGCAGGGAAAGTTCAATCTTTCTACAGATCAATCAAGGAAGAGAAGAATGTTCAGTCTCTGACTTCTTTGAATTAAAAAAAAAAAATTGTCATTCAAAGTGAACATTTCCCTCTTCCCAACTGATTTCAGAAAACTATCAAAATCAAACTCAGCATGTCTGAAAACAAATTCATATTCCGCCCCCCTAATCCCACAACACCTCTTTAAAAAGTCCCACTGACCCCATGGCCTTTGGAATCACCCTCAATTCCTGCCCCTCTCCTCACTTACCGGTCTGGTGGTTTCTTCCCAAGGGCTCTTTAAAATTTGATACATAATAATTGTATGTATTTGGGGGGGTACATGTGATATTTTAATACATGTATACAATGTGTAATGATCAAATTGGGGTATTTAGCATATCTGTAACCTCAAACATTTATCATTTCTTTGGGTGGCGGAATATTTTACATCTTCTCTTCTAGGTGTTTTGAAACACATAATAAATTATTGTTAACTACAATCCCCTTACTATGCTGTTGAACACTAGAACTTCTTCCTTCCATCTAACTGTGAGTTTGTACCAATTATCCAACCTCTCTTCACCCCCCACCCCACCTTCCCTGTCTCTGGTAACCAACCGACTCTCTGCCCGCGTGAGATCAGCTTTTTTAGCTCCCACACATGGATGAGAACATGTGATATTTGTCTTTCTGTTCCTGGCTTACTTCATGTAGCATAATGACCTCCAGTCCCATCCATGTTCCTGCAAATGACAAGATTTCATTCTTTTTCGTGGCTGAATAGTATTCCCTTGTGTATGTGTACTTGCTTCAGTGTCCTGAAGCCTTCTCCCTGGGTTTCCTTCTAATGGTTTTATAGTTTCCAGACTTACTTAAGTCCTTAATCCATTTTGAGTCGATTTTCGGATTTGGCGAGAGATAGGGGTCTAGTTTCTTTCTCTTGCCTGTGGCTATCTGAGTTGTGTTTTGAGACTGCCTGTCCCTACATTCTCTACAGATTCCAGCCTTATCTGTGGTGTGGCAGCAAGTCCCTAAGGCACAGAGACTCACCTCCAGTCCCCATCCTCACCTCCAGTCCCCATCCTCACCTCCAGTCCCCATCCTCACCTCCAGTCTCCATCCTCACCCCTCCTCTTCTGCACCCCGTCTCCAGTCCTCCCAACACCCCCCTCCACTGCTCTACAACTGATCTGGCCCCAAACACACGCACAACCCCCAGTTTTCTGAAGAGTAGCCTGGAAAACCTTAAAATGACCTTCAGAGTAAATTGACCCCAACCCCACAAGTACCACGGCTTCCAGGACTTACCATGCAAGCTTTTACAAAGTTACATTCTTGGCAAAACAATAGTACAATTCAAGGCAAAAATTCCCTACAGCCTGGGTGACAGAGCGACAACCTGTCTTTGAAAAAAAAAAAGAAAGAAAGAAAGAAAAATTTTGGAATGCCAAAGATAAAGAGAAAATCCTTCAAAACAGAGACAGAGAAAACCAGGTTCTGCACGAGGGTATGAGAATCGCATTAGCATCCTCGCTGGCAATGCTGGATGCTACGAGACAGTGGGTCACCATATAGGGAGTTTCCTGAAAAATTTACTAGAAGACAAATTCAAGCAAGTCAGAAAATGAATCCATGAGAAAGATAAATGAAACTAAAAACAGAGACAAGCCAAAAAAAAAAAAAAAATGGGTCAGAGGTGAGCACTTATGATTAAGTATTAATCATTGTTGGATGTTTTTTCAAGGTAATCTGAAACTAAAGTTCAGATGATGTAAACATGAGAGATCAAGAAGAGTTGGAGGAGAGAAGTGAAATCTTACTAAGTTGTCTGTCTTGTTCAGGGGAGGAAACAGACACTGAGTACTTCTAGATATTGAGAGAAAAATGTGTGTTAAAAATGTAATCATGGCCGGGTACGGTGGCTCACGCCTGTAATCCTAGCACTCTAGGAGACCGAGGTGGGAGCATCGCTTGAGGCCAGGAGTTTGAGGTTGCTGTGAGCTATGCTGATGCCACTGCACTGTATGAAATGTAATCATAATCTTAGAAGAATAGAAGATGTATAAATTCCATACACTCTAATTCCCAGAGGGAAACAAATAGAACAAAGAAAATCTTATTCATTCAAAGAAAGTAAAAGATTTTTTAAATGAAAAAAAGACAAAAAAGAAGTATTTCTATTTAGAAATAAAAATAGAAAACCTAAAACAGGATGGTATGAACCGTTTCAAACATATCTCATTGAGGGGAGTGGAAGAGTGAGTTACTAGAAAAGCATAATAAAATTTCTGCACAAAATTGTCTTTTTTCACCCCAATTGGAAAGTATTGAGGAACACCTCTCAAGTTCTCTGTATTAATAAATATACCAGTTACTATGGCTGCATAATAAATTACCCCAAAACATAGTGGCATTAAACTACCATTTATTTTGCTCATGGATACTATGGATCAGGAATTGAGACAGAGTACAAGGGAGATGTCCTGCTTTAGCCCCACGATGTTTGAGGCCTTAGTTGGAAGACTCAAAAGCCGGGAGTTGGAATCATCTGCGGGCTGGTTCATTCATGCGTCTGGTAGCCAATGTTGGCTGCTGGCCGGGGCCTCATTTCCTCCCCATGTGGACTGAGGCTGGGCCTCTCCGTGTGGCCTGGGCTTCCTCACAACATGGTGGCTGGGTTCCAAGGGCCAGTGTTCCAATAAACACGCGCCAGCTGGAAGCTGAAAGTCCCACAGCATCAGAGCCACGTTCTGTTTGTTAGAAGTGAGTCACTAAAGCCAGCTTGTAATCAAGGGGAGGGGAATCAGACTCCAGCTTTTGTGAGTGAAGTGGCAAAGAACTCGTGGACGTATTTTAAAGCCATCATAATAACAAAGTGGAATCCTTTTTGGTAAAACGTAAAATGTACTACATAAACAAATTTTAAAGCTTTAATTCTACAACAGAACATGATGATACACTAAACAAAGATGATACATGGTTAAGACTGACATTTAAACAGTATCAGTCTTAGTGATGTGTCATCAGCACACTCTTTGTTAATTTCCTCAAGATCCCTTTATTTTGGCTCTCAGATCAGGTAAATACATCAGAACTACAATCAAGAAAATCAGCTATTTGCTGTTTACAAGAGATGGGCAAAACAAAATAAAAATAAAGCCTCTGAAATAAACGCACATAAAAAATATACCAGGTATCCTAAGAAAGTCATTTAGGGAATTTCATATTCATTAACCTTACAGGTAACCAGGAAAACAGAAGCTAAAACAATGAGATACCAAACAAACAAGATTTAACAGTGTTAATAATGTCTATTGTTTGCACGGGTGTAGGGAAAGGTGTCCACAGTCACTATTGGTGGGTGTGTAAAATTGTATAAACCCTTTCTTCAGGACAATTTGCAGTATCTGCTAAATTTTAAACCCCATAACCTCTGACCCAACAATTTTACTACTAGGTATTCAGCCTACATACACCTTTGCTATACAATACTATGCAGTATTTTTAAAACAGAGGAAGATCTGTATATATTTAATAATATGGAAGGATCTTGAAAACACAATGTTAAGCGAAAAAAGCAAGCAACAGAACAAAACCTATAGCGCAAACCCTTTTATTTTTAAAGTTGCAACACTAAATCATGTATCTACATCTTGTTTACTTATGTTCGTACCTATACATCACAAAAAAATGTGAAAATTTGCATTAAACTAATGATTAAACTAACTTCCTCTCAGGACCACAGAAGGATTAGAAGTTTGGGATGAGGAGGTAATTAAACATTTTTTTCCTCTACACCCTGCTATAATACTTTAAATTTCTTAAAAATAATATATATATATTAGCTTATAATTTAAAAATTAAAAATAAAATGAACTTCCTTTTCTTGTTTTATAATTATTTTGGTAACATCTTTATTGAGATATAATTCCCATACCATGCAGTTCACCCATGTAAAGTGTACAGTGTAATGATTTTTAGTATATTCACAGAGTTGTGCAGCCATGACCATAATCAATTTGAAAACATTTTCTTCACTCTCACGAAAAGCCCTGCGCCCTTTAGCTATCACCGGCCCCCACAATCTTTGTCTTCTCCCAGCCCTAATCACTAACCCACTTACCGTCTCTGCAGATTGGCCTATTCAGGACATTTCATATAAATACACATAGAATATGTCATCTTCTGTTACTGGCTTTTGTTCCTTTGCATAACATTTTCAAGGTCCATTAGTGTGGTAGCATCTGTCAGTATTTTATTCCTTCTTATGGCCAAGGAATATTCCATTGTGTGGATAAACCACATTTGGTTTATTCATTCAGCAGTTGGTGAGCGTTCAGTTTGGTTCCGCCTTTTGGCTATTGTAAACAATGCTACCATAAACATTTGTGTACAAAGTCTTATGTGGACATGTTTTCATGTCTCTTGCATATACGTAGGCATGAATCACTGGGTCAAACGATAGCCCTGTTTAACTTTTTGAGAAACTTCCAGCCTGTTCTCCAAAGTGGCTGTGCCATTTTACATTCCCGGCTTTTTTTATTGTAGCCATCATAGTGGGTGTGAAGTGAGTACCTCATCATATTTATTTCCCTGATGATTAATGATGTCGAGCATCTTTTCGTGTGTTTATTGGTCATTTGTATAACTTCTTTGGAAAAATGTTTATTCACATCCTTTGCCCATTTTTTAATTGGGTTAATTTTATTGTTGAGTTGTATGAGTTCGTTATATACTCTGGATACCAGTCCCTTATCAGATACATGATGTGCACATATTTTCTCCCACTGAGTCTTTTCGCTTTCATTTGAAAGTGTCGTTTGAAGCACAAACATTTTCCATTCTGATGAAGTCCAATTCTATTGCTTGGGCTTTTGGTGTCATCTCTAAGAAACCATTTTGCCTAGTCCAAGGTCATGAAGATTTACCCCTATGTTTTTTTCTAAGAATTTTGTAGTTTTTGCTGTTACTTTTAGGTCTTTGATCCATTTTGAGTTAATTTTTGTATATGGTGCAAAGTAGAGGTTCAATTTCATTGTTTTGCATATACACATCCAGTTGTCCCAGCACCATTTGTTGAAGAGACGATGCTTTCCCCTTGGTACCTTGTTGAAAATCAATTTACCATCAATATAGGGATTTATGTCTGGACTCTAAATTCTATTCTACTGATGTCTAACTTCATGCCAGTCCTGCACTGTCTTGATTACTTTTGCTTTGTAGTAAGTTTTGAAATCAGGAAGTGTAAGTCTTCCAAACATTGTTCTTCTTTTTGAGATTGTTTTGGCTAGTCTGAGTCCCTTGAGCTTCATATAAATTTTAGGATCAGCAGTGTGCCAATTTTTATAAAGAAGCCAATTGAATTTCTGATATGGATTGCATTGAATAAAATGAACTTTAAGATGGTAGATATTATGTTATTATTTTATGGGAAATGGGAGTAAACTATCATTTCACTAAGTGATTTCATGAGACTGAACTTGTGGGAGTTAATAGATGTCAGCGTCTGTCATCATCTATATCCAGAATTGCAAAATTCTCAATTTGCTTCCTATGTACCTTTCAAAACCACATTTCCTTCTTCTCCATCTCTGCTCTACTTTCCTGGTTTAGGTCCCCAGCACTTCAAGGAGAAGTCAATGCCTGGCTACACAGCTTCAAAGGACAGGCTGACTCTCTTGTTAGGGGCTAATGCAGCTGTTGACATTAAGTTGAAGCCACTGCTCATTTACCATGCTGAAAATTTTAGAGCCCTTAAGAATTATGCTAAATCTACTCTCCTTGCTCTATAAATGGAACAACAAAGCCTGGATGACAGCACATCTGTTTTCATCATGGTTTACTGAATATTTTAAGTCCACTGTTGAGACCTACTGCTCAGAAAAAGATCCCTTTGAAAATATTACTCCCCACTGACAACTCATCTAGTCACCTAAGAGCTCTGATGGAGATGTACAAGGACATTGATGTTGTTTTCATGTCTGCTAACACAACCACCATTCTGCAGTCCACAGATCAAGGAGTAACTAAGTCTTATTATTTAAGAAATACGTTTCATAGGGCTATAGCTGCCATACATAGTGATCTCTCTGATGGATCTAGACAAAATCAATTGAAAACCTCCAGAAGGATCCACCATTCTAGATACCATTAAGAAACTCATAATTCATGGGAGGAGGCCAAAATATCAATATTAACGGAAGTTTGGCAGAAGTTGATTCCACTTCTCATGGATGACTTTGAGTGGTTCAAGACTTCAGTGGAGGAAGTAACTGCAGATGTGGTGGAAATGGCAAGAGAAATAGAATTAGAAGTGGAACCTGAAGTTGTGACTGAATTGCTGCAACCTCATGATCAAACTTGAACAGATGAGAACAAACTTCTCTAGATGAGGAAAAAAATGGTTAAAAGTAAATAGAATCTACTCCTGGTGAAGATGCTATGAACATTGTTGAAATGACAGCAAAGGATTTAAAATATATAAACATAGTTGATAAAACAGTAGCAGGGTCTAAGAGGAGCGACTTCAATTTTCAAAGTTTTACTGTGGTTAAAGTGCTATTCAACAGCGTTGCATGTTACAGAGAAATCTTTCACGCAAGCAAGAGTCCATTGATGCAGCAGACTTCATGGTTATCTTAAGAAATTGCCACAGCCACCCCAACCAGGAGCCATTAACATCGAGGCAAGACCCTCCACCAACAAAAAAGATTATAACTTGCTGAAGACTCAGATGATTGTTAGCATTTTTTAGCAATAAAGTATTTTTTAATTAAGTTATGTACATTATTTTTAAGACATATGCTATTGCACACTTAATAGACTACAGCATAAATATAACTTTTATATGCACTAGGAAACCCAATAATTCATGTGACTCCTTTTATTGTGCTATTCACTTTACTTTAGTTGTCTGGAACCAAACCCACACTATCTGCGGGGTATTCCTATAGTTGGTTTTTAGATTTTTTCTAGAGTTGATAGTTGGATATATCGTTGGAATTTTCTTGGTTGATTCTAAAGGTGTGTGTGGCCAGAAAAATAAATGGCCAAGAATCTCTCATCTAGTTGCTAAAGGGATTTTGATTTTTATCTCATTTAATAAGGGTTTTTTTTTAATTCCCCATATTGGTCTTCTTTTGTTTCCTTGCTGGGAGAGCTAATCCTCAACATTTATCTAAGTGCTATTAGTGGGTTATTTTATTTAATCCTCACAACAATTCTAGGGGGAAGAAGGCTGTATTATCACCATTTTACAGATGAGGAAACTGGGCAAGAGAGGCCAAGCCACTCTCCAAAGTCACAGTGCACGAGTGGCATTCAGACTGGCCGCTAACCCCACAGTCTGTTTTCTTTCTTAACCTGGTTATGAGAAATGGCTTGTAAAGAGGGCCAGGTGTGAAGACCAAGGCCATAGTTGGGGGGAGGAGGTAGCAGGAGTCATCTGCGACTTTGAACTTGGCCAGATGCTTGTTAGTTAGTCATCCACGTCAGAGGCTTCTCCCAGCTGGGCATAAACAACAGAATCCAGTCCAATTAAACAGAAAAGAAAAGTAATAGAGAATGTTAGGAAGTTGGCAGCGTCTTGAGGAAGGCCAGAGAATCTGGTGTGGAGACTGCGCAGCCAGTGACAGTGGCCACAGTGCCCCAGACCCTGGCTGTCTCTTGGCTGTCCTCGCCAAAATAGAATCCAGTGGTGCCTGCTCCTTCATGTCCTTTTCTCGTGTCCTGATGGCTCTCACTCGTGTGTGTGTGTGTGTGTGTGTGTGTGTGTTCTCAGAGCCTTTACTACAGTCCTCATCCCCGCTGTGAAGGAGGCTACGTGAGAGCCTCTCTGCCTTCCAGTGGGGACATGGGACTCCTAAGGTAGGACATCCCCACACACTGGAAGGTGCTTAAATGGCTCAGTCAATGTCCACTCAGGGTGCACACTCCCTGTCAGTGAGCTGTTGGGCAGATTCCACGGGGCCAGCTCGTCTTCTAATAATTGCCCCCAGAAAAGTAAGCGGCCAGAACAACCTCTTTCCATGCGACTGACTGGCAGTTTCCCTTGTTCGGAGACATGCTGAACTCTGTAAGGGGACACTTTTATAGGAGCATGAGTCATGCTGGTTTTCGTTTAACCGTTATTGCACCTTGACTAAGATAAAAAAAAAAAAAAATGACTGCATTTGGAATGTAAGCTGGATTTTCTAACCAATTATAATAAAAATTAGGTTCTAAAGATATGTTTGTGGAAACTCATTTTGTTTAGTGTCACCTCTACTTGTTGGTCAAGTAGGCAAAGATTCGTATCGGAGTTCCCCTGGTCCCCAGGAATCCGCGCTGGGATCTGGGCCGTGGGGGGTTATCTAACCGAAAGGGAGTGCCTGGGGTGTGTGCTTTCCAAGTGACCTTTGGAATTTTGGCTGAAAATGGTAGAGACAGAGATGGACAAGACCAACAGGAGAGGTGGCATGGGACGCTCCTGCCCTGCCCACAGTCCCTCAACTGCTAAATCAACACAGGAAACTCAATTCCCTGTTTGGGAAAAATGGGCTCATGTTGTATGAAAGATCTTTACTGTCACTGACTGGTTTATATATTTTCTTGGGGCAACCAGTGAAAATAAAGTCCTTTTTAGGTTTTTATGGTCCATTGAGTTCCGTTCAACTCTATAAAGCTAAACCCTCTTCTCATTATCCTAAGGCTAGTGTTTTCAGGGTATATACAGCAATCATATGCTTTGGAATTTTAGGAGCACTCCCAATTCATTATTACTTAATTATTGTTTAATTCTGTTATATATGTTAATGTGCGGTAAAAATTCATTACCCATTTGCAAGTCTCCCTGCTTAAGTTCCCTTCCTGAGCTATTCTAGACATGGATAAGCATATATGTAGAACCTCTCATTTTTACATAAATCAAGCATATGTATACGCATTTTCTGCACTGCGTATCTGTATATTCCAATTTTCTTTGGGATTGTGATTTCTTTTCATGCAGATTTGCAGAAGTTCTTTATGTATTAATAAATGAGCTTTTTACTTTTAAAATAAAGCTGACTTATTACATGTAGAATTGAATGTGAATTAATGCCTATAACTATGTATGATTCTTCATATGAGAAATCTCACAAATCATTCTTACAGCATGTTTCTAGATTGTTTATTTGGAAAATATGGTCATTGAAAAGCATTTTGAAGTTATTACAAAACAATGCAATCCATTAGTTTATTACACATTTGTAGAGCAAATTAAGTGACTCAAAAACATTTCACAGTTTATAAAACTATAGAAAATTATAAAACTATAAAGTTAAAGTATTTTATAGTTTATAAAACTATGAAGATGAGTACGTATAAAACTATAAAATAAGACATACTCATCTGTTTAAAATGTCCAGTACACATAAATACATAAATTAAAAAGTACAAGGGGGCTTCCTGCAAAGGCAGAACCACTGTTAACAGTTTGGTGTGTAGTCCTCCTAACTTCTTTCTATACACACACAAATACACATTTAAAGTCCTTTTCTCCTGGAAAAGCGGAAGCTAACGCTGTTCTGCAGGTTGCCTTTGTTTCAGTTAGGATTTATCCTGATGTCAATCTGGTTTTTTAACCTGTAAGTTGGCGGTGTGTTGCTACAAACCTTGGCAAGATCTGATACTGGCTTCCGCTGGGAAAAAAATCTAGCCCCAACTATGTGCTACCATAGATCTGGCCTTTGGAAATCCGTCGCTTCAATGCCTCCACTTGGGAGACATTTTACACAGTGCTGAGGGGCTGAGACTTGGGGGAGTTGAGGGTGATCACAGGACAAGGGAGCTGGATTAGGGCCTTCATGCAGCCATCCCCTAAACACTCTTATTTTGATTTTTCAGAAGATTTGGTTTCCTCTTTCTTAGATTTTTTTAAGAGATGCAACCTTGAGGCATAAGTCCTTGGATCAGCAAGGAGGAGAAGTGGTGGGTGCACAGGAGCGGGCTCTTGGAGCAGTGGGGTCTGCAAGTCCACAGGCCTGCTGGGAGGCCGGGCCATTTTCCCAGGTGGAGCTGACATCCAGCCATGTCCAAGGACTAAGTCTGCCTCTCCTGAGCACCTTCCCAGCAGTGCCCTACAGATAGGGGGTGCTCTGGAGTCACGGTGGAGGGAGTCTCTACTCACCTTGTGTCCTGGCTGGACTGCATCTCCCCAGAGAAAGGAGCGCTTTTTCTTCCACGTGTTGTGCTCAGCCAAGCTCCTGGGGGCCACATCTGCCCGCAGGGGGCCTCTTTCAATTTAGCCCATTAGTGCCGGGCAGACTCTCCAGGCCCTGGCAGTCTTGCCTGGAACAGCTTGCATAGGCTGGGGATTGGGTCTGCCCTAGGGACCGCTGGCCCAGGGGGTCAGTTGAGTCTTCTCGTGTTATCTTTGGGGCCACCTCTGAGCAACTTCTGGGCTTTGGAACAAGCTCAGTTCTAGGAGGGTGGTTGGGTAGCAGTTTTCTTCAGTAGAATCCATTTTGCGTTCATTCAACAAATATTTGAGGCTCTCCCATAGGCCAAGGCCTGTAGCTCTGGAAATAGGCAGAACAGGACAGACAAGGTCCCTGCCTTTGCGGAGCTGGCATTCTAGCGGGGGAAGCCAGATAAGGAACAAGCGAAATGAGTAAACAAGACCATTTTTCAGAGAGTGCTACGAGGAAAACAGAGTAACAGAGTACGCCATGGCCCGAGGAGCCAAGGGAGGGGGCGGGAAGCGCGCAGCGCGTCCCGGGGAGGAACCTCTTTGCGAAGGTGAGACTCAAATGTCAGCAAGGAAGGAGTCGTGCCAACCTGGGAAGAACATTCCAGGGAGCGAGGAGAGCAAAGTGCAATGCCCCGTGGCTGGGACGCTGTGCTGGCAGAGCGTGGGGGGGGAGCCGTGGGGAGGCGTGGGAGAGCGGAGGGCTGCTGGAGGCGGGGCCTGTGGCCAGGTGGATCCACTGGGGTTTTCTTTCATAGGCAACAAGTGGTCACAGGAGGGTTTGAGTGGGCAGGTGGCGTGATCTGAATGCATGTTTAAAGGATAACTCAGGCCACTTCGTGGAGAGAGCTGGCGGGTTCAGGAAGTCTGCAGGGAGGCCAGTCAGAGGCTGTGGCTGGAAGCAGGGTGTGGATGGTGGCATGGACAGAGGGGATGAATCCGGGACACCCATGTGGGGTTATTGCCAACTGCCATGTCCTTCAACAGAGGCAGGGCCAGGAGCCACTAACAAGGCCAGGACCAGGGGGTCACCACTCTCCTGCTTGCACTGAGTGCTGGCCCGCTCAGGGCACTGGGGCCCTGCCTGGGGTAGCCGCCCTGCCACGCTTAGACTCAGGCAGGAGGGCCGGGGTGCTGGACCCCCACAGTAGAGGCCCCCGCTCATGCCCTCTGGATACTCTTCCCCACCCCGCTCAGGCCAAGGAATTTCCTGCTCCAACAGCCCAGAACCAGCTGTCTGGGCCTACATGGGCCACTTCACTAGGGTGCACAAGGCCCAACGGTGACAAGCAGGAGGGTGTGGCAATTTTCACAGGGTATAGGCAGCATTTGAGCCCCGTGCTGGGAGTCTGTCTACACCTGCTGGCCTAAGGAGCCTGCGGGCGGGAGGAGGACCCACGGGAAGGGAAGGGGGGTGGCCGGCTCTCCCCACCCCACCACGTTTCAGAGTCAAATTCTAAATTTAAATCTGGTCTTCTAGGACATTATGAAGATATATTTGTTAAGGCAGGAAGGTAAAACATATTTTATCTAACAGTATCTTAGTTTGATTGGTAACTTTTAATTGTCTTGTCTTTTTTCCTATCTTTCAGTGGCTTTTAATATTTAAACAGACGGTCTGGGGGCTGCCTTTTGTATTCTTGTCCTGGGTCCCACGGAAGCGAGGGCCGGGCTTGCCACCTCCACTGCTCACTTGCTGTGTGTTCCCCAAATGCTGGACGGGGACTCTGGGGGCCCCATCATTTATCAAAGGAGTGTCCCACCAAAATAGAATAGAAGGTTTTTCCCAATTTGCTAAAATAATAATAACAATAAGATAACAGAATTTTCTGAAATTTAAATTTTGACTCAATATTCTTTTTCTAGAATCTTTGGTGTTCGCTACTGCTTGTCTGCTAGCAGAGGCACGCAAATAAAATAAAGAAAAACAAGTGAAATCACACACATATTATATTCATAGTAGATGAGTATTAGAGAAAACTGGAAATGGCTGATTCTTGTGAATTCGACGGTGTGGATTTTGTATAGGCCTGAGTACCCACGCTTGTGAGTTTACATGGCATACAACCAATATAGTCATGTTTCCTAACGGTCAAGTGATTTCCAGCTTATGATGACAGACTTAATTATGCCTTGGAATGTTCTGCAGAGAGTACCATAATTTCTAGGTGCTTTCCCCTAGAAAACACTGAGAACCCTGGTCTAATATAATATCAGCCATTCCATAAGTATATGTTGAAATGAGTTGCTTAATATTAAAGTTTCTGGGGAAAATAAAACCTCAAAAGTGTGCTTATATAGAGGCCAGAAGAGCCATGAATACAAGAAGCTCTTATTTACCAAGCAAGCATCTACACCCTGCCAGGAACCGGCCTTGGCACATATAATTCTCCCTAATCCTTCCAGCATCCCTACGATTCTGTAAATTGTACCCAGTTCACAGAAAAGAAACCAGAGGTCCAGAGACATTCAGTAACTTGCCCAAGGTCACTCAGCTATCATAAGATGAGGTAGGTATGTCAAGGGTCTGAAGAGTCCCCATACCACTGGGCCTCCTGCTGAGATAGGATGTATGATCTCATGGGTGATAATGGCTTCTCCAAGAGCTGGGAGTCCGTTGATAAGAAACTTTTGGTTAGACTTTGGTTAATTATCCATCAGGTTCCTATGCTGAACCTGTCAATACTAAAAGCGTAAAATGAATTAGTACAAAACTCATTCATGAATACATTTGTAATAAAAAGGAACTAGTTGTTTTTGTTTTGTCTAATTTAAGGAAGGTCTTTCAGAGTATTTTATTGAATCATTGAAACATTATTAGAGCTACTATATTAGATACTCACCCTCCCGCCCCCCGCCCCCAGCCAGAGCTCAGCTGTACCGGAAAATCCTAGTTCTCGTCTTTTATCTTATCTTAGTCGGTCCTGCCTTGGGATGACCAATCTTACATCCACACTTCAGCTTTAGATAAAGTTAGAAAACTAAATCAGAAGAGTTAGTTCCGTTTTTGCTCTTCAGACTTCGGTTGATTTTCAAGCTTGTGCGTGCATTCTCTCGTGTGCATTGCACTAGAAGGGCTGAACCGAAGTCAAATGCCGTTCCTAGGGCTCTGTCTTCTCAAAATGGTCAGAGCTGCAAATGACTCTGGAACCAGGCTTCACCCTGGCTTATCCAAACGTCAGGACAACACTTCCGGAGGCCTCCTGCCCACCCTCTCCCCACCTGGCCTGCTCACAGCCTGGCCTGCCCTCCCCTCTCCATGGCCTCTGTTCTGAGCCGTGGGAATACCTATGAGCATATTTCCAGTCCTGTTGCTGCTTTTCTCCCTCATCAGAACATGCCTCTTCTCTCCCCGGTGGCAAAAGTCGGGCCCCAGGGAGCTGGCCACGTGGCAGAGCCTGGGTCCTTGCCCCATGGCTCCAGTTGCCGGCTCAGCACCTTGAGCGGGGGGCGGACTTGAGGACCTCCCTTGTTCCTCACTGCAGGGACCGCTGAGCTGCCCTCAATTAAGAAGGAAGAAGGATCTTAAGGGTAGTCAGAGAGGATTTACAAGCTTCTCTTATTACCAGCTTCGTATCACTTGCACATCAACCACAGAGCCACCTCTCTCCCAGGTGATTCCTCCAGCCGGGTGCTGAGCGCCCACTCAGGCTATCAGGCTATGGGGCTGCACCTCCCTTACTCCTCGGCACCTCCCACGGAAAGTGGCTCCCCCAGCCCTGGGGTCCCACCCTGACTCCTCAGCCAGTTGCTGCTCCAGGGCTTGGGCAGCTCCAGGGCACTTCTGCCTCCGGCTCCTAGATCCCCCCTCACCTCTCAGCATCCGGCCAGCCCATCCAGAGCCCCACTGCCTGCCCTGCAAACCGCTTCCTCCTCATCTCAAGCTACGCTCTCAGGCTGCAGAGGAAAAGCTGGAATATGGTAGGTGGATCTTGGCAGCTGCTCCAAGGTTCTCCCCTCTAGCACCACAAAGCAAGCAGGCAAGTGTCCTGGGGTGAGTCCCCTGTGGCCTCCAAGGGTCTTGGAGAGGGGCCTCCATTTTTCTGGGCATTACCTATGTCAGGGGACAGTAACTCCAGCCAGAAGCCAGGCTTTCAGCCCTCAAGTCCTGATATCTTTTTTTTTTTTTTTTTTTTTTTTGAGACAGAGTCTCGCTCTGTTGCCCAGGCTAGAGTGAGTGCCGTGGCGTCAGTCTAGCTCACAGCAACCTCAAACTCCTGGGCTTAAGCGATCCTACTGCCTCAGCCTCCCGAGTAGCTGGGACTACAGGCATGCGCCACCATGCCCGGCTAATTTTTTGTATATATATATTTTAGTTGTCCATATAATTTCTTTCTATTTTTAGTAGAGACGGGGTCTCGCTCTTGCTCAGGCTGGTCTCGAACTCCTGACCTCGAGCGATCCACCCGCCTCGGCCTCCCAGAGTGCTAGGATTACAGGCGTGAGCCACCGCGCCCGGCCCAAGTCCTGATATCTTGTTCAAAACTATCCTGCCCTCTCCCTTCACTCTGGGGCCTTAGGTCTCCATTGTTTCCCACCTGGTCAACAGCCCCTCTCTACCCCTCCTAGAGTAGCCTCTCAGGAAACCATATCGGACAAGAAAGCTCTCCTGCTAAAAACTGGAGGTCAAAAGCCTGGGAGATAAGGGCTACTTCTTCACCTGGAGTAGCCTTGGCCATCAACCCAGCCCCGTCTGCGGGCCCAGCCTTATCTAGAGCCCTCCCCAGCTTGGCCCACACCCCAGCCGGTCAAACATCTCGTCCTTAGTTATTAGAGCACACCATGTGCGCACAGCCTCGTCACCTTTGCACCTGCTGTTCCCTCCCCCTGGAAGGCTTTCCTCCCTTGTCGTCCCAGCAAACTCCTGCTCGCTCAAGGCACAGCTCAAAGGTCCACTCCTGCGTGAAGCCCTCTCTCTCCCCCTGCTTTTGTCTGCTCAGGCTGCCAGGACAGAGTGCCACAGACTGGGGGCTTAAAGAATACACATTCATTTTTTGCAGTTCTGGAGGCTGGAAGTCTGAGGTCAAGGTGCCAGCACCGTCAGGTTCGGCTGAGGGCTGTCTTCCTGGCTTGCAGACAGCCACCTTCTCACCGTGCGCTCACATGGCCTTCCTCCCTTATGACCTCATTTAACCTTAATTTTTTCCTAAAAGCCCTGTCTCCAAATACAGTCACATGGGGGTTGGGGTTTCAACATAGGAATTTTGGAGGAACACAATTCAGTCCATTGCACCTCCCCGAATCTGATCTCTACCTCCTCCAGAGCCCCAGGCCCCACCTCGTTCAGGGCAGGACGCCCCTTTATCACAGCATAGCCGTCCTCTATCATCATTGTGTCTCCTACACATTTGATGAATGAATGGATGAAGTCCCACCCACCCCCCTTTCTGCATCCCCCCCTCTGGGAGGAGGCCCTTCCTCCCAGCAGACTGTGTGATGACTTCTCTGTCTCCCGCACTGTGCTCGAGCTCCAAGAGGCAGGGGCCACTTGTCACTCATCCCCGAGCACTCAGTCCCTTGCACAGGGCAAGCCTGGGTGGGTGGAGTGCAGCTCTGCAGAAAGAAGACCTGTGCCTCTGGGGTGAGAGCCCCCTGGGCTGGGAGCCCCACTCTCCCCGCCTCTCTGGCTCATCAGGCCCTTCCTGGGCAAGGCCTTGTTTCCACGCTGCAGTTCCTTCCACCCCTAAGAGGCCAAGTTCCTCTCCCTGCACAGGCCAACAGCAACTCTGCGGATGAAGCCACCCATCACCTTCCTCCCTGCCTCAGCACCTGCCAGGAACAGGGCATTTTCAATAGCATTTCTTTGTTCCTACACTGGGAAAAACCATCATGTTTAGCACTGCAGAAAAAATGAAAATCCCTCTGGGTGTTTCTGGATTTCTCTCCAGGTCTCCTGCCACAGGTGCGTGGTGCATTAATGGGTCCCGCATCTGAATCCGGGAGCAGCTCCTGGGCCCACGTCAGGGTATTTATTTAACGTATCTGCTTTTCACTCCCTCAGTCCAAAAGCATCAAGCTAAAAATATCTTGTTTATGAGCTCTGGACTGAAAATGAAGCAGTTGGGCTATTAATCATTGGGAATATGTTGAATAGGAACCTGATTAAAGCACAGTACGCATTCTCCAGATGAAGCTGCTGCTCTGCCGCGACCGCAGTGGAAGCTCGGGCCTCCCCCGCGGTATTTTTAGCTGCTCCTCCATGAGGGTTCCTGGGAGGGTCGTGGCGCCTTGCCAGGCTTAGGAAGGCCGCTGTCGGTGTGGGGGTCTTGACCTGCGCGGCCCAGGGATCCTCGCAGGCGAGTGCACACCAGCTAGCACCGGGGGGTAGAGGGGGGAGCGACTTACGAGCCCACGAGGCCTCATGGGGCCCCGTTGCCATCCTTCGCCACCCCCCACCCCCACTCCACCTCCGCCGCCAGGATTTCGGTGGAGAACGCGAGGGACGCCACGTGGCTGGGAGACGCTCCGTAGCAAGCTCCTTCCACCCGCAGCGGTGGGAGCATATGCCGTGCTGCGCCCCGCGGGCACCCGGGTCTGGCCGCCCCTGCCCCCAGGATCCCGGAGACCTGGCGCCCCGCGAACCGCCCGGCAGAGTGCTCCCCCTGGACGCCCGGACCTGGAGCCCCGGCACCGGGGCCCCTCGACACTGTCGCTCCCGCCGGCGAAGCCCACCTGAATGGGGAGTCGGGGAAGAAAGCGGCAGCTTCAGGCTTCGTGGACTGCGGCCCCCACTGCAGGATCCCGGTCCGGAGTCAAGTTCGCCTGCGCCCTCCGCGCGCCCTCCCGTGAGCGCCCCTGTGTCCCGCGCAGCTGGTCCCGGGAGCCCGCCAGTCCCGCGGGGAGACAGTGGCGGCTCCGCGCGGGGTGGCAGCGCTGGCCCCACGCGCCAGGCAACCCTCGCGCTCTAGCCGGAGAAGTAATTAAAAAGAAAGTTTCCAGCCCGGGCGGATCAACCGGGTCCTCCAGACTCCCAGACTGCGGCCACCTCCCCGCGGGGTCCTAGCGCCCTGCTGCGGGGAAGCCTGGGGGACTCTGGAGGACCCCGAGGCAGAGCGGGCAGAGGTGCTTCTGCACGGAATCAGGGGGGCGCCTGGAGATCGCAGAGAGAAGACACAGAGTCATCGCGCTCCAGGCCTGTCCACGCGCGGTGTGCGCGGGGTCACGCGTGGCAAACAGTCCCCTCCCCCCACCCTAGACTGACCGCCGCTCTGCGCCGCAGCCATCCAGAGCCGCGGGGCCCGGGCAGGCCCGGTTCTCGCTTTTAAAGCGAGTCCGGGCCACTGTAGCTCAACACCGAGACTCGCCCTCCACCACCCCTGCGCGGCCTCTGGATGCTCCCGGGCTCCCTAGCCGTTGGCTGGAAGTGGGTGGTTTGAGGAGGGGGCCCCGCCACCGACCACGTGTGCGCGGGGGCGACAGCCTGGCCGAGGGAGGAGCTCTGAGCGACCGCCACGGCCCGGCCTGCCGCGCAGGAGGCAGCGGGCGTTCCCCGCGGCCTGCCAGGCTAGCGCTGCGCTCCGGCCCCGCTTGCCACCCCCCTGCAGAGGCGGGCGCTAAGACCCGGGAGGCGCCGCCCGCCGTCGCCGGTGGTCAGAGCGGGTTCGGGCTCTAGGGGGCGACGGCCGCTCGGTATAAAAGCGGAGCCCGCGCGGGCCCGGCCATTCGCGACCCGGAGCTGCGCGGGCGCGAGCGACCCGGGCTCCGGCGGGCGGTGGCAGCAGCGGCCCCGCGCAGGCTGGAGGCCGCCGAGGCTCGCCATGCCGGGAGGGCTCTAGCTCCCCATGGAGTCGGCCGACTTCTACGAGGCGGAGCCGCGGCCCCCGATGAGCAGCCACCTCCCGAGCGCCTCGCACGCGCCCGGCAGCGCCGCCTTCGGCTTTCCGCGGGGCGCGGGCTCCGCGCACCCTCCCGCGCCACCTGCCGCCCCGGAGCCGCTGGGCGGCATCTGCGAACACGAGACGTCCATTGACATCAGCGCCTACATCGACCCGGCCGCCTTCAACGACGAGTTCCTGGCCGACCTGTTCCAGCACAGCCGACAGCAGGAGAAGGCCAAGGTGGCCGCGGGCCCCGCGGGCGGCAGCGGCGGCGACTTCGACTATCCGGGCGCCCCCGCGGGCCCCGGCGGCGCCGTCATGCCCGGGGGGGCGCACGGCCCGGCTCCCGGCTACGGCTGCGCGGCGGCCGGCTACCTGGACGGCAGGCTGGAGCCGCTGTACGAGCGCGTCGGGGCGCCGGCGCTGCGGCCGCTGGTGATCAAGCAGGAGCCCCGCGAGGACGACGAAGCCAAGCAGCTGGCGCTGGCCGGCCTCTTCCCCTACCAGCCGCCGCCGCCGCCGCCGCCGTCGCACGCGCACCCGCCGCCCGCGCACCTGGCCGCCCCTCACCTGCAGTTCCAGATTGCGCACTGCGGCCAGACCACCATGCACCTGCAGCCCGGCCACCCTACGCCGCCGCCCACGCCCGTGCCCAGCCCGCACCCAGCGCCCGCGCTCGGCGCCGCCGGCCTGCCCGGCCCGGGCGGCGCGCTCAAGGGGCTGGCCCCGGCGCACCCCGACCTGCGCGCGGGCGGCGGCGGAGCCGGCAAGGCCAAGAAGTCGGTGGATAAGAACAGCAACGAGTACCGGGTGCGGCGCGAGCGCAACAACATCGCGGTGCGCAAGAGCCGCGACAAGGCCAAGCAGCGCAACGTGGAGACGCAGCAGAAGGTGCTGGAGCTGACCAGTGACAATGACCGCCTGCGCAAGCGGGTGGAACAGCTGAGCCGCGAACTGGACACGCTGAGGGGCATCTTCCGTCAGCTGCCAGAGAGCTCCTTGGTCAAGGCCATGGGCAACTGCGCGTGAGGCGCGCGGCTGCGGGACCGCCCTCGGCCAGCCCCTGGCGTGGACCCGGGGAGTGGTTTCGGGTCGCCGGATCCCGAGGCTGCCCGGGCCGTGCAAAGCCAGGACTAGGAGATTCCGGTGCCGCCTGAAACCCTGGCCTGCTCCGCGAGTCCCCTCCCTTCCTCCGCGCCAGACTCGGTGCGTCTAAGATGAGGGGGTCCAGCAGGGGTTTCTCCCGAGCTGGGGGAAACTGGGAAACCGGGGCTGAGCTTGGGAGCCCAGCGACTCTAGTATTACAGAATAACCTTGTGCCTTGGAAATGCAAACTCACTGCTCTGATTCCTACCGAGTAGGGGGAGCAAATATGTGCCTTGTCATTTTATCTGGAGGTTTCCTGCCTCTTTCTCAAGGCCTCAGCAGGCCCCCAGGAGAGAAGGAGGGGTGCGGGCCCAGGGCAGGAGGGAGGTTCAGGGAGCTGAGATCTGGGTGAGCCAGCTGCTCCTCGGCCCCCATTTTTAGAGGGGCTGAAAGGTAAGAACTTGGGGCTTCAAACGTAAGGTTGTCCCCCTAGTTTGCATGAAGGCTCCCTAGTTCCTTGCCTCTCCCACCTCCTCCCTGCCTCCAGCCTGCAACAGAGGAGGCTTCTCTGGGCAGAACTCAGCGAATGGGGGTCACCAGGTGACCAGTGGGAGCTCCTCACCCCCAGTCAGACCAGAAAGCTAGGTCATGGGTTAGCTCTACGGACCGGTGTTCTAGGGGACGGTGGCGCCCAGTGGGAGAGGGGAACCCAGAGATCCGGTCTTGGGGCAAAGCGGGGTGAAGGGACACAGCCATCCGCCTTGTCTGTACTGTATGTCCCCCAGCATGGCCATACAAACATGGAGCACAATCAGTCCATCCCGGAGGGACCGGAGTTATGACAAGCTTTCCAAATATTTTGCTTTATCAGCCGATATCAACACTTGTATCTGCCCTCTCTGTGTCCCAGCGGTGCCTTGTGCAATGTGAATGTGCACTCTATGCTAAACCACCATTTTATTTGGTTTTTGTTTTGTTTTGGTTTTGCTCAGATACTTGCCAAAGTGAGACTCGTTGCCAGCAGCTGGGGGAAGGGGCTGAGGCTCTCTTGCCCTCTGGTTCTGGGATTGCTTTTGATCCCGGGGGGACCAAGGAGGTGAGGTGGGCTTCCTCCTTCCCCTCCGCTTTCCCCGGCCGCGGCTGTGGGCCTGAACTCCCTCCAGCCCAGGCTGCCCACAGGCTTGTCCCCCCGGAGAGGCCCTGGCTCCTGGTCTGGAAGGGAGGTGGCCTCCGGCCAACGCATCACTGGGGCTGGGAACAGGGAAGGATGGCTTGGTTCTCTTCATCTGGGGAGAACGTAGAGTCTCATGCTAGATATTTTATGTATTATATCTATAATATAAACATATCAAAGTAAATGTTGGTGTCTTTTTAAAACCAGAAAGAAGCTACTTCCAAGATTTTCTGCGGGCCAGGTCACATTTGTAAATAATCGCAGCATTTTCCCTGGCCGGGATCCTGACTTTCATTAGCGCTCCATGCATCCTGAGCCCCTGTTCACTTTAGGGGGTTACTTACTTCCCCCGGCAAGACAAATAAATAGCAGGAGGACCAGGCTCCAAGCCCAAAAGGCCCAGAGCCTGAAGAGGAATCTCCTGGTCGGGGGAGGGGGATTTGGAGGGGTCTGGGAGCCGCAGCCCAGCCCATGGTGTGTCCGCTCATCTGCCCCAGGGAGCCCTCTGCCCAGCAGCCCCAGGCTCAAGAGGCCCTTTGGCCACACTTGCTCACAAACTACTCACAACTCCAGCCCCCGAGCAGGCTCACTCACACCCGCCTTTGCCCGGGGACCCCAGGCCGACAGGAAGAAGCCTCCAGTGGTGGGACCCTCCACCCCTCCCAGCTTTCACTGGGCCATGTGCCTGCAGTCTACCCCGTGATGCCCAGAGAGCAATCTGAAGGCCGGGGCCCCTTCTCCACACCTGCCCTGCCCCAGCCCACCCAGGGAGAGGGGCCTCGGCAGGCCTGCAGCAGGGGCCTGGCCGGCCCCAGCATCTACCCTCCCCACCGTGTTCATCCTGCACCAAACAGGAGGCTGAGTCCTGATGTGTCCCCCTCCAACGACTGCCCCGTGAGGACAGGGCACCCCTGAACCCCTTAGCAGCAGTGACAGCCAGCCACGGGAGGGTGGCCCCTCATCCCTGGATTAACAGGGACTGGGAGGAAGTAGCCCAGGAGGCTGACGGCGCCTTTCAGATTTTACCCGCTTAGAGGGTAAAACACTTTTTACCTCTTTCACAAGTGTTTGCTGAGCAGCCTACATGTGTGCCAATGTGGATGGGGGCATTTGCGAGAAATTACACATTCTTCTTACATTCTGAAAGCTTCAGGTTTACTTGCTTGCGTGGTTAACTCCCCCTGCCTTCCAACCCACCACCCCTGCCCTCGCTGTCCCGTGTCTTGCCACCTCCTCACCCATGGCCGCTGCTGGCACAGGAAAGGCCGCCTGCCCAGTGAGGAGGCGGTGGCCCGCCCCGCCGCCCTGGGAACCGAGGAGGCAGAGCCCCGCCACCTGCCTAGAGGCCTGGGGCAGGCCCCGGCTTGCTCAGCCCCAGCAAACCCTCTCTGAGTTCAGTGCGAATTCCAGTTTTTCTTGTTTGAGGGGCTGATCCTTGGATTCCCCTTTGCCCCCAGAACGGGTCCCAGGATGATGAGGGGGGAGGGGCGACCCCCTGCCCTCACTGCCCCCACTGTGCCCCACTCTGCCATCCCTCGGGAGCTGCCTCTTTCACAGCTGCCGGCTCGTGGAAGGGCACCCCTCCTGCTGCGTATCCTGAGGTCCAGGGTGGGCTTTGCTGGGGACAAGACAGATCCAATCACAGCCAGCCCCAAGAAAGGGACAGGAAGAGTGAGGCCCCCAGTGTGGCCCAAAGCAGACGGAGCAGCCTGCTGGGGGAAAGAGGGCCCTCCAGGTGTGGGGTGAACCTGCCCCGCATGTCACCCGGCCACCCACTGCTTCCTGCAGGGTTCCCCACATCCCCTCCTGACTGTAGCCTTCAGGAAAAACCACTCCAAGGGCCTGGCACTGAGTGCACCCTGAGTGTTTATTGGATGCCTACTGTGTGCCAAGGCCTGTGCCAAGCATGGGGCACTCAGCTGGGAACAAGCGCAGCCTTGTGGCCCCAAGCTGTGGTTTAAGGGCAACAAGTACAATATGGGGGAGATCAAAGTGTGAAGCGGGTCCATCAGGGAAGGCTTCCTGGAGGCAGCAGCTTTGACTCAAGACTGGTGAGGACAGCCCCACCTGGACCCAGTGCCAGGATGCGTGGGCTGTGCGTGCTCTGCCCAGGACAGGCAGTGCCACTGGCGGCACTGTCAGGGGAGCCGCCTCCAAGGAAGGAGCAGGGGCAGGAGGGAGGGAGAGAGGTGGCTCCCTTTCCACCAGATGGTCCTGCCAGTTTAGCTGTCACGGATGTTACCCTTATCTCCCGGATCTCCTGGGAATCTGTGAACTTGGGGCTTGGCCCTGACACCTGCAGTGAGCCTCTGGGACTGGTGCGCAGTGTCTGCCCCTCCCAGCTCTCCCGCCCCCTCCTTCCCAGGCAGAACCTGCCAGGCCTCCTCCAGGAGCTGCTGGTTCCACAGAAGGGGACAGGGTCACTCAATGGTGATGGTCAAGACAGAGGGGAAACCGTCCCTGCAGGACACCGCAGGCCCTCTGTGGACTCGGGGCAGGGAGGGAAGTGGTGGTGTGTGGGGACCATGTTGATATCCCAGCCGCTTCTTTCCTCTGCTGGTCAGGTAGAGGAAGGCTTTTCTCTTCTATTCCCTTTTTCTATTCTTTGCTTTAAATAAAACAAAACTGCCAGCACCCTTGAAAGATCTTCCTTGATTCTGTGAAAGACAGGTGCTATCTCTTCTCTCCGGACACCCTCCCCTCTCCCCATCCCCCATCCCCCTCTCTGTGGATGGAGCGTTTGACGTCAGCCAAGACACAGGAAAGATACGGATTCACTATCAAAGCATCCTAGCCCCATCCCGTAGCAATTAAAAAGCCAGATGGAATCTCTGGGAAAACGGCATTAATAACGCAAACAATCTGTGTTGGCCGCAGCGGCCCAGGAGCCCCAGGCGGGGGTGGGATGGGGGGAGGCCGGGGTGCCGGGCTGTGAGCTCTCAGCCGCGCTGTGGCCAGCCGGGGATGGGGCCATCGTAAGGGTATGCTGGGTCTGGCCGCAGCCGGGCTGTCCCCTCCGGCCCTCGCAAGGCCCACTAGGCACCCTGGATCCTGGTGGCTGTAGACGGAGCCAGGCAAATGTGGAACCCATTACTCAGACAGCTGCGGCCTCGGCCAGCCCCATTCTGGCACCCAGGAGCTTTGCTTCCCTTCATTTGTTTGTATTTATTATTTTTCTGGCTTTCTGGCCCCACCCACAAGGAACAGGCCTCCCTGGGTGTGTGGCGTCCATCAATGCCCTATCTCTTCGTTTGCTGTGCCCAAGTCCACCACCGGTGCCTGGCAACAGCAGAAGATGGTGCTGGGGGACCCCAGTGGTGCCTGAACCCCAGGGGCTGCCCTTAGAATGCGAAGTGTCGGGCACTTTGGGCAAGACCAGCTGAGCTCGTGGAAGCTGGCATGATTGCTCAGGGAGCAGGGCACAGGGTCCACACTTCCCGGCTGCCTTGAGGGGCCCAGAAGGGGCCCAGGCCGGGGCCACAGGAAAAGAGTCCTCTGCTGTTCCAGAACCTTTTCTAGGCAGGGCTGAGAAGCCAGACTCTTCCACAGTTGCCCCATTTTTCAGACCGTGGTTTGGAGGCCCACCTGCCGCGGACTTAAAGATGTAGTTTCCTACGGCCATCAGGTTGGGTTGGGAACGGGCTTGTTTAGGAAACATGCTTTGAGACTCTCATGTACCCAGAGTCATTTTCTGACCCTCATCTTCACTGTCTCCCCAACCTTGTCCTTCACTCTCATCCTCCTGGAAACTGTTCCCCACCCCCAGGTCACTGCTAGGCCCTAGAGCCAATCAGATGAACTCTCCGGGGGTCCTTCCTGTCTCTCAGTGCCTGGCCCACACAGCTCTTCCACACATGTGTTTGATTGCAAGGATCTCTCTCCAACTCATCTTTCTCCTTCTAAAAAACATCCTCACCATCTCCGTTCCATGCAAGCATCCACTGGGGTAGCCAGAGGCCCACCACGTAGGGGGCTCGAGGAACCAGGACCTGCCACTGTCAGAGGTGACAAGGGCAGGAGAAATAAGGCTCCACCATCGTGGCCCACTCCAGGTGAATTCCTGCTTCTACAAAGCTACTTTGAAAATGCACGAATCCTGGCCAGGCACGGTGGCTTCCCCCTGTAAGCCCGGCACTTTGGAAGGCAGAGTCAAGAGGATCACTTGAGGCCAGGAGGTCGAGACCAGCCTGGGCAACATAGCGAGACCTCATCTCTAAAAAAAAATAATAATAATATTAATTAGGCAGGGGCAGTGTCATGCTCCCGTAGTCCCACCTACTCAGGAGGCTGAGGCAGGAGGATGGTTTGAGCCCAGGAGTTCAAGGCTGCAGTAAGCTATGATCGTGCCACTGCATGATCCAGCCTGGGTGACAGAGTGAGACTCTGTCTCTAAAATAAACAAATAAAATAAAATAAAATGCAACGATCCTAAGAAAGTTAGCCCATTCCATCCTGAACAATCCTCCACACCTCCATGTGATCAGTTTATCACCAGAATCGGAGGGCTTTCTGCTTTAAAAGGTATTTCAGGCCTTCATGTCGCCCCTCTTATTCCCGCTCTAGGATGACTGGCAAGGTCGCTATTGAGGGACTATGGCCTGAGGGTGGGGACACCTGTGGCCAAATGTGGTGGCTTAGAGCCAGGGCATGTCACCAGTGCCCCAGACAGGGCCTGAGAGAACCATCAAAGCCTGTCTCAAGCCCTCGTGCATATGAAGGTATTTCTGCTCCGTGGCAAGTGGCAGCCCAACCTTTCACCAGAAGCAAAGCCTTTCCTCCCCGGGGGGCCACTGTCCCTTCCCTGCTTCAGCCATAGAGGCCCCAGAGACCCCCTGCCTCCCTCAAGCCAACCAGAGCGCTCTCCCCGCCACCCCCCGGGAACACTGCGCCCTCTCGCTAACAAGGAAATGCTGCTAACTTATGTTGGCCTTTCCTGTGCACATCTTGGGCAACGGCCTCAGCTGGACGTGGTGGCACAGCCCCTGCCCAGAGAACGGGGGTGCAGGTGGGGCCGGGGGTGTCAGGCCTGGGTGCCTGCTCCGGAGGGAGCCGCCGTGACCTTCAGCATCAGGTTAGGACCCGTCTGAAGTAGCCTCCTTGAGTGATTTACAATTTGCAAACACGTTTTATTTGATTCCCGAGTTTTGCTAGAGCAATTACAGTGACTAAGCATGACAAATCACTCCCAACACAGTGTCTACTCGCTGTTAGGAAATGTGTTTGCCTCACTATTTTGCCTGGTGCGGCAACATTTTAAAAATAGACTCATTCACTGTACTTGAAGGCAATTTGTTCCAAATTTTCCCACTAATTTGATTTTAATCTGATATTTAAAATTTGTGTGACCACATTCCCACTGATTTATAGGAAGAAGCCCTACCTGGCGGCACTTTAATTGGCACTACCCCAGGAGTCCACAGGACAAAGGATTTATGCCAGAACAGTTGGAAGGCCCTGACGCCTGTAACCCTTGAATATGCGTCCAATTCACAATTGCAAGTGCTGCCGCCTGGGCCGGCACCAGTGACTGCGGAGCTGGGGGCTGCAGAGCCCGGGCACGTAGTAGGCCTTCAGTCTCATGTTGGACACACGAGTCGAGCCTGGAGGCTCTACCATGGTACACACTTTAAGTGTGTGCTAAGTTGGTTTCTGGCAAAAAGCAATTTGTTCGCAGGCGACAAGCAGGCATTTCCTACTTCTCCCATCCCATGATGAGGACGGCCGTGGGAGGCGGGCCGTGCAGCCCTGGCCTTCCCTCCTGATGACTGGGCGGCCCTCACTGAGTCTCTTAATTTCGCTCCGCTTCAATTTCCTTTTATGCAAAATGTATGCAAAACTAGGAACACGTCATTGAGTTGTGAAAGGTAAACAGGCAAAGCTTGTGGGACACTCATAGTTAGCTCCAGCTAACCATGCCCACGTGGGGCAGAAGGCGGAGCTGGAGGGCTAGGGAGGGGGAGGGCACACCTAGGTCCTTGAAAGACTCCAGTGGAAGGAGACAGTCCTCTGAATAATTAAGGGCAAAATCCTTGTACCCAAATAACCAAAGAACTGAAAAAGTCATTTTAAAGTTGCTTAAACGCCCCCCGCCAAAGGAAGCCCTTCGTTTGCTTAGAAAGCATTTAGTGGGCTCCTCCTGGGCGCAGAGCCCCCTTGCCAGTGACCTTGAAGGGAGAGCACAGCGGTCAGGCCGTCCGCGGCTGCCAGCAGAGCAGGGGAGGTGCCCCGTGTGCTTGTCGCAGTCAAAGTTGCTTCATACAAGTGCAGGATCCCAGGTGATGACTTCCGGTCAGTGAGAACAAGTATTCTCTCGGGGTGGCAGCCCCCCAGCATCCTGAGTGAGCCCTCAGCCCCTTGGGCCTCCCCATTAACTTGGCTCTGTTTGCAAAGCTGTGACCTCAGTGGGCAGGGCGGCCCTGCCTTCCCCTCGCTGGTGGGAGGGGAGCAGGAGGCACGTGCTGCGTGTGTTGGGGTCAGGGGACACCTCCTTCTCCCCTGCCTCCCTCAGTGTCCCCCTGGGTCATCTCAGCGCTTGGCGGAACAGCTGGTTCCCATTTGCCCACCCAGCTCTGGTGCAGGGGGTGAGGGTGGAGGCTGCCCTGCCCTGCGGGAAGCTGCCTGGGCAGAGCCTCAGATGACCGGGGACGCTCCTGAGGTCCTAGGGTCCTGGAGGAGGGGCACAAAGGCAGGTGGGAGGAGGCCTCGGCCAAGCTTGCCGGCAGCTGGGGCCTCCAACAGGAAAGGGTTCTGGAACCTACCCTGCTCTTCTCTCCTCTGCCAGGAATGCTGCCACGAGAGCAATTCAAGTTAATGAGCAAACTCCTCGGGCGAGGCAGGAAGGCAGCTCTCGGGCACCTCCACCGCCCTGCTCAAGCACAGGAAGCGGTTGGAGTCCTCTTGCCGAGCCGGTGGGGGCCAGCAAGTGTTAAGTGGGGCCAGGAGGCCCTAAACCTCCGGCTTCTGCACACCCGGGTCAGCCGGGCTCCGTGCAGGGCCGGGGCAGTGTGGCGCTGTGTGCGTGCCACCTGCACACACGCTTGGGGCAGATGCCAAGGCCTGGGCTGGAGGAGTGTCAGACCCGGGGAGAGTGGCGGAGGGTCCCCCTAAGAGCAAGTCCACGTTCACGAAGGCCCAACCTCCTCTGTTGGGGGAGCAGTCCCGGCTGGGAGAGGTGGAGGCATGTGACTCACAGGCCGGGCCCCTGAGCCGAGGGGAGGTGGGGATGACGGCTCCGAGCCCGAAATGTGTCAGAGGGGAGATGTGCATCTCGAGAGAGGCGGGCTGTGGAGCTGTGTGGACATCGCTGCCTGGGGGTTGTGAGCCGCTGCTGTCCTCGCCGGGCTTCTCAGCCTCCCTGGGCCACACCGGGCTCATGGGGGCCCATCTCACCAGAGCCAGCGATGGGACCGGGCTGGGCAGGGCAGGAGCAGCACCTGGGCTCCCCGACTTGCGTCCCTGCGGCAGCTTAGCCCTCTGTACCCCCAAATCCACCCAGGGGGGTGAAACACTCCTGTTTCCCTAACGCTTGCATCGTTGGCCTAATTCCATGACGCCTCCCCCCACCTCGCCTCCACTCGACATTCCTCGACTGAATTTACTTTCGTTTTTAATATGAAAAATTAAATCAACTGCATGTTTTTTGTGACATCTTTGAGAATTTCAAAATTGGAATGACATGTCCAAGACATTGCAGAGCCAGGTTTGGGGGCAGATGACGCCCCCATCTTCACTCATCATAGCCTGGGAGATCAATTAACACCCCTTTCTGCTGCCCCCCACCCCCCGAGACTGGTGTCTCCCACGGCACAGTGGCCTGGAGGGACCTGCTGCTGGGGGTGGGGGAGTCTGGCACACGCCCGAGGGCCAGGGTGGGACCAGGGCCTCCGTGAGTCTCCACCACGGAGCTGCTGGCGGCACCCAGGCCCTGACGCTGGTGACACAAGGGCTGGGCCTGCATTCCCGCCCACCGGGGGCGTGAGATGGAGTGTGCCCTGGCCTGGCCGCACACCTGCTGTGTGACCAGACACAGGTTTGGCAGCCTCTCTGTTTGAGCATGTCTGAGACATGTGCCAGGATCCCCAGGGGCAGATGATGAATGGTGTCCCTCCAGAAGAAAGCAACCACAAGAACCTGATCCCAGGACGAGTCACAGCGAGGAGGACAAGGACCAGGTCACCTGGCTGCCAAGAGGGGAGCATGAGTCAGAAACAAGCTACCCATCTGCCAGCCCAATTGCCCGCCCATCCAAGAAATCTCAGGGCTGGGAGGAGGAGGGCTGAGGACCCAGGTAGCTGGGTCCAAGGTAACTGTCTCTGGAGCCTACCTCCTAGACCCTCACCAGCCAGGTGCTAGGTGATGCGGGCAGGCTGGGAAATGAAGGGACATTAGTGCTTCTTGGCCCATGTTGGGGCCGGGGTTGGAGGACCCTAAGGTGGTGCTGGCATCATCAGGCCTTCTTTGGCTACGGCAAACAGACACTTCAGCACCACCTCCTTTTCCAGATCTCCCCACCAACCACCCCTAAGGGCCCAGACCGGAGCCCTGACACAGAACAGGAGACAGAGGTCAGAGGACAGAAGGGGAACAGGCTAGGAGGAGGACATCAGCATCAGTACCGAATCAGGGCGGGAGAGAGGCCTTCCTCACCTCGCCCCTCCGTGCCAGTGGGCCCCAACTGACTGTGGAATGTTGTCCTGCTATCACCCAGTGATGGTCGGCCCATGGGAAGGAAGAAGGAACAGGAGGATGCAGCTGTGGTCATCTGAGGGTTGTCCAAAGAGTTCCTAAGTAGGCAGGGGTGAACTGCAGAGTCAGGAGACAGGCGAGAGTTGATTTTCACTCCTTGATCTTGTTTTCATGTGTCCTCTGCTACATTTTATTTGGTATATACAATATCCTGGCCTCTGTCCAAGACTCAACTGGGTCCAGAATCTCCCATTAGTATGTTTTGAGCTCTGGGTTATCTGAAACATGGAGCTGAATAGATTGTCACCAAGGCGCAGCTAACCATGAAATGGCTCAGACCTTTCCCTCATGCAGTCATTGATCAGTTCCAGAAAATTCTTACCCATTAATCCTTAAAACCACATCTCTGCTCCATTTTTTCTCTCCTCATCTTCAAGGATAATGTTAACTATATGTTATATTTTCTCTCCTCTTTATCTCATATCTTCTCTTCTGTGTTTTCTTTTTGTCTTTATGTGCTACATTTGTGATAATTTCTTCTGACCTATGTTCTAGTTTGCTAATTCTCTTCTCAGCCATGTTTAATCTGCTATCAAACTTGTCCACTGAGTTCTTGATTTTGTGTTGTAGTTTTCATTTCTAGAGATTCTACTTGATTCTTTTTCAGGTCTGGTATTTCACTTTTTGTAGATCACCATCCCTGCAGTGATTTTTAAGCATGTCTTATTTCTTTAAACATGATAGGCACAGTTATTTTATAGTCGATAATTTGAAGTCTTTGTATTGTTTCTTCCAGTTTTCACTCCTAGTGTCTTATTTCTGTGTGTGTCTGATTATCTTTGACTATGTGTTGGTCATTATTTTTTCAAAAAAATTATTTGCAAGAAAATTTTGGGATTTAGGACAAAGGTCCCTTCCACTGGAGAATATTTTCATTTTCTCCTGCCAAACATCTACTGCTAGTCCAGGACCACCTAAATCGACTTTTAAGGTTTGGAATCCCTAGCCCACCCCAGAGGTGAGAACTTAGATTGCAAGACCATATAAGGGCTGGTTTAGGTCTGGTTCACCCTTATGCTGAGGGTGTAGCCCTTTGGAGTTCCACATCCGTATGGGCCGGTGTCCTATTATACGCCCCACCTAGTGTGAGCCCTGAGGTTTGATTTCTGTCTCTCTCTTTCCATGAGGCTATCAAAATAAGACTCAAATTTCTTGGGATTGGAAAATGCCTTAGGGAAACAGTGGCTTCTCCTCTTGCTTCCCTTATTGGGTTCCTTTTCCCCTCAGTTTTGGCCTGGCAGTTCTCTTCGTTGTTCTTAATGTATTTCAACAATCTTAACCCAGCACTGTGAGTTATTTTCAGTGAGAGGACAGACCCAAATACTCCAGTTTGCCCATGCTGGAGACTGGAAGTCCCCCTTTCATTCATTCATCCATTCAGTATTTGTGCAGCGCCTACTGTGTGCCAGGCACTGCGGGGGGCACGGCAGTAACCCCGGCAGAACAGAGCAGGCTCTTGTGGAGCGCACGGTCTCTCGGGGAGACAGAGAGACTAATAAACAGAGAGTTACACAATTGATCAGTTAATTGCAGTTGTGACATATCTTGTGCAGTAAAGACATTCGGGGTGGTGAGAGCGTCTGGCTGGGAGTCCTCACCTGCTTCGCGGACTCAGGGAAGTGCTCTCGAGGATGTGGTTTGTAAGCTGAGATCTGAAGGACCAGCGGGATTTATAAAATAGTTGGGGTTTGGAGCAAGAGAATCCAGGCAGGGGACCAGCATATGCAAAACCCAGAAGCGGGAAGGAGCGTGACATTCCTGGGTCCTGAAAGGCGTCCAGTGGACCCAGGGGATGCTCGGCCTCGGACAGGATGGGTTTCCACCAAGCCTGGGCATAGAATTGACCCAGAACGCCTCACCCGGGCCTGCTGGTTCTTTGCCTGCCCTCGGGTCCCCTCCCCATCCTGCTCTTGGCCCTGGGGGTCTGGCCTGTGTGGGCCACACCAAGGGCCCCCCGTGCCTTCTGGCTTCCTGTTGGGTTTGGCCAGTGGGTGGCACAAGCAGGAAATCGGAGGGGTTGGGGTGTTTCTTCCCTGCTTCTGGGGCCCCCCACTGCACCTTCCCCAAGACTGCGGCTCCTGGCAGGTGTCCTGTCCTCTGTCCTCCCTCTGGCAGGTGTCCTGTCCTGTGTACTCCACCTGGCAGGTGTCCTGTCCTCTGTCCTCCACCTGGCAGGTGTCCTGTCCTCTGTCCTCCACGGCTCCTGTTTTCACCAGCCCCGGGTCGCACTAATTCCTGCCCTCATCCCTTTAGCCTTAAGGTGGTGACAACGGCTGCTATGGCTAATTTCTGGGGGCCTCGACATCCCTTCTTAATGCCTTTAACCCGGGTCACGCCTTCATAAATGGTCCTTTTGTTAACATCCCTTTATTGGAACCATCAGGGCGAGTTTGGTTTTTTGCCAGGACCCTGCATGATCACCCATATTCGCGGTTTTTTGCTTTAAAGAAGCCAGAGAGGCAAATCCGTCTGGGCATCCTGGGTGGGGGGACAGGGCAGGTGGCAGTCCCTCCCGGAAGCCAAGGGGCTGGTGTCAGAGCCCACATGAAGGCCCTGATGCAGTCTGCATTCTGTAAACAAACGCCCGTGTGTGCGTGAGCCCACCTGAAGGCCCTGATGCAGTCTGCATTCTGTAAACAAACGCCCGTGTGTGCGTGAGCCCACCTGAAGGCCCTGATGCAGTCTGCATTCTATAAACAAACACCCGTGCGTGTGTGGTGGCAAGCCGGGGCCAAATGACAAACAAACATGGCAGTGACAAATTTATGGTGCTCCAGTATCGGCAAGGACAGAGGAAATTGGGAAAATTAGGAACATATCTGGTGTCTTCTGTCTGGCTGCGCAATCCCTGTGTGTGTCTGCTGGGAATTCCGGGCGTGGGGCGGGAGGAGGGGGTGCTTTACGATCTGCATTCAAACGCAGGTTCCAAACACGGCTAAAAGCAGCTCCAGGAGTGACTGAGGCCAAAGTGCATCTGATTTCGGGGTGGGGGGGTGGACTTGCTGGGTCCAATGCTGTGCACAGTTCGGGGAAGAATCTCACTCAGCTCGCCTGCCACGCGCTGTGTCTTCTCCCCTTTCCTTTGTTCTCCCCACTCTGCCCCCTAAAACCCCACACACCACACGCGCTGAAACTGGCCTCGCCTCCCTTCCCCTTTGGAGACGTGTGCTGGGTGCAGGAGCACCCACACAGAGGTTGGCAGACCTTGGGAGCTGTGTGGGGAAACTCAGCGTTTCACTCCCTGCACGCGCAGAGCAGGCGAGCGCAGGGAGGGACAGGAACCGCCACCTCTTGGTAAAGTTGCTTGGGCGGGAATGAGTGGCCAGGGAAGAGCTCTTCTCGGAGGACGCGGTATGTTTGGTGGAGATGAGGTGACAAGAAAGACCCAGCCCCTCAGAGGACTTCTCCAGGTCGAGAAATAGGCAGTGCAAAGTTCCTTTGGAAGGTCAGTGTGGCTCGATGAGGGGGAGGGGCAGAAAATGGGGAGGGAGTGGGGGAGGGGTGGGGGGGCGGAGGAAGGCAGAGACCAGCCTCCTGGGGCCTTGGAGGTGGGGCAGGCACACAGCCAGGGTGGCCTGGGACAATTCTACCTTACTCCCTTTTTTCCAGCCTACTCATTTGTGGTGTTCCCTTTGAACCCCCCAAAAGTCCCTGCTTGTTCAATAAATGACACAGTCACTCAACTTACAGGGCAGAGCAAGAAGTCTAGATTTGATATATTTTAGCTGTAATGGGAAGCCACACGAAGGTTTTGAGAAAGAGAATGACAAGATGGAGACTTTTACTTCACTCTCCAAATATCTGCTGAGCGCCAGGCGCTCCCCCTCGCTCCAGGGACACAGGGACCGGTGCCCTGCGGGAGCTCGCCTTCCAGCGTTGAGGCTACTTCTGCAAAAATCGACCAATTCTCCACAACTCCCGGTTCCCTGGACGTGTCGAGGTACCCCCCGGACAGATAGAAAGATGAATGTCCTCCTTGTTCTTTTTCTAAGTTTAATAATTGGAAAATCATGAGTTACTTCCCACGAAGTCTGCTCCCAAATTCGCTTCCGAGGGGAGGTCTTGGCGGGGCGCTACGTGCGGCGCGGCTTGTGCCTTACTCCCGTTCTCACACACACGCAGCCTTCTGTGGTCCTGAGCCCCTCACTCGGCCCCTCACTCCACGCAGGTTTTAGCTCTAGATAACTGGCTCACAAATGCTCGCAGAATCCCAGCTTGAGTGGAGGCCTAAGAAGAAAGGGGCACATGACATTGACACATCTCACCCAAAATCCTGCCTCTGTGATGGAGACTTAGGCATTGAGCCCAGCACAGTGAGGAAAACAAAACCCAACAGGATGTGCCTTCAGGCACGGCTGGATCCAGTGGCCCAGACTGTGCCATTGGGAGTCCTCCCTCTTACCTGGTTTTGCCATCCTTTGTGCTGGCTTCAGTCTCCTGCTGGGGGTTCCCAGTAGTTCAAAGCCAACAAACAGATACCCAGCAACCCCAAACAGAGCTTTAATTTCTGAATAATTCCATCAAAAATCCCAGGATTGGCTTCTGTTGAACCATAGGCTCATCACTGAACCAGCCACTGCAACCCGGAGGGTGGAAGATGCTGATTGGCCAATCCTGAGTTGCGTCCTCACCCGCAAACACACACACAGTTTGGGGGGTCAGCCCCACCCAGAAGCATGGAATGGGCGTGTGGGAAGGGAGGTTCTCAGAGGAAAATCCACGTGGTGGCGGGCAGGAGAGAAATGGATACAGACACAGGCAAAACAAGTGGTGTCCGCCATGCCTGCCCTTTGTCCCAAGAAGAACTGGAGCCCATGGAGAGTGAGGGTGACCCAGGGGACTCTCACCACGGCTTCAGAAGAACAAGCGCACTCACAGCCCTGGCGGAGAGGGCGGTGCGTTTCTGGCATCAGCCAGGGTGCTTTGGGCCCCAGATCTGTGCCTGATTTCTGCCCGGCCTCAGGCTTCCAGGGGGCTCTCCCCACAGGCAGCACGGGGTTTTCAGGGGCCTGCGACTCCAGCGCATGGAGGCAGGGCTTTGGGGGGGCACACGTGGCAAGAAACAGCAGCCCCCAAAGAGGCCGTCTCTGCACGGAGACTGGAGAGTGCGCCCAGGCGGGCTCCCCCCCCCCCCCCCCCCCCCCGCCCCCGGTCCTGCTCCCTGGGACACCTGCCCTGGGGAGGGAGGGCTTGGGAGCTGTGACCTGAGGCCTCTGAAGCCTCGGGGTCCTGTCCCCATGGGCACCTGCAATCCTTGACCTGAGCCCTTCTGAGGCCTCCAGTCCCTGCAGTGAGGATTCAGCTTCCTGTTCCCTGGGACCAGAGCTGGGTGGGCTGGCTCAGGGCAAGGATGCCGGCCCCAGGGCTCGGGGAGGACCCCTGCCCTGCTGGCTCTGGGAAGTACCTCCAGAGAAACCAGTCTCCCCTCGTGCCCCTCATTCAGCAACACGAGGCTGCTCTGTGACGGGAAGGAAACCCATTTCCCGAGCGCCCACGGCAGGCAGGTGAGTTCTCAAATCTCGTCTCACCCTGTCGGCTGCTCAGCCTGCCCATCGGTGAGGCCTGGGGGCCCCACGGCCGCGGGACGCTAGCGGGATTCTCAGCCTGCACGTGGCAAAGTAGGACCAGGCCCACCACGCGGCCGCCCACGTTCAGCGTTTCTTGCTGAAAAGAATGGGATGAGCTCGGGGCGGGGTGGGGCGTGCCTGGGGCGGCCAGAAGGGGCCCCAGCACCCGTGTGCTCTGGACGGACAGGAGCCCCCCGCTCAGGAGGGGAGGGAGCCGTGAGGCCCGGCCCAGCCGAGCGGAGCCCCCCAGGGACCGAGAGGAGGGCTTCCTCTCCGTGTCTTCATGCCACAAGATGTAAAATAATCCCCTCAGCTCAGAAAAACACATTTTATGGCTGTCTGACTCATTTCCCACAAAGCTAGGTTCACCCCCCCCCCAACGTTTAGAGCTTTTGTTTTGAAAAATAAAAAATATGTTGAAAATTTCAAGATGACTTTTAGACATAAATTGTTCTCTTCCTCACCCTCGTCCCAGGCCCCCCTCACCTAATTTCCCAAACATTGGCCGCCGGAGCCTCGGGAGGACCCAGTCCAAGTGGGTATGGGAGGACTCCGGGCTCTCCGGGCAACGCGGCCCGAGGGCCAGGCCGGCAGACGCCTGCTGGGTGCCGGCCTGGGCCGGAGGGGCCCTCCAGGGCGTGGGTTCCTGGCGTCTGCGGCAGTGCCTCGATCCTTCTGGTCTGGGGTCCCACGTGGGCCCCTGCAGCGCCTGGCAGAACCCGTCCACTGGCCCCTGTCCACCCTCCACACTGGAGCTCTGCGGGGCGGCCTCCTTCATTGAGCCAGGACGTGCCCTGGACTGAGCCATTGACTGTCCCTCCCCAGCAAACGGCAGCACCGAGTCTCATCACCCGGAGACCCCACCAGCGAAGCATGAGGGACCCCTGACCCCCAACCCTCAGGGCTTTCCATTATGCCCCACGCACCCTGAGACGTGGTGTCCTGGTTGCCCTGGACTCTCCCACCACTTCAATTTCCCCAGCAGCCCTGGGTCGCGGCCACCCAGGGTTCCCCATCGCTGAGGCAGGAAACAGAGCCCCGGGGGCACGTGACCCACGTCAGCCCCGGGGAGCCTGAGCTCAGCCAGTGGCCCGCCTGTCATCGCCTGCTGACACCGGGGCTTGGACGGAGAGCCCATCCCAAGAGCCCTCAGGGTCCTGGCACATGTCGGGGCCACTCCTGGAGGGTCCAGGCCCACAGAGGCCAGGGTCCTGGCCTCCCCTCCTGCCAGGCAACGCTGCCACTTGGCACATTCCAGGCCTTCTGCACGGTGCTCAGGCGGCCAGTGCCTGTCATCTCTCTGTCTTCCCAGAGCACACCCTGGCAGCTTCCTCAGGGTCTCCCAGGGAGATGTGGCAGCCTGCGGGCAGGCAGGGGCTCCACTGGAACCAGCCGCCACCAGCTGCCATTGAGCCAGGAGCCCCGTCCGGGCAGGAACCTGCTGTGCCTGGGCCAGCCCATGGGCTCAGGCTCCTGGGATCCAAGATGAGACCGCAGTCCCCTCCTCAGCTGCCGTGAGCCCCACTGGGAGGGCCAGGGCCCTGCCCCCTTTGCTGAGCCACCCTCCGGGGCCTCACCCTGGGCTGGCAGCTCCTTGTGGCATCTCTGAGCCACTGAGTACTGAGGGACTCGGTTCCTGGTATCTGCTACATGCTAAGAACTTCCCAAGCTGAGGACACAGGGGCACAGTGTCAATCCACAGGGGGCCCCAATAGGAGGTTCGGGCAGGCCCCAGCCCCTACAGGAGCTGCCCAGGCCACCGGTCTGCCCCCATTCTCCACGCTGGCCCACAAGTCAGCTCCTGGTTCTCCGGGGCTCCGGACGCCTACCTGGGAGCAGAGGCCGCGTCAGAAGCAGCCTGGAGGGCTGGGGAGTCTCACAGTCAAGGCTCTGCTTCGAGTGCTGGGGGTCAGCTGGGCAGCCATGCCCCGCTGCCAGTGCGGACTGGGGTCCCCTGGGCTGGCTGGGCCACGGGCATCGGGGAAGGGCCAGAGGTGACCTGGACTTCCTTAACCACAAGAAAATGACTCAGCTAAACTGAGGAAGACTTCCGTTTCAGCAGAATATTTTTTCCACTATGGTAAGAGATTTTCACCCACAGGCTCCAGAGGAGCTGAGTACCCCAGAGAGGGCTCTGGGGAGTTTCGGTTTGAATAGTCAACGCCAATTCTTAATCATTATTTTGAAAAGGCAGCTCTTGGTTTTCCAACAGGTGGCTGGGTCCCAAAGAGTCAAACCCAGGTGTGCGAGCATGCGTGTGTGCATGTGCCTGCGTGTGCATTTGTGCCTTGGTGACGCTGGGGGCCAGGAAGGGGGACATTTAATCCTGAGCATTTCCTTTGGCCGGCAGTGGACCCTGCCCAGGTCTGCAGAAATGACCTGCATTCTCCAGCCCTCACGACCCTGCCAGCCTGAGCAGGGCGACAGCTACGCTGGTTGAGGTTAAGCGTGTCAGGCAGCAGGCTGGGCACTTCCCGGCATCACCTCACGGGAATGCTCACAACCCTGAGAGGTGGGTCCCCTCCCAGGTGGCAGCTGAGGCTCCCCGAGAGGAAGGCACCAGTCGCACGCTCCACCAAACGCACACTCAGGCCGCCTGACTCCCTTGGAGACCTCCTGATCACTGCCCCACCTGCCCATTCCCCAGTCCCCGCCATCTCCTGACATTGCCCATGGTCGCCTGCTGTAGCAACTGGCAGCTCTGGGCCCAGCAAGGTCTCAGGGCTTCTTTCCGGAGGCCTTGCTCGAACATCAGCCCTTCAGTGATCAGAAGCTGAGGATATGTGGCCAGGACATCTGTAGCGCAGCCCTGAGCCCCAGGCAGGCTAGGGGGACAGTGGGGGTTTCCCACGAGTGGGAAGCCTGACCCTGTCCCTGTGACTTCCGCCCTAACGAGCCTGGTCCCAGGGACCGCCCCGATGGGGGAGACGGCTGGCTGCTTCAGCCTCCTCCCTCTCTGCTCCAGCCCAGGTGGGCTCCCTGGAGGCAGGCGCCAGCAGGCTCTGGCCTGGCAGGCAGCAGAGAGCACCGTGAGAGTGTGGGAAGCACTGTCCCAGGCAGGATGGGGCTGCTGCCTGCCCCTCAGCGGGGGCCGAGTCTGCTCCCCCCGGCCTGCTCCACACTGGGAAACAGCTCTGTTTCTTGCCCGCCTTCCAGGGGAGGCTGTTCCCTGAGCCCCGACCTTGCGAGGGGTGACAGGGTGCAGGGTCTTTCCCACTTCACAGCTGGCTAGACCTCAGTTCTGCCAGGGGGCCTCCAAATCCTGCTCCACCCTGCCTCCTGCCCGGGCTGGGGTCAGTTTCCCCAACCTGGAGTGGGGTGGGAGTCCGAGGCTGCCCAGTGGAGGAGGCCTTGCCCAGGTCTGCAGGGACTTCAGAGCACAGAGTTGGCCTGGCCCGTGTGGCTCTGTGGCCTGGGGCCATGGCTCTGTGGCCTCCCCAAGGCCCAACTTGCCGGCCAGACTCCAGGGGAGGAGCAGGGACTGTGGGGCGGGTGGGGGTAGAGGTGAGGCCAGCGCCCCCTCCCGGGGTGCTGGCAGCTCCAGGGCAAAGGGCAAGTGGGCTCCCGCCAGCCAGAGCAAGCAGGGCAGGGGCAGCACAGAGAGGGCCGGGCCGCTCCTGCTGCCGCTTAGGGAGGCAGAAAGTGGCAGCAGCTGAGCCAGGAGGGAGCTGAGCGTCCGGCACGGGAGGGGCTGAGACAGGCCGAGGCCGAAGGCGAGGCAGGGAGAGAGGAGCAGCTAGGGAGGACGAGGCACACACAGCAGCACCCAGGGTCTTCCCCAGACACCCGGCCCAGCTGGGGCCACTGCCGGCACAGAGCCTTCCCCCGTGTGGGGCCGCCTCCGGCCCTGCCTGTTCGCTGCCCTCACTCACCCTCTGCCCACACGGAGGCCCCCACCTGCCCCACCCACCCCACCCCCAGGGCTCACACAGGACAGCTGCGTCTGCGAGTGACATGTCTATATGTGTGTGTGCGTATCCACGTGTGCATGTGGTGTGTGCCGTGTGTCTGAAGCCATCTGCCCCTGGGACCCTCGACTGCCCGGAGTCGGCAAGGCAGCCTGGGCGCCCGAACCAGGCCCCTCCCCGAGCCCAGCCCCGTGAGGCCAGCCCCCCACCTCAGCCTGGGCCGTCCCAGCTGGTCCTTGGGCCCCCAGGGACCACACAGACACCAGTGGCAGGAGGGCCTGACTGACCAGAGGCCCCTGACCACTTACTTGCCGTGGGAGGGGACTCCACGTGCTCCCCGAGTGGGCCACAGAGTGGTTCTTACATGTGGAGCTCAGTGCGTGAGAGTGTGCACACGTGCAAACGTGAACATTCACGCCCATCCCCTGCCAGTGAGCCTCAGCCTGTCCCCACCCACGTTCCCCCGTCATCCCACATCCAGAGCCCTCGGTGGCTCCTCAGGGCCCAGGGTGCCGAGATGGGGGAGGGAGGCTGGGACCACGAGGGCAGGAGAGGTCAAGGGGCGGCGAGGCTGCGAGGGGCCCAGCGGCTCCAGCAGGCTGCGGACGCTTGGCCAGCAAGGCCTGTTTACTCGCAGGCCCGCGAGGTCAAGGCCCAGGCCCTTGGTTGATTATTAACGGCCCGGCTGGTGGCTGCCCAGTGTGTTGTGGGCCAGAGCCCGAGCCCAGGCACCGCCCCCCACTGCCACTCTGCACAAGGGGGGCCCTGGAGTGCTTCAGAAGGCGCCGGCTCTGCAGCCCCTGGGGACTCACAGCCCCCAAACTCGGGGCAGGCCTATGCCAGGACCCTGAGGGCACCAAGACAAGCAGGACAGGGGTCTCCTGCAGCCCAGCTTCTGGGATGTCACACGGGCAGGGTGGGGGTAGGGCAGCAGTGGCAGTGGCGACAGGAGGGTCCTGGTGGGTGGAGGCCGCAGGAGATGCCTGTGTCACTGGCAGGGGCAGGTTTGGTGGCAGCGTGCAGGGCTGGGGTGGCACCTGCAGGGGCAGCATCCCAGGCCCGTGCTCGGGGCATCTTGGTCTACAGGTTCCCTGGGGACCTCCCTGGGGGCCGCTGCATGCGCTGGCCCCGCTCCAGCTGAGCTCCGGGCACCCCCTCCGCCTCCCGCAGCAGCCAGGACGGGCGGCTGCCCACGCCCCGGAGGTCTTCCCTCTCCCAGGAGCCACGATGACATTGGAGCTGCAGCTCATTAGCAGCTTTTAGGCCACAAATCCCTGCTCTGTCCTGAAGATTAGGCTCTCACCGCCAGGCTGGGCGGCAAGGATCTGGTGGCAGTGCTGGCCGCCCGCCCTGTCCAGAGTCAGCCCCACCCCTCCTGCCCTCCCACCTCGCCAAATGCACAGCAAGTGGCTGCTATCCCTGGGCCCCAGGTGACAGTGGTGGCTGGGGGACCTTGTTACAGTGCACATGTTGACTCAGCAGGTCCGAGTCGCCCAGGACTCTGCATCTATCATGAGCTTCCAGGGAGGTCAATGCTCCTGCCCCCCACCCGGACAGTCCCCCTGCGTGGCAGAGCCCCCCGGGGACTTTCACCTACCCTTAATTTAATAGACCATTAGCCTCGAGGAGTTTCACTTTAATTTATTACTCCTTAGGGGGATACAGCTGGTGAAGGGGTAAAGCTGCCTGGTGGGGAAGGGACCTGGGGCAGCCAGCGCCTGGGGGGCGTTTGTGTGCCCCTCTCCCCCGTGCTCATGGAGTAATCTGGGGGTGCTGTCCCTGCCTCCGCAGTAGTAAAAGGGGTGTCCAGGTCCAGAGCCCCCCCCCCTCACCTGTGCGGCTGGTTGGGGAGCATCAGGAAAGGCCTCAGGGCGTGTCCTGCAGGCCACCTTGGGAGCAAAGGCTTTCTGGGACCCCCCGTGAAAGCCCAGCCGAGGCAGGCGCGTGGCCTCTCAGCCTTGGGCGCCGCACCACGGAGCTCTGCACGGTCCAGGCCTTCAGCATCCACTTCAGGACACAACTGTCCCCTTCCCAAGGCAGCACTTCTGCCTGACGAGGAAATCCTGAACCGACCGCCTGTCCCTCCCTGAGTCAACACCTGCTGAGAGGAGGGTGGCGGAGCAGGAACACAGACCCAGCAGCGCAGGCCAGAGAGAGCTGCGTCCTCCCACACGCACAGAAACACACACACGTGTGCACACAGAAACTCGATCACATTCGCTTGTAGTCGAGTGTGTACACACAGACACTCCTGATCACACACGCACTCTCTCAGGTGTGCACACACCTGGGCAGACACACAGGCAGACCAAGAGTGCACACACGTGCATATACTTCGAGTCACACAGGCGCACACACAGACACACACACACAGGCCTTCTTGCTCCCAGACACCTTCATGAAGCCCAGGCCTGCGTAAGCCATGCCCCCCCCCCCACAAACACACACAGAGACTCGTGTACACACGGAGACACACACACAAACCCGCCCACACACGCACTCTGCTCTGCTTTCCTGCCCGGTGGCCCCACGTGTTTGCTGGCCTCCCTTGAGGACACCAGCCACACAGCCCCCAAGAGCCTACCCTCTGGCTCCCCCAAGAAGTCAGAGCAGGACTGAGCGCTTGAACCTCACCCCAGGTTCTGTCTTTGGTGTCCTGGCACCACTGGAGGAGAGGCAGCATTGGACACCCCTCCGAGCCTGGCCCGGACTGGGCTGGGGCTGGAGGGGGCCCAGGACCCTGCCGTGGGAGGGGCCCCCGTCTCAGGGTTGGCCCTGGCCCAGACGTCCATGCGTGTTTCCCCCTGGAAACGTGGACCCTGGAACCTGGGGCCGTGTCTGGCTCACGGCTGGCCGCTCCTCGGCAGCTGGATGAAGGCCTGGCTCGGGAGCCCTCTGTCCTCTAGGCTGGCTGCAGGGCCCAGTAGGCCCCTGCCACCCTGCGACCTGCCTCTTCCTCCTGGCTTGCGTCCACCGCGTGTGAGCTGGGCCAGGTGAGCCAGGCTGCCGTGGCTCCCGTCTCTGGGGCGGCGGGCTGGCAGCAGCAGGACATGCCCACACATGGCTCCCCATGGCCGCACGCCAAGCCAACGCCAGAGCCAGGCCAAGAGCAGCAGTCTCGGGGCCTGCCCACCACCCACGTCCTGCCCAGCCTTCCCTGCCTGCTCCGGCAGGAGGCCCAGCCCTCAGCACCTGCCCACCACAGCAGGACCCCGGCTCCTGCCACAGCGGGCAGCCTCCCATGCCACCCCCGGCTCCTCACACAGCGGCCAGGGATCTTTGCAAACGTCAGGCAGACCGTGTTCCTGGCCCGGCCCCCAAAGCCTTGCCAGGCCCTTATACCTGCTGCCGCCCCTGCATCCCGCAAGGTCCTGCGTGGCCTGGCCGCCCTCCCCACACCTCCATTCTGTCCCTCAGGCAGCTGCTCTTGCCTCTGGGACTTTGCCTGAGCTCCCTCTGGGTCTTCACTGGGCTGGCCCTTTTCCTCCTGGAGGTTCTCTTTGGTTCTTCTGCCACCTCCCCTGGCAGGCCCTCCTGGATTGCCAGCTCCATAAGGGCAAGGACCAAGTCTGTCTCATTCTCAGCCTGGAAGGGGCCTGTCTGGCGGGTCGTTGGAGGTCTACCAGTGTTTGTTGAGTGACTGAATGACCAAGAGAGGACAATGCCAAACCCAAACACATGAGTCTGAAATAGGAACGGCCATGTGCCAGGCCTGGGGCAGACTAATGAGGGGAATGTGGGGCCTCTTGGGGTCCTCCCAGCCCAGGCCACACAGGCAGTCCCACCCCCTTTGCTTCTGCCGGGTTAGGCTCTGCCCTGGCTGCTCCTAGCCCTGTATCGGGTCTCCTGGATTTATGGGGCCCCGCACTCTGCCAAGCTCCTGCCTCTGCCCCTGTGTCTAGGACGTTCCACTGCTTGGAACGTCTCCTCTGTCTGCCTGAACGATCCCTCCCCGTGCCCAGGGCACAGCCAGGTCCCTTCTCAGTCATGAGTGGCCATTCGCAGCTTCCGGGCACTCAGTGGTCTTCTCCCGAGGTTCTCACCACCCTGGGCAGACTGAGGGGCTGATGCCAGGCCTGGCCGGGGTCCACGGGCTAGGTCAGAGGACAAGGGCTCGGCCAGGTCTGAAGAAACCCAGAGATGGGAAAGGGGAAGCTCTGAACCTAGGAGACAAGGTTAGTTAACTGGCTAGTTTGTTAGACAGTAGGCCAGTTAGTTCACTCATCTGTTTGCTCCCTTCATTTTCGAACCTGCACCACGTTTGCGGTAGCACGAGTCTGCTTCCCTGGCTCCGTGCAGCCACCGGGGCCCTTACTGAGGGCCGAGCGGGCTGGGAGAAGGCGTACCCGGTTCTCACCCTGCACCAGGGCTTAGCCAACTGCAGCCCCCAGCCAAATCTGGCCTGCTGCCCAGGTCGGAAACAGTTTAAAGAGGAAGAATATCTCATGACACATGAAAATGATATGAAATTCACATTTCAGTGTCCATGAATAAAGTTTTATTGGAACACGACCATGTTCGTTCACTCACTGTCTATGGCTGACTTTGCCTGCAATGGAGGTTGAATAACTGCCGTGGTAACCACGGCACTTTCCAGAGCGTGTGTGCTACCCTCTGCCCTAGACCTTCCACCCACCATCCACCTGGCCGTGGGCAAGTCACCTCTCCTCCCGAGCTGTGTCCCCTGAGTGCTGCAGGGCGAACGCCACTACCCTCGGAGAATGGCAGTGAGGACTCCGGGTTTACTGTCTGCAGTGGGGTGACATGGCCGTCCCCTGCTCACGCTTCCTTAACGCCAGCAAATAGGGACTGAGCACTTCCTTACTCTGTGCCTCATACCCAAGTCCTGCCCTTGAGGGACACGCAGCCGGGGCACGGAGGGGCACAGAGGAGGGACAGGGAACCTGACCAGAATGCACAGACGGCCCACAGAGAGAGTGATGCCCAAGCGAGGTCTTAAAATATAAGTCGAAATTTGCCAGGGGAAGCGTTGTGGGTGGAGGGAACGGCTTCAGCAAGGCGCAGAGGCTGAGGGAGTGTCAGGCCAAAACCTGGAGGGGGGGCCAGGTAATGGGGGCTTTGGGCAATTAGAAGTCACCCTTCATCACCAGCCCCACCCGGCTTGGCTCCAGCTGGCACTGGTGCCCGCCAACAGCAAATGCCAGCATCTGGCAGGGTGAGGCGGGGCACCGAGGGCAGGGGAGGGGGCACCCTCAGGACCCGCTCCTGGGGCCCTGCCCACAGCCGGCAGTGCAGCCAGAATCGGAGGGGCCAGCTGGTGCTGGGGGGAGCTGGGGACTCAGCCCAGCAGGGTGGGGGTGCCAGGGCTGGGGCCGTCTGGTCCTGCCCCTGGCCCCAGGCAGCCGCCGGTCCAGAGGCAAGGCAGGCTGCCACAGGCGCAGAGCTGGCAACAAAAGCCTATTCTTTAAAAAGTCTTCAAACCTGTCCAACTTTCCTTCCTTAGATGCTCCAGGATGTTTCCCCTTCGGAGGCTGCTCAAGATACCTGGCTGATAAGGGCTGGTTAGGGGAGGCTTAATCATGGCCCCAAGACCTTGGTGTAAACAGTTGGAGTGTTTGTTTCAGCACCTCTCCTCGGTGCTAATGGGGGCATGAGCTCAACCCCATGCCAGGTGCTGGGACCAGGTGACCCCAGGCTTTGTGGGTTCCCCACGCTGTCTCCTTGGGAGGCAGACCCTGGGGAGGGAGGCAGACGGGCCCAGAGTCAGGCATGTGTCCCTGCAGTGTAGCCACTGGGCTTTGGGTCCTGGGTCCACAACCTCCTGACCACTGGCCACCTGGTACTCACCGTAAGTGACAGTAACAGTCGCTGGCAGGAACAGAGGCCGTCGGTGCCAAGTGCCCGGCACGTAGTGGGTGCTCAGTAAGTCTGGTCGCCAACAGTGGGCGCTCAGAAAGTCTGGTCACGCGCAGTGGGCACTCAGTAAGTCTGGTCGCACGCAGTGGGCGCTCAGTAAGTCCTGGACAGCAGCATCAGCGGGTGGCAGGGGTTTCCCAGGCACTGTCCTGACCTTGACCCAGGCCCCAGCCCCTGGGAGGAAGCATCCGGTTCCCCAGCTCCATCCCAGGCCGGCTGGACGAGCAGAAAGGGGGGCCAGGGATTTGCTCTCAGCAGCCCTCCTGCCTGCACCCCCACACTCCACTCGGGGCGCCCAGGGTGCTCGGGCCATGCTGGGGCTGCCCCTCCTATGGGCATCACGACTCCAGCGGATCAAAGTTGCCACCGAGGTGGCAGCTTGAGAACTGCCCCGTGTGCCCTCCCTGGGCCACACCTGCCCCCCACGCCCTCACCTGGTGCCCCCTGAGGGCCCAGGAACCTGCCTCGGCTCGACTCAGCTTTATTGAGGGAAGAGCTCTGCTGGGGGAGGGTGGGAGAAGGGGGCCGGCTGGGGCCGGGAGGAGACAGACGGTGCCCTCCCAGACGTGCACAGATGCACACTTGCCCAGAGAGACACACACTCACACACGTATGCAGAACCCACACAATCCCACACTCACAAACACACACACTCACCGAGGCCTGCATTCCCCAGGCCAGGCAAGGCCTCTGCGGCCTCGGCGTCCAGGAAGCTGCAGCTCTGCTCCCAGGGTGGGGCAGCCAGGCATCCACAGCCTCAGGGTGTGTGTGTGTGTGTGTGTGTGTGTCTGTGTGTGTGTGTCTGTGTATGACACACACGCAGGCTGACATGGTGCAGGCCACGAATGCCTGTGCCTGTGCCACGTGCCAGTGCACTTGGGAGGAAGCAGGAAGAAGGGGAGGGCACGCGGTCCTTTGGGTCCCCTCTGTGAGGCAGGAAGGGGACACAGTGACTGCTCAAGGTCACTCCAGCAGGACCCAGGCCCACCGTGGCCTTGGGCAGGTGCTCACACTGGAGGCTCCCTCCGAGGGGGTGGGGGGGAGCCTCCTTGGGCAGGGAGACAGCTCACTCTTCAGCAGATGCCACCAACCCCCCGGCTCAGAGCCCCTTCCCCTGTGGATGTCCCTTGGGCTGGGGTGACAAGCCCGCACTGGGCCTCCAGCTGAGACCAAGAAGCCATTTTGATCCGTGATGAGAAGAGGAAGTTCCTGCGGCCCCAAAACAGAAACAGGAAGCTGGGAGGGGGTGTATGGATAGGGAACGGGAAGGGGGACACAGGCGCACAGCAGATGCACCCCAAACACCCCAGCCTTCCTGGGCCCCACACCAGCGGCCGCATCTGGCATCTCTGCCCAGCGCCATGCTGTGGGCTTTATCTGGGCCCAGCTCTGCCCACCTGAAGGGCAGACTCAGACGCCGGCTAACCGTCCCCCAGGTGTGTTCAATTGTCCAGGCTTAGCTGGTTCTCACCGGGAGGGCTCCGTGGGTCTGCTCGAACCTTCCTGCCCACCGAAGCTTCTTGCCCACCGGCGTGTCTGTGTCTGGCCACGCCCCTCTCCCTGTCCCCCGAGTGCTGCCCTGTAGGACTCTCTGCAGGGCTGGCTGGACTCTCCTCGACCCGCCATTTCCAGCTTCCTGGCGGGGCGGCTGTGTGGCCGCCTGTTGGATGTTGGCATCCCAGGCTGTTTGCCCAGCGGCCCTGCAGGACCTGGGGGTCCCCAGCCCCCACCCTCACTTGGTAACTGCACTCAGGACTGCCTGCCCCTCAACAGAGGCCAGACTTCGTCCCACAGGCCCCACTGCCTCGCTCTGTCCTCGGCCAGGAATGTCCCCAGCTGGTGCCTGAGCCCCCTCCCGCCACGTGGGATGAGAGATGGAGTGTCTGAGAAACGCGCTGGGGCCCCAGCCTGTCGTGTCCCTGAAGAGAGGGACGTTGAGGCCCGGAATGCTGCACCCGCCACCGGACATGGGGAGGCTGCCAGCTCACAGGCCGGGCGGGGCCGGGCCGGGTGCGGAAGGCACGCAAGCAGCTCCCACTCGCGGCGAGCGTCTGCCTGCTCTTCCTCCCTGGGCTTGGGGGCTCCTGCAGGAAGACTCTGGGGGTGAGTGGGCGGGAGCCAGGGGCCGGAGAGGCACATGTCACCAATTTCAGTTCTGCCCCAGCTGGCCCGAGACTGCTTGGGACTTCCCAGGGTGGAAGGACAGGCCGGGGGGCCAGGCCACTCGGGGGGCAGGGCTGGGTCCTGAGGACCCCCTCCCCGGCACAGCTGTCTGCAGGGGGAGCAGCTCTGGGGACCCAGGGTGGGCCGGGTGTGCAAGGTGTGTGCCTCCTGGGGTCCCTCCTCTCTCGCTGAGCCCCCAGCGCTCGTCCCTCCAGGACTTCCCGCTAGTCAGGCCCAGCCCAAGGTTATGGCACCAACAGACTCCCTTCTTTGTCCCCCAAAATGAAGGTTTTTCAGGGTACAGCTACCCCAGAGGCATCTGAGCAAGCTTTCCAGGATGGAAGCAAGGGCTGCCAGCTGGTCAACCTTCCCCAGGCTGAAGGATGAGGGGGAAACCACGAGAACCCCCAGATGGCTCCATCTTCTCAGCCTCTCAAGGCTCCCCCAAAGAAGGAAAGCGGGGAGCAGGGTGGGGCAGGTGAGCGCAGCCCCTGCCGGGCCCGCAGGCCGGCGGTCAGCGCCGCAGTCAGCAGGGAAGCGGCCCCTGGCCGGGGAGCGCGTCTGACCGGACCGTGTTCTTGGGAGATCAGTTGTGAAACTTGCATCAAACCCCCAAACCACAAAAACGGCCGATTTTCCCAGCTCTGTTCTCGTGTTTCTCACACCAGCCGAGGAGTATTCAGTATTTCCATCCGAGATTAGCCAGGCCAGCTGCCAGCCCCCCGAGGGACAAGAAAACCCCAAGTGCCCGGACCCTCAGGTGCTGCAGACCCCCTCCTGTGCCTGCCTCCAGCACCCGGCTCCCTTGGGTGCCTTGGAGAAGGGGTGAGGCCCGAGCCTTACTAAGAAAGCTGGAAATCACGAGAGAGCGACCGGGAACCTACCGGGGCCACCGCAGAGGGAGAATTCTGGGCCCCCCTTGCGGGGGGAAGATGGCGTCGGCTGATGGAGGGTCGGAAGGAGGGTTACCATGGAAACGTCCCTCTGTTTGTACAAAAGAAGGTCACAGAGGCATCACCTGGTGTGGCCCCACCACGTTGGGTGCACAGCACACGTGACATTAGTTCTCTCTGGGCCGGGGCGGGTCACAGCAGGAAGGCAGGCTCTCTCGGCTTGTGCAGAGGCTCGGAGGTGAGCACGCCGGGAGGAGGGACTGTTGCTTTTCTCAGCTGCACGGCAAGCGATGGTTAAAGCCACGTGAGAGAGACAGAAGCCGCCCATAGCTGTTCTGGACGAGTGGCCGCTAAGCCTCAAGCCCACTCCCCGTTCCCGCAGCACTCTCCCTGCGGGCTGTCCTGCAGCCCCCCTCTGGCTCCTCCCGTCCTGCCCTGCCCCGCCCCGCCCCCCACACGAAGCCAGGTGAGGACCCTCTGTGCCCCTGGCCTCTGGGCCCTGCCCCGAAGGGCTGCCCTCTCCCAGGCCCCGCTGCCCGTCGCCAGCTGGAGCTTCCTGCGGCCTGAGAGAGAAACCCTGACCTGAATTAACTTTAGTGGTTGTTCCAAAAGCAAAACGTTCCTGAAAAAAATACCAAGCTGTAGCTTCATGTCAGCCCTTCCCAGCCTTTCTCTGAGCTGGAATTTTTCTTTACGAAGCCACGTCAGAGGTGATTCATACTGTGCTTCCTATGCTAACTGTGGTACTGGCCGGTATCAGACATGATGTTACACGTTGGTGTGAAAGCCACTTGGAAGTAGTAACACTGCAGGACCACGCTGGGGCCCAGAGAAGCCTGCCTGGGGGGCCTGTCACCTAGGAATGGTCCCCTAAGCCAAAGCCAGGGCAGCAGCATCCAGGAGGCCCACACGGATGGGGGGATCTCACTGGGGGTGCAGGTTTGGGGTCCCACACCCACCAATGAGATGCAATGGGCCTAGAGTGTATGTAGAAAACAGGGGGCACGTGTGTGTCTCAGTCATTATGCGCCTCTCTTGGCCAGGCACGGTGGCTCACACCTGTAATCCCAGCACTTTGGGAGGCCGAGGCGGGAGGACTGCTTGAGGCCAGGAATTTGAGACCATCCTGAGCAACACAGCAAGACCCCATCTCTACGAAAACTAGAAACATTAGCCAGGTGTGGTGGTGAGTGGCTATAGTCCCAGCTACTCGGGAGGCTGAGGCAGGAGGATCGCTTGAGCCGGGGCATTTGAGGTTGCAGTGAGCTATGATGACATCACTGCACTCTACTCTGGGCAACAGAGTGAGACCATGTCTCAAAAAAATAAAAATAAATAAAAATTTTTAAAAAAATGATGTGCTTCTCTGGCACTTTGGTTCACATGCTCACGTTGGTGAGGCTGAGTGTCCGTCAACGTCAGTGTCTGTGCATCATCGGAGGGTGCTGAGGGTGCGTTTGCGTGTTTGTGTGTGTGCGCCTGGGCCTGGGCACGCACCTCTGGGTGACATATACATATCTGTTCAGGCAGCCACTGTCTGGTGTGGCCAGGCCCTGGCAGAACGGCCGGACAGTGGAGGACCTGGTCCCTGCCCATCTTGCCCACGGTCTGGCGGGAGGTGGGCAGGAAGCAGGAATTGCACTTGTAACAGTGTAGGCATGATGGTGACAGGGGACCCCGTGCCTTGAGGGCAGAGCCCCGAGACAAGGGACCTGATGTGGATTGGCACTTGGGTTCCCTGGACGCTTTGGAGAAATGACTCCAAAGCCGAGTGGCCTGATGCACGGGGGTCGGCCAGGTGGGGGTGGTGGGCGGGGGGAGGACGTTCTCCCGGCAGAGGGAGGGCGTGCAAAGGCCGGGGCTGCCTGGGTGGCGGGAGCTAAGACAGCCAAGGAGCATGGCGGGAAGGGTGGGGGGGAAGGGGCTGGACACACAGGCCTGGAGGCCACGGTGACGATGGTGGCTTATTCCTAGAACAGTGGGACGGTTACATTAGGAAAGTGACACAGCCATGTGGCCTCCATTGCACCTGCTAAGAGGACTGTGGAGGCCCTGGACAAGGCCAGAGCAGCCATCCAGGGAGGAGCAACGGTGGCTGGGGTGTGGCGGGGCACGGGGAGCCGTGGACAGGCACGGGCTTGCAAAGGCAGGGGAAGAATGGGGTGCCACGCGTGGTGATGGCCGAGGTGTGCGAGGGCCGAGGAGGCTCTCTGCGTGCATGTGTGTACTGCGAGGGGGTGCACACAGGTGCACGCGTGTGTGTGTGTGCTCGCGGGGCTGTGCACACGCCCGCAGGGGGCTCGGGCCAGCCCTCCGCCCTCTCCGCCTCCTCTCCAGCCTCCTGCCCGTGTCCTCCACAGCCTCGCTGCGGACATGACAGTGACGGTAAGAAGGGCTCGGTGTTGCAACTGCACTTCCTCTCGAACCCGGGGCCGCCAGAGATTAGCGGAGAGACCCATGTGCACTGGGTGATAACGCCCCACCTGCCCCCCGTTTCCTAATCTCTGATTCATTTCCAACTGATAACAGCACGAGGGCCCATGGGCGACCGAGAAATGCCCCGGCGGGTCCCAACCGGGCTGCAGCCACGTTGCTCGGGGGGCTCAGACAGCAGGGGCCGAGGGGCCGGGGATCAGGGCAGAGTGCGGCGGGGGGGAAAGAGAGAGGGAGGGAGGGAAGACAGAATGTGAAAGGAAGAATGAGGATGAGACAGGAAGACCCACGACTGCTGAGGCCAGGGCAGGGCACAGAGAGCCCAGGAAGCCGCAGGGACAGACTGACAGATGCTTAAATATATACAGAGTGGGGCTGGGGGGTTATTAAAGAGAGAAAAAAACAGACAAACTGAGAGAAGAGACGGAGAGAGAAAGAGAGAGAGAAGTGACAACAGATCAAGAGGGAGGCAGAGCCCGAGGGCGGGGGCAGCCGGCCTGGCCCTCCCCGGCACGGCCCCTGCGGCAGGGACGCAGTGGGTCAGGGCAGGGTGATGATCTTGCAGACTCGACCCCTCACAGGCACAGACCCCCGATGAGACGAGGGGTCCGGGCAGTGGCCTCAGTGCCCCACCCACACACACCCTGGCCGGCCTCAGGGGGAGCAGGCTGGGGCTGGGGGCTGCGCACGGCGGGGAGGGTCTGCTGGAGCTTCCTGTCCATGGGGCTGGCCAGGCGGAGGGCTCAGCTGGGACAGAGCAGCCACCAGGCCTACGTGTATCCTGGTGGGGTCTGGTGAGGCAGGACAGCCGAGGTGGGTGGGAGCCATCTGTGCGTTACCAGTTTACAGGGGGTGGGGGTGAGGGATGGGGCGGGGAGGACGCCCCACAGTGAGCAAGGAGCCAGGCCCCTCCGTTCCCTCACAGGCCCAGCACTCCCCAGGTGAGAGTCTGGGTCACGCTGGTGACGCTCAGAGTTTAATCAGGGATGGAAAGGGGGCTCCAGGAACTGCAGGGCCCTGGCCGCCTCCCGTGCCCCTGGGCCCTGCACCAGTCCCCCCACCAGCAACAGACAGGGGCGCTTGGGGGTGGTGGCACGGCCTGCCCGGGGGGCATCAGGAGCAGGGAAGCCTCTGCTGGCACAGGCCCCTGGCTCAGCCCTTTCCTCAAGGAGGAAGAGGGTTCCCCAGCAGCCAGGCCAGGGGCTCCGGGCTTTCCAGAGGGGCAGGGCAGGGGCATGGGCCCCTGGGGAGGGAACTTGGTGAGCAGGTGCCCAGGAGACAGGGCCCAAGGAGCAGCTCACAAAGCCCACGGGGAGGGCTTCACTCTGAAGGCCCCCAAGAGGGGCTCTGCCATCCCGCTGGCATTTTAGCAAGTCCCCCCGTCCCTCAGGGCCCCGGCCGAGCCAGCAAAGGTCAACAGCGGCCTGTGCCTCGCCAGGCCCCCGCCCCAGGCCTGCGGACCAGCAAGGCTCCCCTCGCCCGCTCCGGGAGGACAGCCACCCCTCTGATTCGCTGTGCCCGCCCCGATGCCCTGCCTGCCGCGACCACAGGAAGCGCTGCCCCAGCTCAGCACTTCCCTTTTCTGAAATCTGCCCCCAGCAGCCCGGTGGCCAGCGAAGGCAGACTTCCCGCTGCCCCCGCCCCGGGCTCTTCCCACCGGTCACAAGTGGTTTGTTCCTGAGCTTCCCTGGGCAGAGGTGACCTTCTTGCCTCAACCACAGATCAGTTATTTATCAGAACAGGAAAGATGGCACCAGAGATATGTCCTCACCCCCACACCAGGGGGGTCCGGCTCTCTCCAACGACCACACGCCCGTTCCCCACATCATACGGGGCCTGCTCACCGCATCACACGGGCGTGTGGCCGGCGCGTGCCTGCGGGGCCGCGCTGGGGACGGGGTGAGCAGGAGGCTCGTGGGCAGGTAGGGAGGCGTGTGGAATGCAACCTGTGCGCAGATGGGGCTCTGTGTGCCAGCTAGGAGCAGTCCGGACACCTCGAGTCCTTCGGGTCCGATGACAGTCACCCTTCCTCCAGACATGCTCTCCGCCTGGGACAGGTCCTGGGGTCCTGTCCCTCCAGGAAGGAACACCCTGAGATCAGGGCCTCAGCCTCCTCTACGCCCCCACCCAGAGCAGACACAGGGCTCGGCCCCCGGCAATTCCGGACCCCTTGCATGAAGGGGAAGAAGAAGCTACCAGGGCTCCTCTACAGCCCTAGCACTGACTTTGGGGCTAGAAAATTCTGCGTTGTTCGGACTGATCCCTGGCCTATATCTGCTAGATGCCAGTCCCATTCTTCCCATTGCCAGTCACGGCAATCAAAACCGTCTCCAGGCTGGCCGCGGTGGCTCACGCCTGTAATCCCAGCACTCTGGGAGGCCAAGGCGGGAGGATCATTTGAGCTCAGGAGTTCAAGACCAGCCTGAGCAAGGCGAGACCCCATCTCTCATCTCTACTAAAAATAGAAAAGTTAGCTGGGTGTTATGCCATGCACCTGTAGTCCCAGCTACTCAGGAGGCTGAGGCAGGAGGATTGCTTGAGCCCACAAGTTTGAGGCTACGGTGAGCTATGATGGCACCACAGCACTCTACCCAGGGTGACAGAGTGAGATTCTGTCACAAAAAAATAAAAAATGTCCCCAGACATTCCCAGATGTCCCCTGGGAGGACCGGACTGTCCTAGGTCAAGAACCACTGATCTAGGTGTATCAAAAAGCCTAGCCAGGCTTCCATGCCTAGAAAGCTCCAGGGGTCGAAGGGCCTGTTGTACAATTCTGTGCTAAAAGTCATGCACTTAAGAGACTAACTGGCCTGAATCTGGGGTTCTCGGGGCTCCGAGGGTGTGCCTGTCTGAAGGGTCTGTGCCATCGGGCCCCCTCCGCGGCTCTGAGCACAGCTATGTCACAGAGCCTGGAGCCAGAGAGGGGACCCCCTGAGACCGACTGGGAGGGGTGGTGAAGCCGAGAGGTCTCATTCGAGGGAAGATCGAGGAGCTGTACTGTGTGTAGCATAACCGAGTCACCGTGGGGCCGCAGGGCACTCAGGGCCTTGGGCCAGAAAGACCAGGAAAGGCTTCAGAATCAGGCAGAACACGGGGCCCGGAGACGTGTCCTGGATTCCCCGTGGCGGTGAGCCCCTTCCGTAAGGCACAGGGCGGGAAGCGCTGCTCCATAAAGCTGACCCAAGAAGGTAGCAAGGAGGCTTTCGATCCTCCTAGGGCAACGGCGGGCAAAAGTCACCTTCGAGAAACCAAAACCCTAGCCTGAGCCATAAAGAGAGGTGGGTCTACGTTCACACAGGCCAGTGGTTCTAGTATCCAAATCTAGAAATACACATAGACATTGATACAGCACCATAGAGGAAACTTACTTCCAGCCCCTCTGTGTGGAAACTTTCACAGCCCAGACACTTATCACAGAAAAAAACAGCCCCTGAGGAAGATGAGCTCACAATGAAAAGTAATTATGAGTGACTCAAAAAAGCAAGCCGCTACGTCAGCAGGAGGCCTCAGATCTTGAGATACTAGAATAATGTGAAAAGGACCACATGATAAGCGTACTTAAAATTGTTAAGAAGATAGAAAAAGGAGAGGGAGATATAATGAAAATGTTGTTTAAAAATAACAGGTGTGGCCGGGCGAGGTGGCTCACGCCTGTAATCCTAGCACTCTGGGAGGCTGAGGCGGGTGGATCGTTTGAGCTCAGGAGTTTGAGACCAGCCTGAGCAAGAGCGAGACCCCCATCTGTACTAAAAAAATAAATAAAAAGAAATTAGCTGGATAACTAAAAATATATAGAAAAAATTAGCTGGGCATGGTGGTGCACGCCTGTAGTGCCAGCTACTCGGGAGGCTGAGGCAGGAGGATCACTTGAGCTCAGGAGTCTGAAGTTGCTGTGAGCTAGGCTGATGCCACAGCACTCTAGCTCAAGCAACAGAGTAAGACTCTGTCTCAAAAAAAAAATAAATAAAAATAAAAATAACAGGTAGATTTCAAAAGAAATCAAATAGTCCTTCAAAAGCAGTCATTGGAGTATAAAATAAAAAGCTCAGAGGATGGATTATGTAGCAAATGAGTCGTGGCTGGAAGGGGAATTAGAAAACTGGAAAACACATCTGAGGAGATTCCATGAAATGCAGCACAGAGATACAGAAACATGGAATATATGAGAGTCTGAGACTCTTGGAAATTAGAATGAGAAGGGCCAATACACATACAACAGAAATTCCAGAAAGTGAAAACTAGAAAAATTCTAGACCTAATGGCTGAGAAATTTCCAGAACCAGGAAATGAGTCCTAAGAAAGATAAATTAAAAGCAAATGCTCACCACAGTAAAACTAAAGAGCATTAAAGACAAAAATACCATCTCTAAAGTACCAGGAAGAAGCGAGTACCACAAAGGAATGACAATTTGCCTGACGGCAGACTTCTCGCCAATGGACGTCAGAAGACAATATCTTCTGATAGTGCCTTCTAGGTGCTGAGGAAAATCGTTTTCCATCAAGAATCCCATACTGAACTGAAATACAGTGAAATAAAGAACTGGGGTGCAGAGACGTGTGCCGAAACCGGGTCTGCGGTGAGAACACAGCACTGACCGTCTCACGACAGGTCGCGGTGGCAGGCAGCTGGGGGTGCCCCAGTCTGGCGCTTGGTGGGGTGGCTTCATTTCGGACGGGCATTTTGACAGGAAAGGGGTGAAAGCCAAGGTGGGAAACCGAGATATGTTCCTGAGGGCAGTGAGGTGGAGTGGCAGGAGAACCCACGCAAGCCAGTTTTATGTCCGGTCCTGACCAGGTCATGCAGGTGGGTCAGGGGCCACGAGCAACCCCTTCAGCCTTGGAGCCACTTGGCTGCTGGGTACAGCCACAGTGTCCCTACATGTCCACCTGACCCGTTGTTTGCACTCAACTCAGATGTTACCACTTCTGTGTGTTTCCCTGAGCCCTCCGCAGGTGCAAGCTCTTAGGTTGTGTACGTGTGGGCCTCTACCTTCCCTTCCCCTCGGGACCCCACCCCTGGATCAGTGGAACTCACCTGTGCTTTCCCACGCAAACGTTCTACGGCTCCCTTTCCCTGGTGGGTGGCCAGGAAGGGCTGACTGCTCAGTCATCGTCAGCTCAGCTGCACCCCAGCTGCCCTTGGACAGGCAGGGCTGCAACGGGGCAGGAGAGCCCCCGTGCCTACCACAGCCCCAGGACCACTCTGAGACGCTCTTACCTTAGTGCTTGAGACACGGGGCCAGGAGCCCCCGTGGGTCGGCCTGGAGCTCAGGGTGCAGTGGGTGAGCCATCTGCTATGGTCCAGTCAAGTTGCTGTCACTTGATGTGGTCCCCAGCCTGTCCTCCCAGAAAGAGGTGGGAAAAGTCACAGGCCTCCACCTCTCAGTTCCCGGAAGCAGGAACTCTCCACATACTGCGAGATCCAGGGCACCTTCTTTGACCAGAGCTGGACAGACACCCACCCACTCAGAGCAGTGGTAAGATTCAGGCCATCCATGTGAGGGTGTGGCCTGCATCTCAGAACCACTGTCACTTGGCTCCTGTCTGTTCTTAAAACACTTCAAAACTGTTCCTGCCACAGGGCCTTTGCACTGGCTGTCCCTCTGCCTGGTACCCTCTTCCCCCTTATAGTCACTTGGTCAGCTTTTTCTTGTTACTTAAGACTTGGCTTGAGTATCACCCCCCCCCCCCCAGGGAGCCTTCACTGACCCTCTTAGCTAAAGCCCCCACCCCCATGGTCACTGTCATCGCCCTTGGCACTCTGATTTACAGCCTTCAGGACCCGTATCAAAAGCTGAAATTCCCCCATTTCGTGATTCGCTTGCTATTTGGTTGTCTCCTCACAGAACGTCAGGGACGAGCCTGTCTTACTTACCACTGTGTTCCCAAGGCCTGGCACCACACAGCACACAGCAAGTACCCAGTAGACACCAGAGCACCCTGGGTGGGCCAAGCCTCAGGTGCCCACCCCAAGGAACCCCTGCCCCACAGGGCTCCCTTGGCCTCACCCCCCAACCAAGTTCTCCCTGGGCCAGACATCGGAGAGCCAGGCCTCACTCTCTTTGCACTCTGACCCTGGGTTCAGACAGACTCAAGCTCAAGTCCCAATGCCACCAGTTACTGGCCATGGGCCCCGAGTCTTATCCCTGGGCCTTAGCTTCCTCATCTGTGACATGGGCCTGCCTTGCGGGGGTCCCAGGGAGATTAACTGGAATAATGAGCATATGCCTTCTGCTCAGTGTCAGCTCCTAATGGATGTCCAAGAAAGGCTGAGGGCCAGAAGGCTGCTGAGGACTGAGCTGGGACCCTGGCAGTCGAGGCCTCACGAGCTCAGCACGCTGTGTCTGTGGGCAGGGCACTTAGCAGGGGATGGAGAAATGGCAGGGCAGGGAACCCAGAGCACAGTCCCAGCATGCCTCTGCTCTTTCGTTCTTGGGGCCTCAGTTTCCCCATCTGTGATATGGGATACTTGATGCCTGCCTGGCCTGGCAGCTGCATCCTGTGGTGTGTGGCCCGGTATGAGTGCTATCTGCGTCCCTTACAGGGTCAGAGGAGGGTAATCCCTCTGTGCTGGGCAGCTGGGAGCCACAGCCCAACCTGGGAGTGGGGAGGGTGTCAGGCTCTGGCCTGAGCTTGTCCTCACACACAGAGCTGTGGCTCCTCATGGGGCTGAGCCTGGGTACCCTGCCTTCATGGTTGTGACTGCAAAAGAAGGGGCTGAGCCCACCCCAGCCCACCCGGAGCTTCAAACGAGCAGCAGAGCAGGGCTCACCCCAGTCCTGAGTCCAGCCTCTCCCCACTCCCACAGACCAACCCGGTCTGTTTTCTTGGGGCCCGGCCACTCCCTCACGCCAACTCCTGCTACAACCAAGTGGCCCCCACCCAGCCCTTGAGCTGCCTCTGGAAGTTCTGCCTCCCGTGTCCACCCTTGCCAGGCTTCACTGGGCAGATCCTCTGCAGTGAGGGTCTGCACGGGCCTCGCTGGGGGCCAAGGTCAGGGAACAGAGCTGGATACCTTGGCAGGGGGAGTGGGACTCCGGTGTCAGACACACGGGCCTCTGGCTGCAGGTCCATCCAGCTGAGAGGGCAGCCGGGAGAGGGTACAGGGCCTCCAGCTGTGCAGCAGTGGGCAGCATCACCAGAAATGCCCCTCAGTGAGGGTGCCTGGCCTCATGGGGAAGTTGGCACAAATGGACCCCTGCCCCAGCCACAGCTGCTGGACAGGGAAGAGCAATGAGACAAAGATGGTATTGGGCTAGACCAAAGCAGTAGCGATAACAATACTTATTGAGCACCTGCTGTTTACCAGGCACTGTTCCAGGCCCTTTGCACATGCGCTTGTTTATTAAATAGCTGCTATACGGTGTGTGCACTCTTGCAGGCCCCAGTGTGCTCCAGAGCACGAAAGGGCAACACGGGGAGGTTGTGTGACCTGCTGGGAGCAGATGAGCTGGGAATTGAAGCCAGGTAATCCGGCTGCAGGCCTGGCGCCTTACCCACCCTGGGGGGAGCAGCCTTGGCCGTGGGAGCACCTTCAGAGGGATGGCAGGCCCTAGAGCTGTGGGAAGGGGACTCCCACCAGCCTGGGCTTTGGGGAGCCCCCAGTTCTCGGTGGATGCAGGACTGGACAGGAGGTTTGTGATCTTGCAGGGAGTGCCCCTACCCCCCAATGCGGGGCTGCACCGCTCCCAGCTGGTTGAGGCCAGCTGCGGAGATAGGACACCCACAGGGCCCGTGTTCAGGGCCTGTGGGCTGGGGTAGGGGTGACTGGGCTGGCCCTGTGGAGGTCTCAGGTGCAGCACAGAGGGAGGATGTCTAGGGCCAGCTTGGCTGGGGTGGGGGTCAGGAAGGGGGGAGAAGATCACAGAGGGGTTGGCAGCAGGGAGGCCCCCAAAAGCCCCAAGTGTCAGGCCTTTTCCTGGGTCCAGTGGGAGCTCAGAGGGCGCTTGAGCCAGGGCACTGCAGGTCGAAGCTCTGTGTTCCACATCTGGGAGTCTGCAAGGAAGCCAAGGCCAGGAGGGGTGGAGGCAGCTTGACAGTCAGCCGGGGGGCAGCAGGAGCACTGGAGGGACAAGCCTGACCATCTCCAGCAGGGACCGAGAGTGTGGTTCCTGGGGCCAGCCCCCGGGATGCAGCTGGGGAGGCTGGTGGTGCTTCCCAGAGACTGGGCGCAGGGTTCCCGGCAGCTGTTGGCGGGTGACTAAGGCCCTTCCCAGGAGCAGCCGCCCCCACACCCGGGAAGCATGGCAGGCAGGCACCCGCCTGGCACTGGGGGCCACTTCCTATTTTCATCCCATCCCAGCCGTGAGCATGACTTCTGCCCAGACAGGCCAGCCCACTATCCTCCAGAAGGGCCCAGGAGTGGGGACAGTGGCCTGCAGCTGACCAGGGGGAGGGGCCAAGGTCCACCCAGAACCAACTAAGGGCACTGTGTCCTCAGCCAGACCCAGGCATGGGGCCCCCTGAGGGAAGGTGCCATCCCCCAGGTGCCGCATCCTCCCCCAGGCCCTGCACTGGGCAGGGGGTCCTCTCAGGGGTCTGGGGTCTTTTGCCATCTTTGTCCAGGTCATTACTCCAAAGACTAGTGGCTGCTACCATTGCCAAGGCTGGCCTTCTGCTGGCAGTGATGCCCAGTGGGCAGTGATGGTGCGGACAGGTGTGACTCTCAGTGGGCAGGGATACCTGTCAACAGTGATGGTCACTGATGGTGGTGACCTTGGTGGGCAGTGATGCCAGTAGGCGGTGACTGCTCTGCTCTGCCTAGGAGGGCAGGGAGGCTGCCCCAGAAACACTACAGGGGCCGGAGCCCAGCACCTGCCCCACCATTTGCAATCCTGCCGCTGCCATTCTGGGCCACCACCAGGGAGGGGACAGCAGCCTTGACATTTCTGAATCCCACTGCCCACCCTCCCTGACCTCTGGGAAGAGCCCCCCAGGACTAGCGCGAACCAACTCCTCCTTGGAGCCCAAACGCACAACAGCCCGCTGCCCTTACTGCCCCACCCCCAACACCTCCCCGAGTAGCCGGGAGGCATTGGCCTTTTCCTGAGGCCTTGGGCACTTTACAGCAGAAGCATCTGGCCCCAGTGGTGGAATGTCAGGCAGAGGCAGTGGGTCAAGGGTCCCCAGGGCCCTGATCTCCAAGATGGGACTTCTGCCCCGACCAGCTCAGAATCAGAGAACTGAGTGTGACCTGGCCGAATGCTCTGAGAAAGGCCTTCTGCATGGCCTGGAGCAGATGGCAGGGCTTGGCCAGGGGTGTCCCCTGTGGGCCAGGCCCTTGTTCTGGACACAAGATCTGGGAAGCCCTCGACCTGAACTCCTGTGTTCCAAGCCAGGAGGTCAGCAGGGTGGGGTCCCTGCGGGCCACCCTAGGTCAGCCCTGAAATGGTACGTGGGGATCCAAGACCAGGGTCTCTGCTGTGCCCACCCAGAACCCAGGCAGGAAAAGAGAGGTCCTTCATTCTGCAGGGGGCAAAGCGTCCCTCAAGGCAGTTCCAAGAAGGTGACAACCCCACCCTGAGGGCTGCAGGGGTGTGAAGAGGTCCCAGGCTCCAGGTCTCAGCATTCAGCTCCCACCCACACAGCACACCCGAGCCCTGCGCCCCAACAAGGCCCCCTTGGCAGCTCCTGCCTCCCCTCTGACCTCCTCCCCCGGGCACTCAGCCCAGGCGGCCGCCGCCCAGACGCCCAGACTCCCGGTCTGATACTGCAGGCTGAGGGCTTCGGGGAGGGCGAGGGCTGTGCGGCCCCAGGGCGCCTAGTGACTTGCTCTGTGAGTCCCTGGGCTCCCACGTGCAGCAAGTGAGGGGAGGGTGTCTGTGTGTGTGCGTGTGTCTGTGGGCTGTGTCAGTGAGGGTGTGTGTGTCTGTGGGCTGTGTCAGTGAGGGTGTGTGTGTCTGTGGGCTGTGTCAGTGAGGGGTGTGTGTCTGTGGGCTGTGTCAGTGAGGGGTGTGTGTGTGTGTGTCTGTGGGCTGTGTCAGTGAGGGGTGTGTGTGTGTGTCTGTGGGCTGTGTCAGTGAGGGGGGATGTGTGTGTGTGTCTGTGGGCTGTGTCAGTGAGGGGTGTGTGCGTGTGTCTGTGGGCTGTGTCAGTGAGGGATGTGTGTGTGTGTCTGTGGGCTGTGTCAGTGAGGGGTGTGTGTGTGTGTGTGTCTGTGGGCTGTGTCAGTGAGGGGGGATGTGTGTGTGTGTCTGTGGGCTGTGTCAGTGAGGGGTGTGTGTGTGTGTCTGTGGGCTGTGTCAGTGAGGGGGGTGTGTGTGTGTGTCTGTGGGCTGTGTCAGTGAGGGGGGATGTGTGTGTGTGTGTCTGTGGGCTGTGTCAGTGAGGGGGTGTGTATGTGTGTGTGTGTGTGTGTCTGTGGGCCGTGTCAGTGAGGGTGTGTGTGTGTGTGTCTGTGGGCTGTGTCAGTGAGGGTGTGTGTGTGTGTGTGTGTGTCTGTGGGCTGTGTCAGTGAGGGTGTGTGTGTGTGTGTGTCTGTGGGCCGTGTCAGTGAGTGGTGTGTGTGTCTGTGGGCTGTGTCAGTGAGGGGTGTGTGTGTGTGTCTGTGGGTTGTGTCAGTGAGGGTGTGTGTGGTGTGTGTCTGTTGGCTGTTTTAGTGAAGGGTGTGTGTGTGTATGTGTGTGTGTCTGTGGGCTGTGTCAGTGAGGGGTGTGTGTGTGTGTGTGTGTCTGTGGGCTCTGTCAGTGAGTGGTGTGTGTGTCTGTGGGCTGTGTCAGTGAGTGGTGTGTCTGTGGGCTGTGTCAGTGAGGGTGTGTGTGTATCTGTGTCTGTGGGCTGTGTCAGTGAGTGGTGTGTGTGTCTGTGGGCTGTGTCAGTGAGGGTGTGTGTGTGTGTGTCTGTGGGCTCTGTCAGTGAGTGGTGTGTGTGTCTGTGGGCTGTGTCAGTGAGGGAGGGTGTGTGTGTGTGTGTCTGTGGGCCGTGTCAGTGAGGGGTGTGTGTGTGTGTGTCTGTGGGCTGTGTCAGTGAGGGGGAATGTGTGTGTGTCTGTGGGCTGTGTCAGTGAGGGGTGTGTGTGTGTGTCTGTGGGCTGTGTCAGTGAGGGGGGATGTGTGTGTGTGTGTCTGTGGGCTGTGTCAGTGAGGGTGTGTGTGTGTGTGTGTGTGTGTCTGTGGGCTGTGTCAGTGAGGGTGTGTGTGTGTGTCTGTGGGCCGTGTCAGTGAGGGGTGTGTGTGCGTGTGTGTCTGTGGGCTGTGTCAGTGAGGGTGTGTGTGTGTGTGTGTGTCTGTGGGCCGTGTCAGTGAGGGGGTGTGTGTGTGTGTGTGTGTGTCTGTGGGCCGTGTCAGTGAGGGGGTGTGTGTGTGTGTGTGTGTCTGTGGGCCGTGTCAGTGAGGGTGTGTGTGGTGTGTGTCTGTTGGCTGTTTTAGTGAAGGGTGTGTGTGTGTATGTGTGTGTGTCTGTGGGCTGTGTCAGTGAGTGGTGTGTCTGTGGGCTGTGTCAGTGAGGGTGTGTGTGTATCTGTGTCTGTGGGCTGTGTCAGTGAGGGTGTGTGTGTATCTGTGTCTGTGGGCTGTGTCAGTGAGGGTGTGTGTGTATCTGTGTCTGTGGGCTGTGTCAGTGAGGGTGTGTGTGTATCTGTGTCTGTGGGCTGTGTCAGTGAGGGGTGTGTGTGTGTGTGTGTCTGTGGGCTGTGTCAGTGAGTGGTGTGTCTGTGGGCTGTGTCAGTGAGTGGTATGTCTGTGGGCTGTGTCAGTGAGGGTGTGTGTGTATCTGTGTCTGTGGGCTGTGTCAGTGAGTGGTGTGTGTGTCTGTGGGCTGTGTCAGTGAGGGGTGTGTGTGTCTGTGGGCTGTGTCAGTGAGGAGTGTGTGTGTGTGTGTGTCTGTGGGCTGTGTCAGTGAGGGGGTGTGTGTGTGTGTGTCTGTGGGCTGTGTCAGTGAGGAGTGTGTGTGTGTGTGTGTCTGTGGGCTGTGTCAGTGAGGAGTGTGTGTGTGTGTGTCTGTGGGCTGTGTCAGTGAGGGTGTGTGTGTATCTGTGTCTGTGGGCTGTGTCAGTGAGGGTGCGTGTGTGTGTGCGTGTGTCTGTGGGCTGTGTCAGTGAGGGTGTGTGTGTGTGTCTGTGGGCTGTCAGTGAGGGGGGTGTGTGTGTGTGTGTGTCTGTGGGCTGTCAGTGAGGGGTGTGTGTGTGAGTCTGTGGGCTGTGTTAGTGAGGGGTGTGTGTGTCTGTGGGCTGTGTTAGTGAGGGGTGTGTGTGTCTGTGGGCTGTGTCAGTGAGGAGTGTGTGTGTGTGTGTGTGTCTGTGGGCTGTGTCAGTGAGGAGTGTGTGTGTGTGTGTGTGTGTCTGTGGGCTGTGTCAGTGAGGGGTGTGTGTGTGAGTCTGTGGGCTGTGTCAGTGAGGGTGCGTGTGTGTGCGCATGTGTGTGTGCGTGTGCGTGGTGTGTGTCTCTACAGCATCAGAGCGCGGGTCCCACCGGAGTCCCCGCTGGGGCGGGTGCCACGGTGCATGGTGCTGAGCTGGGCTCCGTGGGCGCAGCGGGAGCCCCGTGTGGCTGGTGGGCGTGGGAAGAGCGGGGTCCCTGGCGGGTGCGGGCAGGGCCGGCCATCCCAGGACCGGGGCTCCGGCGCTCTCTGCCCCTCGCCTCCTCCTTCCCTGTGGCTGTTGCCCAACAGCCCCCGCCAGCCTGGGGCACACTTCCCCTCTCGGGGCGGGCAGGGCCTGGGCACCGGTGCGGAGGAGGCCGGCGCAGACCCACGCGCGGCTGGGCGCCTTCCCGTTGGCTCTCGCAGCGGGAGTCCCACTGCGCGGCCTGGACCTCGCAGCCTGGGCTCCAAGTCCAGCTCCGGCTCCCGGGTCAGCTGTGAGTCACCTCCCCTCTGAGGCTCCTTTTCCTGGTCAGCAGAATGGGTGTCACATAGGCCTGGGCGGCGTCACCGGGCGCAAGGCTTGGCCCAAGGCAGGCAAAGAGAGGTCTGCCAGCACGTGCCAGCCCTGGTTTTGCCCACACCTCTCAGCCAGGACCCCCATGGCAAGTTTTTCCCACCTGACTGGCCCAGGTCCCAGGTAGAGAAGAAACCGAAGCTCCCAGACAGCCCAGAGGACTGCGGGGGGCAGAGGGGTGGCCAGGGCATGGCCGAGGCCAGTGTGGGCCATGGGCTCCAAAGGACGCATTGTCTCCTGGGCCCCGCCCCACCCGCTGACCTGGGGCCTGAGCCCGCACCCACCTGGCCTGGGCGGGGCCCTCCTGGCTCCTGAGAAAGGTGCAGGGAGGCAGACAGGCAGGACCCGAGGGGTCCCTGTGTGGGTCAGGACTGCGCCTGGGGCCAGCACACACGGGGTCAAGGTGGATGGAGTCAGGAGAGAGATGAGACCTCCTTCCTACCTCCCTCTCTGAGCCTCAGTTTCCAGAGTGTTCCTCCGGCTCCAAGCGCTCCTCACCTGCCTCTCCCATGCCGGTGTGCGGCCCCTGCCCAGTATTCCTCTCCCCGTCTCCCTCCTCCTGGCAGGGGCAGGTGTCCCATGGCTGGAGTCTCTGGGCCACCGCCCCGCCCCTGCCACAGACCCAGCTGGCCCTGGGAGAGCTGCTGGCCCTGCGGCCCTCAGAACACCCCATGGGGGAGCAGAGGGGTCTCCTCTTAGGAGAAGAGCAAAGCAAGGTGGCCAGGTAAGGGTCACATGAAGAGCAGACCTGCACACCACAGGGGCAGGTCCCGTTGTCCTGGCCAGACCCTCAGCAGGCGCGGTCCCGGGTCAGCCATGTCCACCAGGGATCCCAGCACTCCCCAAATGCTCCCAGGGTGGTTCAGAAGACGGGGCTCCCAGCACCACCACCAGGGTCCCCTGGGATTTCAGCAGGACAATGGGCTAAACCTGCAGATGGGGAAGGATGGGTGGGCAGGACAGGGGTGGCCAGAGCAGTGACCCTCCCAGCTGAGCCACCAGGGGCAGGACCCAGGGCGCATGCTCGGGGCTTCTGAGCAGCCCTTCCTCCTGCCCGGGCCAGGGCTGCACGGCTGCTGGTCCCGCTCGGTCCCAACTCACTGCGGGGCACGTGGGCACCTCTGTGGGCCTTGGAGAGAAGACGGGAGGCCCAGGGTCTCTTCCCTGGTGGCCAGAGCTCCCAGGGCCCTCCCAAATCCTTCCTTTGCAGCCTGCCAGGGAGGGGTCTGCCCGAGCAGCCCGCCACCCGCCTGCTCAGCTCGTGTGATGCTGACTAGGTGGGCGTCCGGCCGCATTGCTGAGTGCAGGGAGAAGGGAAGGGCTGGGCTCGTGGGGACCGATGGCCTCCTGCTGTCCTTCCCCTCCCAGCTGGCACCAGAGCCAGGGGTCAGCCCCTCACCTGCCCCCCACACAAGGATTGGTGGAAAGACCAATAGGTAGGTTCAGGGGTCACATTGTGTGGCCAGGTCAGAGATCAAAGATTTGCTGACAGCAGCCTTGGAGGTATTGATTCAGTGGGGGAGGTGACAGAACTCTGTCCCCTGCCAAGGACTGTGGGCATGGGCTGGTGGTCGGCAAGCTGGACCCAGCAGAGCCCACTGGAGCAGGCTCCCACCTGCCACACCCCAAGTGAGTCCAGTGTCACCCTTGGGCTGCTGCCCCTGTGTGCCTGGGCCTGTGTGGCCAGGGGACAAGGGCGAGGAGGCCATGTGCTCCACGTGTGCCTCCGAGGCTCTCCCAAGTCTGAGATGACTGAGGAGGTCCGGGCTCCAGAAGCCCCAACCTGCAAAAAGAAGGGACCAAGGCCAGACGGAGCGTCTTCAAGAGGACGGCAGGCTGGGGGCTGGGCTGGCTTCCTGGGGGAGGTGACAGCTGCAGCCAACCTCAAAGGCCCCTCCCAGTCTTACCTGCTCCAGGGACGACCTCAGGTCCTTCCAACACCTGACGGTGACCATAGTACCCCACCTCGCCCTCTGCCCAGCTTGCAGCTATGGGGTGCAGGGACAATGCCAGCTCCCACCACCCCAGAAAGACGCCATGAGTGAGTCCAGGGAAGGCTCCTGTCCTCTGCCTCTGCCCAGAGCAGCTCCCGGGGTGCTCGGACACTCCAGGTGCCCCTTACTGCCCCCACGCACCCACCAGTGAGGACAGAAGAGAAGCCTGGCCCAGAGGGGAGAAGCTGCCATGACCGGGGAGGGTGGGGAAGAGACCCCCTCCCCCAGCTGAACTCACCCCAAACAGACTGCACCCACCCAAAGGCGTTTCTCCACCCATCCTCCAGCCTTCCTGGGGGGAGAGAGAGCGGGGAGTGTGTATGTGTGAGTGTGTGCACACATGTATGTTTGCATACATGTGCATGTGCATTTGCATGTGTGTACATTCATGCGCTTGCTAGTGCATGTATTTGTGTGTGCACGTTATTTGTGTATGCGTGCTTGTGTTCACGTGCATTGAGTACACGTGTGAGCATGTTTGTGTGCATTCGTGTGTGTGCATGTGTGTATTTGTGTGCACATGTGGGGCGTGTGTGTGTGTGTGTGTGTGTGTGTTTGCATGTACTTGCATGTGTTTGGTCCCAGGTCTGAGGCGGGGCTGGCACCCTGCCAGGCGCTAACTGGAGAGACATTGCGGCTGTCCCTTGGAATGGCTTGGCCCGGACTTAGCCAGAAACCCCCTCCAGTCCCTGCGGCCCCTCCCTGGCAGCTGCCCTGAAGTCGAAGGCTGCCGGACGGCCTTAGCCAGCTGGCGGCATGGCCAGAGGGCAGCTCCGTCCACTGGGAGGCCACGTGGCAGCCCTGGCTCCAAGCAGACCCAGGCTCGGGTCACTGGCAGGGAGCAAAGGCATATGGGCCCACTCTGGTCTGGACTCTCCTTCATTCCACCAGGGACTGGCTGGGGCTGGCTACTAGCAGGGACCCCCACTGGGGACATCGGGTACTGCAGACTGGCTCTACGAGCCACTGTCATGAAAAGAGGGCTTCTGGAATGAGGTTCCTCCCTACGGGAGCAATAGCTTGCGTTGGTTCTGTGCTTTCCAAACTGGACTCCAGGGAATCCCTGAGGCCCCTACAGTCCCTTCAAAGGCTCTCAAAAGTTAAGGCTCCCAGTTCCCACCTCCCTCCTCAAACAAAAGCATTAATTTTACATACTGGGCATTTTTAAGACATTTCTCTAAAAATATTTTTAGATCTCTAGGCTAGATTTTGACCTTTCAGCTCTACGGGAATCTCAGTGAGGCCTTTTTGTTGAATGGTTCATTGGGCTTTAGTGCAGTAGTGACCCCACCTTCTCCGAAAGGCAAACAAAACTGCTTTCGGGGAACTGGAGATGCCAAAGGCAGTGGAGTTCTCATTTAAATACTTTTTGGAACCCAGAAGAGGCAATGATAAAAGGCAGTGTCCACCTTAGAGCTGGGCAGCGCTGGGGGCCCGCCGAGGCCAGCCCGGGGCCAACTCCACGCCCGCTAGTGACCGGGCACGAGTGTGCGTGTGAGGCCCCAGGGAGGCTCCGCCTGGCAACAGGGCACCTCCGCCCAGCAGCCCGCTGGCGCCTCCCTCCAGAGGGGCAGGTCAGTGAAGGCCTGTCCTTCCCAGGGCACCACCTCCTCCCTGCCACATGTGTTCCTGCATCCTCCTGTGTGTCCCCACTTCCTCCGTGTAACACGTGTGGCATGCCACCATGCCTGCACGCCACCGCACCTGCACTTCACGCTTGCAGTGTTTACCTGAGGCCATAAAAGCAGACGAAATGTGTGTGTGTGGTCAGTGGCTCTGCTACCCTGGCCCCGGCCTGGCCCCCTACTTCCAGCTTAGACTGGCCCTAGGAAGCTCCCCACGGGGCCACCCCCCACGCCTGGCATAGCGGGAGCCACGGCACACCACGCAGAGCATGACAAAGCCTGGACCTCTGGGGGCAGACAGCAGCTTGCCCGGGCCTTTGGCTCTGCGGGAGATGGATGTTGAGGCCCCGACTCCGGTCCTACTGTGACCAGACAAGGTCAGAAGGCTGGGGAGCCTTGTCCCCACTGTCCCATCCATTCAGTCAAGTACTTGCTGCCATGCGCTGGCACAGTGCTGGGTGGCGTGGAGCCCCAGTCAACTAATCAGACCGCTCAGCTTGCAGACTGGTGTGGGCAGTGGGCAGGGATGGGCAAGAAAAATAAGTGTCAGGTCTAGAATGTCAAATGGTGATCAGGGGAAAAGCGGACAAAAAGGACAGAAAGTGCCGAGGTGGGGGATGCGGGTTCAACGGAATGGTCAGAGGAAGCTTCCTGAGAGGGGGACGTGTGAGCAGAGTCCTGCAGGGGTGGGATGAACCGTGAGGATGTCTGGGGGAAGAGCACTCTAGGCACAGAGAACAGCGAGTGCAAAGGCCCTGGGGCAGGAGTGTCCCTACTTAAGAAGAATGTGGCCAGTGCCAAGTGGTGGCAGTTAGAGCGGCTGGTGAGGTGAGCAAGGTCACGGGGGCTGCGTGTAAGGTCATTGCTATGGTGAGGTCTTGGCTTTACTCTGGAGGGCTACAGTGTGGTGAGCAGTGGAGGGACTCAGGGACAGGAACTCTGCCACCTGTCCCTCTAGCCTACCCCAGCCAAACTTGCCCTCCCCCCCCACCAAGAGACCCTATCTAGGAGCCGGGGAGCTGAGACAGCCCAGCCCTGCCCTGCCTCGGGGAGCCCTTGGATGGTGGGGGAAGGGCCCCCTGTGGGCTTTTATCTGCACCTCAGCCTACAGGGATGTGAGGATGGGGTCCTGTTTGACCCCCTGAGCTGTGACATCTCATTGCCACAACCAGCCCCAGGGAGGACAGGACCTTTAGTCACATGCTAGCCAGAAGGCTCCACCGCCCTGTGGAGGGAATGGCCCCCGAGGACCTGGGAAGAAGAAGGCAGCGTGGCCCAAGGCCCTCTGTCTCCTCCCACCTCCAACCTCCCAGCGCACCACGTCCACACAGGCCTTGGCGTTCTACCAACGGGTTTGGTCTGTTCCTGCCTCAGGGCCTTTGCACGTACTGTTCCAGCTGCCCTGAATGCTCTTCCCTCAGGTATTCACCTGACTGTTCCTCTTCTTCACCTGCTCACAAGGCCCTCCCTGGAGACCCACTCCCCGCCCGCCACCACCAAAGCAGCTCCCAGTTCCTCCGTGATTATTTTCGGGTGACACTGTCTCCACCACAGATCTCTGGCTTATTTATCTGGTGACTGGCATTCTGCGGCACGAGAGCTCTGTGGGGCAGGGCCGCCCAGTGCACAGGAGGGGCCTGCCGAGCGCAGGATGCGTGAACGCAGGGCAGGAGGAGAAGGCGCACGGTGGCCTGGGCGGGGCTCCGGGAGCCCACCTGCCGAGCTGGCCCTAGGGGAGGATGGGGTGCGAGTGGGGACCCTGCCCGCCCACATCCGAGGCAGCAGGCACAGGAGGCGCAGGGCCAAGGTGCTCGCCCGGGCAGGGGAGGGGACGGGTGGGCTGGGAGGGGTGCAGCTTCCCCACCCCGTCCTGGGCCTGGGTCTGCGTGGGCGGGAGGGGGCCGAGGCAATGCCAGCTCACCGGCTCACCGCTGCTCGGGGACTCTCAGACGCCTTGGCGCAGGCAGCACCCCGCCCGCGGGGGTGGGCACGCCTGGGAGCAGGGGCTCTGCCGCCCCGCCTGAGAGCCCTTCTTCCGTCCCACGGGCTCCTGCTGACACCTAGTGGTCAGGACTTCCTGTTGCACGGTCTGCCCGTCCCCCCCACCCTGCTGTTCCCCAAACCTCTCCCTGCAGGTCCCAGAAAGCGAGGGCAGCCCCTGGCCTCCGTCTCCGCCCACAGACTCGTTCTCACGGCCGCCCTCCAACGCGGGCTCTCCGGGGCCGCACCCGCACTGTCACTCTCATACCCTCTGTCCCGGCTCGTCCCTCCCACACACGGTGACGGAGCCACGTGGGGCACGGCGGGGTGGGGGTGTCCTCGGGCCCTGCAGGCCAGCTGCACCCCCCGGGGAGCAGCCCGTGACCAGCCAGTCCCCCCGGGGAGGGAGGCCCACGGCGGAGGTCACACTGCCCCCTGGGCCCTTCTGCCCACGTCCTCCCGGCCAGGCCTCACCGCTGCTGCTGGCGAAAACAAACCCGGTGGGCAGAGGACCCCAAGAACCGGCAAGAACCGGGTGGGAAGGAAGTCACCACCCTGACCAGACGCCCAGGAGTAACCAGTCCCAGGCAAGGCCTGTGTGGGGACCCAGGCATGGGAGGGGCCCAGGAGCCAGGATGTCCACACTGGCCAAGAGCAGCCTCCTCTGGGCCAGGGCCACTGCCTGCGTCACTGACGGAAGCCTGAGGGACTGGGGGAGAGGCCAGCAGGCGGGGGTGCCATGGCCTGCCAGCTGAGGCACGGGGCACATGTGACCAGCAGCACAGGGCGGTGCCGGGGGCCTGAGACCCTGGACCCAGCTGGCCTGAAAGAGCTGATTTCTGTCAGTGGCCACCAGGAGAGGAGGATGAAGGTGACTTGCCCCATTTCCCATTTGGAGACACTGAGGCCCAGCGGGAACTGACAGAGACAGAAGACGTTGGGTACTTTGTTTCCCAGGCTTGGGGTGAACCCTGGAGTGTACGAGGGTCTTCATCTCCTGTGCCCTCCCAGGACCCAGGCGTCCCTCCCCACTGTGCACCCGGCCCTGCCAGCTTGGAGGTGGCCTCATCCACCAGGCACCCCTCCCCACAGCCCCCTGCTGACCCCTAGTCCCCACGTCATGAAGAGGAGGTGTTCCAGAAGCCGGGCACCCACAGGGCAGGGCAAAGCAGGACAGGGCAGGCTGGGGCTTCTGCCAAGGTTGGGCCAGGGGCCAAGTGGGCTGAGGAATGGCCAGGTGGGTGGTGCTGCAGCCTTGGCCCTCGCCTGCCTGCTTGGCATGAACCTTGGCCAGCGATGGGGGCCTAGGGGTAGACGAAGAGTGAGTGGACACCCCAGGGTGTCCACCGCTGCTGCCCCCGCCCAGTGCTCAGGGCCCCAGGGACACACCTCAGGAGCTGCAGGCTCAGGCTCCACAAGCTGCATGTGCCAGGGAGCTGGCCCGGAAGCCTAGCCCCTGAAACCGGTCCCACAAATGGGAATCAGGGCACCCCGGCCACCCCCAGGCTCTCCCTCAGCCCACGGCCCATCTGGATGGGAGCAGCTCTTCCCCAGTGGCACTGTCAGATGGAGACATTCCTACGTCCCCCCCACTCCTGTGGGAGAAGGGGCAGGCGCTTTGGGCAGGGGGATGAGATGTCAGGTTGCTCACAGGTGGGTCCCCTGCAGCACTGTGACCCTGTCCACCCCCACCCCGCTGCTCCAGCGGGTTTATCTCTGAGCCCACACCCACTTATTTGGGGGAGGGGCATGGGAGGCCTCCATGAATGAAGACTGAACTGAGTCACAGCCTCAACTTTGCCACCCACATTTATGGTGCCTTTCAGGGGCCAGGACTGGGACGCTGCAAAGAGGAAAGACCCTGGTTGGGTTAAGGGTCAGTATGGCCAGGGGGCTGGGGGACAGTGGGGGCCGATGAGAAACACATAATGAGTATGCTGCCCCCGGGGCTGAAGCAGCTGTGCAGAGGAGAGGGCAGCTCCGGAGGGCTCCCTGGAGGAGGAGGCCAGACCAAGGACTCCTCTGGATTTCCAGGGTAGCTGCAGAGAAGGCCCTAAGGAAAGTCCACACTCCAAGCAGCTGGAAAGGGGGAGGCAGAAAGGCCAGGCATACGGGGCAATGGCAGCCATGGCACAGATGTCACAAGTTCCCACGGGGCCCGTGAGGAAGCAGCTGTTGCAAAGTGACCGGGCCGAGGGAGAAATGAGACAGTGGGTCTCACAGTGTGTGGCCGGGAGGGGCCGGGCGTCTTGGTGCCGCTGCCCCCTCCCCACCCCCAGGATTACAGAATCGGGCCAGAGGCTCTGACTGCGGTGTGCTTCTCCCGTGGGCTGGTTTAGAAGCGTGAGGGAAGTGTGGGTGCTTGTGGTCTTGGGGTGCTGTCGGCACTGAGTTGGCAGGGGGGTCTGGGAGGGGAGGGGCAGCCTGCCCAGCAGCAGGTTGTCTTGTTGAATTTTCCACCAGGTACTCGCCTAGGCCAGGGGTTCCCAACTAGAGGCCATTTGCCCCTCAGGGGACTTTTGGCTGTCACTTCTGATTGTCACGACCTTGGTGGGGGGGGCGCTATTGGCATTTGGCGGGTAGAGGCCGGGGCCCCTCAATGCACAACTCAGCCCGTGTCAACAGTGCCGCGGGTGAGAAACCCTGGCGTCAGTGACAGCCCCGCTGGCAACGGTCAGAGTCCGAAGCCTGCTCCTGTCACACGTGGTCTCCAAAGACAGAATTTCCTAGGGGTGCAAGGCAGGAAGACCAAGGGGACATGCAGCCTTGTTTTGTTTGGAAATCTACCAACAACTTGCAGTTTTGGAGACACACACCCTGGAAGGGCACAGCGGCTCCAGCGGGTCCCCGAGCCTGGGGGATGCACTCCTCCTGTCTGTGACAGCCGCGTCACAGCCCCCACAGTTCGGGGAACCAGCCACTGAGTCCTCCGTGAGTCATGCCCAAGCATCTTCTAAATCGAATACGTATAATGAAATGATAAACTCCTTTCATTTCTTCCTTATCTTAAAGTTAGGACATAAGATGGATTGTTTTAAATTATGATATTAAAAATATGGCTATAGGTTAAATTATCTATGAATAATATATGGGAACATGGCAGTGCCCAGATCCCCGTGGACCTAGGGAGGGGGAGCCCCTCAAGATCAAAGGCAGCTCTGAGAAGAAGCCACCAGGCCCCACGAGGCCCCACGAGGCTGGCCACGCCTGGCCACTGGCAGGCCTGGGGCTCTGCCCATCCAACGGACCGGGCCGGGATGCAGCCCATGCCTGCCCCGGGTTACAGGTTCAGGGCTGGCTACCCCAGCTCCCCAACTTGTCACCCGAGTGGCCTGGGGCCTGCTATTCCCTCTTTGAAACGGGGAGGTAACACAGTGCCGGCCCCCCTTCCCTCTCCCTCAGACCACGCCCAGACCCCATCCTGTGGCCTGGCCAAGCCCACACCCCGATCCCGGCAGGACCCAGCCTTGGCCATGTGGCCCAGAGTCCCCACCCATTGGCAGAGGGAGCTGGCTGGCCAACCTCGACAACTCGCACCTCACGTGTCTCCCTCCCTGTGACCTGGCCTGAGACCACACGCCATCTTCCTCGGGAAAGTGGCCAACAGGAGCTGGTCCCCAGGGCCCTTGGCCACCGCGTTGGGTGGGCCCCCCCGTGACTCACGTGAGCACGGGAAGGGGGACCGGCTTCAGACCCTCCCCAGGTGGAGGGCTCAGTCCACCCAGAGCTGCTGGAGCTTTGTGCTCAGAGGCACAGTCTGCAGGGAGGTGGCTGGGCGGGGTGGGGCCCTCTTCTGACGCTGAGACTGCACCCCCTCTGGCCCTTCTGCAAACACCCAGGACCTTCCTTATTTTAAAGTTAGAACATTAGGTTGATATTTAACATTACGGCTATAGGTTAAATTATCTACAAACAGTGCGCAGGAACACAGCAGTGCCCAGACACCTCCTGAGCCGGGGGCGTCCACCCAGGATCAAAGGCAGCTCTGGACAGGGTTCCCCGAGAAGTACCCTGTGGGCCTCTGTTTCCCCAGAGGGGCTCACCTGCCCCCACATCCCAGGCAAGTCAAATCCACAGGGCTCCCCACTAGATGGGGCTCTAGGTGTGGGTGGGTGGTGGGGACACTCCAGAAAGCCACCCCGTGGTCAGACCTTCTCTGTGGTCTCCCACCGACCTTCCTTCCACACAGTCCCCAGGCACCGTCCCCGAGGCACCGGCAGCACTGAGAACAGTCCACGCCCAGGGGACAACCTGGAGCCCTTGTCCGCCCAAGGCCTCCGCCCACAGCATCCCCCCAACACACGTGTTCTCGAATCCAAACGACATCCGGTGATGTGCGAGGTCTTGTTTTTACGCTAGAAGCATTCGTCTGTTGCAAGTAAACACCTAGATTGCCCCGATCTTTTTTTTTTTTATTTCATCTTATTATTATGGGGGTGCCCCGATCTTTTGTACCAGGTTTTGACGTGTCTTTAGGCCTCAGAGGGGCTGCCCGCGCCCAGCCTCCAGCTCCCCTCCAGCCGCCCGCGCCTTTCCCAGGCTCGCGGCCGCCCTGCCCCCTGGGCAGGTGGGGAAGCCGAGCCCATGGCCCGTGCAGCCCCTGCCCACCAGCGGGGTCGGCCTGTCGGGGCAGCTGTGAGAAAGGCCAGGCCCATCAGATAAGGTGCTGGGTCCTCCCGCAGCCACCGCCACTGCGTGGGGCTCTAGGCAGGTGTGCTGCACGGAATGAATTTCACTGCGACATCGCTCTGGTTTCACTATGAGTTTCCCGACCCAGGCCAGCACCCACGGGCCCTGGGGCCTCCCCTCCACCTCTCGGGCCAGGCGGCAAGCCTCCCCGCTCAGCCTGCGGCGGGAGAGAGCCTGAGCTGCCCCCAGGACGGACCTCCCTGGCTCCCAGCTGACTCTGGTGGTCCCAGGAATCCTATCCTGCTCTCCCCAATCCTCCAGGACAGGAACCAGCAGAGGTGGGGACTCTTGGGCGTCCCAGAGATGCTGGGCTCTGGGGTCCATCCAGCCCAGGCACCTGCGCTCAAAGGCTGACAGGGAGGCTGCCCTCTGGTGGCACCTTTTGGAATGGCAGGTGTCCTTGAGCAGAGGGATTTAACTAAAGGTCCCAGGGAGAGGGTGCCCTGGTCTAGAAGGTTGGCCCTGAAGGATTGAGGGCTGGTATCGCCTGGAGGGAGGGACAGGAGACCCTAGTTCCGTATCAGAGGCCCAAAGCCACAAGTTCTCGTGTTCCTAGTGGTCCCTGTTACCCACAACCCTAACCATCACTCACAGGGGTTGCACAGGGCCGTGCACGTAGCAGCTGCAGGGGAGGGCATGGGATGACACAGGCAGACACAGGAAGCCACCTCCCTGACAACTCACCCCTCCCCTCCATCACCCTCTTATAACCCAGCCCCAGGCCCTGGGGAGCAAGAAGGGTGAGTCCAGGCAAATGGCCCCCACAACAGCTGTGGGCACTGAGGGGTCCCGTCCTGCCCCTGCTCCCTCCATCCCACAGAGAAGAACTGAGACGCCAGATGTTAAGTGAATCACCCAGCGACAGAGCTGGGACCAGAACCTGCATCTCTCAGTTCCTGGGTCAGACCCCCGGAATCTTCACTGAGGACTGACCACGTTCTGGAGCAAGACCAGACCTCTGCCTTTGGGCAACGGGAGGTGGCAAGGTGCACACAGGATGGGCAGATCATCCGCTTGGGGACCAGGATGGCTTCCTGGAGAAGAGGAAGCGATTAGAAGTATTTTACCCCAAAATATGGCATTTTAATATGATGTACTGACTGAAGAAGCCTCAAGGTCTCTCTGATCGTCACACACACATCCCCACACACTCACACACACGCACAAATCGTAAGTGTTCACCTTGATGAATTTTCATAAACATACTCATAGAACCAGCACCCAGATCAAGAAATAGAACACAGCCAGCACCCCAGAGTCCCTCCACGTGACCCTCCCCAGTCCCTACCCCCAAGGGTAACCTCTATCTTGACTTCTAACACCACGTATTCATTTCACCTGCCCTACAACTTCATGTAAACGGAATCATCCCAGAATGTAATCTTGCATCCAGCTTCCGTTGCTCAACATTCTGTTTACGAGATTGGCCCGTGTTGTGTGGTATGGTAGTAATTTGTTCATTTCCTTTGCAGAATTTTCATGTAGTCCAGTGTATTAATCCATTCTACTATTAATGTTTATCTACCACTATTAATGTTTATCCGGGTTCCTACTAGTTTGGGGCTACTATGAGGAGTGCTGCCATGAACATTGTAGATGTCGTTTAGTGCATGTATATATTTACTTCTGTTGGGTCTATATCTTAGCCTGCGTGCTCCAGAAAGCAGAGCCTAAGGCACTTCTTAATTAGGGGGCGCAATTCCAGGGAATCAAGAATAAGGGGGAAGGGGAAGACAGAAGACCCAATATGAGTTTCTGAGCTGGCCACCACTTGGTGCCAAAGGCATGTGATTGCTGGATCTTGTAGTGACATCTCCCAAGGGGCTTTCTGATGAATGTGATTCCTAACGGTCCATCTGGGATGAAGACGGGATACGAATGCATCCACCAGCTCCCAGCTGCCACTGTCAAACAACAGGCCCACGTGTGTCAACTCCCTTCATTTTTGGTTGCAAGTTCATCGGTACCAGGTTGGTTCCTTATCATCTGCTGCCTTGGGGGGCAGCAGAAATGCCCCAAGGGATGATGGGGGGTGCTAGCAGGTTGCATCTGAAGTGGGAGAAAAAGTGGCCAAGGTCTTCACACCAACGTGAGGCTAGCGGCTTTGAGGTGGCACCCAAGAGGTATCTAATAGAGAGTGGCAATGCTAGCCTGCAGAGACCCTAGAGACATCGCCAAATGGTTTTCCAAACTCATGGTACCAACACCACATCCTCACCAACACTGGGTGTTTCATTGTTACCCTTTTGGTGGCGATGCCGTGGTATCTCACTCTGGTTTTAATTTGCATTTCCCTGATGACTAATGAGGTTGAGCACACCTGTTCGGAAGTTTGTCAGCCATCGAACACCCTCTTTGGGGAAGTGCCTGCTTATTTTAGTCTTTTTCCTATTGACTTGATACATACAAGTCACATATTTATATTTTTAGATACAAGTCCTTTATCAGATACATGTGGTGAAATAACTTCTGCCGTGTGTGGCTTACTCTTCCCTCTCTCAATCATGTTTTTTTTATTAACAGAAGTTTCTCATTTTAAAGTAGTCCAACCTGTCACTTTTTTACTATTGGTGTTTTTCGGTCCCGTTTAAGAAAATGAGTCTTTCTCTCCCCTAATTCTCCTTCTAGCAGCCTTTTTGATTCGCCTTTCGCACATACATTTCACATGCACATCACCTGGGGTTGGTTTTAGGGTATGGTGTAAGGTTGAGATTAAAAGGTGGGGTTTTTTTCAATATAGAAACTCAATTGATCCACCACCATTTATTGAAAAGTCTGGGCTGGGTGCAGTGGCTCACGCCTGTAATCCTAGCACTCTGGGAGGCCGAGGCGGGAGGATCACTTGAGCTCAGGAATTTGAGACCAGCCTGAGCAAGAGCAAGACCCTGTCTCTACTGAAGATAGAAAAATTAGCTGGGCATCATGGTACACACACCTATAGTCCCAGCTACTCAGGAGGCTGAGGCAGGAGGATTGTTTGAGCCCAGGAGTTTGAGGTTGCTGTGAGCTAGGCAGACGCCACAGCACTGTAGCCCAGGCAACACAGTGAGACTCTGTCAAAAAAAAAAAAAAAAAAAAAAAAAAGGTCTGTCCTTTCTCCACTGCTCTGCAAAATCAACTTTGTCATAATGAACCAAGAGGAATCTGTTTCTGCATTTTCTGTTTTGTTCCACTAGTAGATTTCTTTGTCCTTGCACCAGTACCACACTGTCTTCCTCACTGTAGTGTGAAGTGTACTTTGTTCTCCTTCATACAGAATCAGCTTGTCAAGTTTCACACTTCCCCAAAAAAGCCAAGTAATCAACAACAAAATCCTTTGTCACTTTAATTGAGACTGTATTGGATCTATTGACCAATTCTATAGACGAATTTGGAGAAAACTAACATCTTAAATTCCAATCTATGAACATGGTATATCCCTCCATTAACTTATATCTTTAACAATTTCTCTCAATAATGTTTTATAATTTCTCCTGTAGAAATTGTATACATCATTCACTAGATTTAGTCTTACGTATTTGATGTTTATGCTGTTATAAATTTCAATTTCTAATTGTTGCTGGTAATATAGAAATGCAATTAGTTTTTGTATATTGAACTTGTATCCAGTGACTTCGCTAAATGAACTTATCTTCCTTAAATTTACCTATAATTTAAGAAAATTTTTCTATAAACACCATCATGTCATATGCGAATGGCAGCCTTTGTCTCCCTTTCCTGTCTTCATGCCTTTTTACTTTTTTTTCTTGCCTTATTGCACTGGCTGGGGCCTCCAGCGCAGTCTTGCATAGAACTGATGCGTGCCAACGTCCTTTCTCACTCCCAATCTTAGTGGAAAAGCCTGCAAAATTTCACCATGAAGTATGATGTTAGATGTAGGGTTTTTGTTTATTTTTTGTTTCTTGGAGATTTGTCTTTAGGCAGATACTTTTTATCAGATGAAGGAAGTTCTCTTCTGTTTCTAATTTGCTAATAGTTTTTTGTTTGTTTAAATCATAGATGCATCCATGATAGATGTTTTTGTATCTATCGAGAAGGTTCTATGGTTTTCTTTACTTTTTTTTTTTTTTTCTTCCTCTCTCTCTGTTAATGTGGGGAATCACACTGATTGATTTTTGGATGGTAAACCAACCTTACTAACCTTTTGTTCCGACCAGAGTTTGCAGGTTCTAGTTCAGTTCCATTAAAATGACCTCTTGAGCTATGGGCCTGGACAACAACATAAAAACTCTATCCTGTGCAAAGGCCTCGACTCAGCCCTTCCCCCTCAAACACATATTCCACATTCGGGGTCCCAGAGAGGCTCACCCTTGAAAACCTCAGGGACTCGTGCCAGCCCCTGCTCCTTGGCGACCAGTAGCTGAGTGCACTACCCACAGCTAGACCTTCCCTGAGCAGGTCCGAGGGCAACTGAGCAGGGAGAGTCAAACCAGAAGGTCAAGGCTTCAGCTCCCTACCACCTGCGACAATCAGGAGTCTCCGCAGCCAGGGTGGCCCCTCCAACCCGACCCTGCGCGAGGCTCCTTTAAGAAAGTCCGTGGCCCAAGGCGTCTCTGGGGCCCGGAGGCTGCGCACGCCAAGAATGCGGGACTCGACGACTGGAGCGCCTACTGGAGCGCGAGGGACGAAGCTGCGCTGGGTGGCCTCCCCCTCCGCGCCCCCCCCCCCCCCAGCACGCCCACCCTGGGTCCTGTCTCTCCTACTTCTACCCAGAAGTCCCCGCCCCCAACTTCGAAGTTCCCTCCTGCCAGCAAAGCGCCGGCCCCGCCACGTTCCGCCCCTGCCCAGGACCCGCCCCCGGCCCCCGGGTCCAGCCCGGGTCCACCCTACGGCCGTCGGACCCTGGGCCCGGGCCCAGCAAACCCAGAGGCCGCGGCCGGGGGGAGGACTGGACGCCCGCCGCGGCCTCATCCACATGCAGGGGACGGCGCGTCTCGGCGGCCGCCAGCAAAACACAAAGGCTGTTCCGCCGTCTGCCGCACCGTGCCAGGCGCGCCCCGCCCGCCACCCCGCTGTATCTGCTCCGCCGGCCCGGGCTGCGCAATCCGGACGGCTTCCGGGAGGAGGCGGCCTCCCTCGCCCCTGCACGCCTGGCCCTCTGCGACCACAGCCCCCTTCTCAGTGTCTTGGGGCGTTGCAGGCGGCCTGGCCCCCTGAACCGGGCTGGAGCGCGCGCAGCTGCGCCACAGACCCGAGTTTTAGTAAGCTGAGCCCGGACTCTGACCTGTGACCAGGAGTCTGCGGTCGGGCCCGAGGCCAGACACAGCCCAGAGCCCGGTGGGGCGAGCGGGCCCCGTTCAGGACTCCCACGGGCCTGGAGTCCCCTGGGGATGAGGGTGGGGGACTCCGGGTCTTCGCCCCGAACCTGTTTCCTCGGGCCTGGGAACATGGGCGCGCGGGGTCTCCTGACCCCGCAGAGAAGCCACAGGACGAAGCCCCCACCCCTCCTAGGGTTGTGCCTCACGTCCCGTCCCAGGCGACAACCCCGCCTTACGCTCTGTGACCGTTGCTTACCTCTGGGCCTCAACTTCCCCCTGTAGAATGGCCCCAACCTGCGCGCCCTGCCCCACCCGACACGCTCGCACTCATGGGGCGTGACAGTAATTAAGGAGTACTGAAGGGGCACAAGTGGGTTCCCAAACACGGCTGTTACTACTGCGGGCTTCCTCGGCCTCCCTGAGGGCAGGGACAGTCTTGCCTTTGCGTCCTGCCCCGCCCCCACACACCCCAAAGACGGGTGTAACTCAGGCAGAGGGGGGACCCTTCCTTCGCTCAGCTGGGAAGTTCTTCCTGGGTCTGCCCCAAGTCCTCTCCCTCCTTCCCAGCCCGGGATTGGCGGGGGAGGGGGAGTTCTCTTTAAGGGAGTGGGGGAGGGGGCTGCTGGCCGGCGCTCTTTCCGCCCCTCCTCGGGCCCCGCAGCCCGGGGGCTCGGGTCCCGGGCCCGGCGCCAGCGCATGCGCCCGCCTGTGGGCGCTGTCCCGGCTGCTGGGGACAGACGAGCGGACGCGCGGACTGGCGGCCGGCCGGACAGACGGGGCAGCGCAGGCGGCCGGGACGCGGCGGGACAGCGACATGGCCGGCCACACGCAGCAGCAGAGTGGGCGCGGGAACCCCGGCCCTGGGCCCTCGCCCTCCCCCGGCCCGGGCCCGGGCCCCGGCGCCTCGGAGCGGGTGACGCTCAAGAAGGAGATCGGGCTGGTGAGCGCCTGCACCATCATCATCGGTGAGCGGGCCCCAGGCGGGCAGGCGGGTGCCTGGGCTGCGGGGCGACGGCTGCGGGGCGCACAGCCGCTCTGAGCTGGGCGCGCCCCTTCTCAGGCGCTCCTGCGACAGTGGCACCGCGGGCGAGCAGGCGCCCGGAGCACCTGCTGTGCCTACCCCAGGTGCGCACTGACCTGCTCGCAGGGCAGGGGCTGGCAGGACATAGGCGCAGAGCTGCTTGTCCCCTGCTCCCCAGACGCCTGGGAAGTTTGTGCGCCTGGGACACTTTCGAGTCCTATCCGCCACTAGGATCTTCTTCCTGACTTGGCTTTGCTGGGGGGCCTTGGCAAGGCAGTTACCCTCAGTTTCCTCAACTGTGAAATGGAGGTAATGACACCGTCCTGCCTGGAGGGCCCGAGAGTCAAAAGTTTGGGGACCAGTCAGGCTGAGCGGGCTGGAGCCCCAGGTTCTGGGCAGTGGGTTCCTCTGAGCCCTGTGTTGCCAGGTCCAGGTGCCATGCAGTGCCAGTGATTTATTCTTGGACAGCAGGAGGGGCTGTGGGTAGACTGGACAGGTAGAGCCCGTGCAGAGGCCAAATGTGTTCAGAGCATGTATTTACCAGAGTTTGGCAGCAGGACCCAGGGGGAGGGGGCGGAACAGTGACGGGAGGCAGTGGTGAGCACACCGAGCCGGCAGCAGGGCCAGCTGCTCCCTGGGCTGGCGCTCGCGTGGTTTGGCCTTCTGGCTCCGGCTTCCCCACCTGAGCATGGGCAGTGTATCCTGCCCCCACGGAGGGGCTTTTGGGTAGGCAGAGAATGGTGGTGGGATTGTTGCTCCCTCTGTCCCAAGTCATGAATGCTGACTGCTCAGGAACTGGGCTAATCCAGACCTGTGACTTTCTCCATACTGGGTGCCTCTGAGCCCCTCCTGGGAGGGACCTCTTCTATGGTCCCCTGTATCCCGGGAGACACGGGCTGGGGCATGAGTAACTGGGGCCTTGACTGTTCTTGCACTGTCACCTGCCAGCCTTCCCCTTCCCCAGCCAGGGGGAGCTGTTTGTGCGTCCACCGCCCTCCTACCCCGACACCTGGAGATGGAGAAAGTTTGGAGGCTCAGCAAGGCAGACCCAGGGTCCCCACCTCCTCGTCTTCCAGCCCCGTGTTAGGAGTCCTTACGTCAAGAGTTGCCCTGAACACAGCTAGTCCTGATCTGGCCCTGAGCTCCGGGGACTCGGCCAGGGTACTGGCTAGAGCTTTTCCTCGGGCCACACCCTCTGCCGGAGCCTACCCCCCAAGAAGGGGCTGCCCAGGCAGGTGCAGGAGGAGACACAGCTCCTCCTGGGCTGCCTCAACTGATCCCACATCCTGAGCTGTGTTCCTGCTCTGTCACCTCCCCACATCCCGTCCTCCTCAGGTCAGAAGAGGGCCTGGTGGTCATGGTGGGAGTGGAGGAGGCCAGCTCCACCAGCACGCTCCTTCTCCAGGAGAGACCCTGTGCGGACATCCCCGTGCAGCCCAGGTCTGCCCTGACAGCTCCCCACCCGTCAGCCCATTCTTGCTCTGCCCGGTCAACCTCCTCCCTCAGCTTCCAGAATTTGAAGACTGAGCTGGGGTAAAGGGCAACTTGGCCAACCCAAGATAGATTCAGCTACAGAACCCCAGGACCTGACCCCCAGCCCGGGGCACTCAGTAGTGGTCCTGGGAGCCTGGCCTGGGGAGCTTCGGAGGGCCACAGCAGCCAGGAGGCTGGACGGGGAAGGAAGGAGCAAGGGGGCTCAACCTCAGCTAAGAGGTGACAGGAGGTGGGGGCCGGGGCAGCTGTGGGCCAGGCCGGGCTCTGCACTGCCCTCCCCGCCTGATGCGCTGAGGGCCCTGCTCTCCCCAGCCACTGCCCTGGGGGTCCACATCCCCACCCCCCACCCCACCCTACCTTCCTGCAGGGATTTGGGGGACAGCTTTTCCTTCACACCGCCACCCTAGGGAGCCTCGTCGAAGTCAAAACTGCCTGCAAAATGTCATATTTTAGCTGTAAAATATCTTTTTTTTTTTTTTTTTTTTTTTGAGACAGAATCTCACTCTGTTGCCCAGGCTAGAGTGAGTGCCGTGGCGTCAGCCTAGCTCACAGCAACCTCAAACTCCTGAGCTCAAGGGATCCTCCTGTCTCAGCCTCCCGAGTAGCTGGGACTACAGGCATGCGCCACCATGCCCGGCTAATTTTTTCTATATATATTTTTAGCTGTCCATATAATTTCTTTCTATTTTTAGTAGAGATGGGGTCTCGCTCTTGCTCAGGCTGGTCTCGAACTCCTGAGCTCAAACGATCCGCCCACCTCGGCCTCCCAGAGTGCTAGGATTACAGGCGTGAGCCACCGCGCCCGGCCTGTAAAATATCTTGAGAACTTTACATCCTGCTCTATCACCTGTCCTTGTCACCAGTTACTGAACTTGTGAGCTCCCCAGCTTCTAGGTAGACCCTCCCAGAAGATCCGACCAGTCTCTCCCCCTTCACCCCTGCCCCAGCCCAGATGAGGAGCGAGGCTTTCGGGGATGGGGACATAAGGAAGGGGCTGGCTAGGGCAGGTGTGAGACAGTGTCCACCAGCTGGAGGGGGGTTGGCCAGGCTGGAGCAGGGGCTGTGCAGAACATCATCGTCACTTCGAATATCTGTTCGTAAAAACACTCCCTACATTATGAACACATATTCCTTTGTCTTATTTGATTCTCGTGCCTACCTTGCAAGACAGGAATTTTTATACTCATTTGGCAGATGTGGAAACTGAGGTTTGCACTGCTACAAGTGGCAGGCTCAGGATGTGGTACCCGATTTGGACTCACCTCCCGGTCCCGTGCCCTTCATACTGCTCTGATGCCAGGCCCTTCGGGCCAGACTCAGCGCCCTCGACGGGAGAGGGCTGGGGAGTGAGCTGGGAACTCACGCAACCAGGCTTTACTGAGCCCCCCTCCATCATGGATGGACAAACAAACAGATGGACAGGGACGTGCCTCCCAGTGGAGGCTGCCAGCCAGCTCCCCACCTGAAAAAGGGAGGGACGTGCCCGGTTCCACCAGAGCAGATGGATTGCTGGCCAGGCTCTTCCTTTGCTGTCCCCCTTGCTGCAAGTGCCCCAGCTCCCGCAGGTGTCCGTGGGTCAGGTGTGTGTTCAGGGGCTCGGGGCTCTACTTTACAGCCCTCCTCTCGGGAGCCAATCCCTGCTCATGCAGCCCCAGCCAGGACCCCCCCTGATCTCCAGGGCTGGAGGTGGGTGACTCCTCACCAGAACCCGAGGAGACAAAGCTATGCAGGACCTTGTCTGTGCCTCACCACGGCCCCATTTAGATGAGGAAACAGGACGCAAAGCTGCAACTTGCCGAGGGCCAGAGGTCCTTGGTGTGCTCCAGGACCCCACTGGGGGCCAGGCGGCCCCAGTGACAGGATGGGGTTGTGCCAGGCCTGGACGCACTCATTCATCTATTCAACGGTTATGTACCAAACGGTGCCAGGCATGTGCTGGGGACGGCAGTCCCCCAAAATCCCTCTCCTGGAGCTGACATCCCAGCATGGGCGTCAAACGGCAACCGGGATAATGAGCCAATGCACAGCCCACGGGGCCACGATGGGCACTGCGGAAGGAGGGGAGGGGGTTTTAGGTCAGAGAGGAGTCAGGGAGTGGGGTGGAGTTCAGCTTGTGCGGGGCTTTGCAAGCTACGGCGAGGACCCTGCCCTCTGTGTGAGGTGAGAGCCCAGTGAGGGTTTTGAGCAGAGGACAGAGGGGATGGGACTTGGCGAGCTTGCTATGGAGAAGAGGGCGCAGGAGCAGGAAGGCGGGTCAGGAGGCTGCACGGGTCCCCTGGGCAAGAGGCCGCAGGGGCTCGGGGCAGGGTGGCAGCCGCAGAGGTGCAGGGAGGAGGTGCCACTCTGGATGTGTCTGGAAGGTAGAGCCGGAGGATTTGTGAAGAGCTGGACGTGGGGCGTGTCAAGGAGACACAAGGTGATGGCCTGAGCCGTGGGGACGATGGTTTGCCATTTGTCCATCAGGGAAGACTGAGAGAGCAGGTTCAAGGGCAGGAGAGTGACAGTCAGGAATTCCGCTTTGCATGTTCACTGTGAGACGTCCGTTTGGTGAGTAGTTGGTTGGACATACAGGTTTCATTGAGCAGAGAGGAGCTAGGGATATAAATGTGGCAGTTGCCAGTAGAAACCAGGGTGCTGGGTGAGGTGTCCAGGGGACCGAGTGTAGAAAGACAAGAGAAGAGGCCTGAGGACGGAGCCCAGGGTGCCCGGCATCTAGAAGTCAGGCGAGATAAGGACCTGCGAGGGATTCCAAGCAGCAGCCAGTGAGGTCAGAGGGAGACCAGGCGGCTGAGTGAAGGGAGCGATGCGCCAGCCACTTGCTGCTGATGGGACGAGTAAGAGTGGCCCAGGGCGTGACTGTTGGATTCGGCAATGTGGAGCTGTTGGTGACCATGATGAGACTCAGCCTGGAGACGGGGCTGGGGGAGGCTCGCTAGGCTGGGCCAGGCTGGGCCGAGGGAGCCAGAGAGGGCTCTACACTCTCTCTCAAGGAAAGCGGGTTGGGCTGGAAGTGTGCACCCGCCAAGTCGCAATGCCAGGCACATCCTGGATGTCCCCACTCACCTCCTTGGGGCTCTGCCAGGACTTCAGTGGGCACAGCTGTCCTCCCAGAGAGGTACCTGACACATGCTTGCTGTGTGGGGGTGAGCACACTCAGGAGCTTGGGGGACAGCCTTCACTGGGGCCTCGGCAGGCTCTGGCCAACCACCCCCAGGGTGTCGGGGGTCCCATGTGGCTCAGGTCTCCAGAGGAGAGATTGGGTGGCCTACGGGGTGTCTAGCGTGGATGACAACAGTGAGGGCCATAAGCACTTCCTGTGGCGTCTGATGTGCAGACAGGGTCGAGCCCGCCTGCATCAGGTGAAAGAATCCCTTCCCGGCCATCCCCCAGGTGCCATGGGCGTGGTGCAGGGTCCAGATATAGGCCCAAGGAGGGTGGTCCGGGAGAGCTTCCTGGGGCTGGTGTTGCTTCAGGGAGGCAGTGAGCTGGGGAGGGGCCGCCACCGTGGGGGCGGGGGGCGCTGAGCAGACGGTTTCCTCTGGCCCAGTGCAGCTGTGCAGGGTGAATCCTCCCTGCCAAAGGCTTGTGGGACCAGCCCTCTGCTGCCCCCTAGCCCAGTGGCCGCACCTGGCAGATGGGGAAACTGAGGTTGAGCAGGGCAGCTCTGGCCTGCAGTCACACAGCCGGCTCCTGCATGTCCCTAGGGGTGAGGGGTGGTGCCGCGTCCTGGCCTGGCGGGCCCTCCCTGCCCCTCCCCAAATCAGACTGCACATCCCCCCACACACACCGAGGGCAGGTGGCTCATTCTGCCGACGCGACCTGCACAGGCCACCCCTGCCACCTCCGTGGTCCGCCACTGCCTCCCAGAAATAGGTCAGCACGCACCACGGCCGCCACAGGGAACAATGGCCCTTTCTTCGTCCCTCCGAAGAGCTGGGTAAGCCCCATCAGGCCAAACATCTTAATGTGATAAAACCACCCAGCGAAGGCTCAAGGAAGGGGGCGGGAGGAGCAGACTCCAGCAGTGCGGGCGGGTGGCTGGTGGGGGCACCCACATCCCTGCCTACCCGCCTGGAGCTCCGCCCCGCCGAGGACCTGCCAGGACCCAGAGCAGTTGTCCCATTGGGTGGATAGGACCCGAATGATGTGGAGGCCTTGGGACCCCCATCTCTCTGGTCAGCCATCGGTCAGACACCCGGCCGGGGACCCCGCAGTGTCTCCCGCCCCTCCCACATCCCCCGGTCCTGCCAGGCCCTGACTTCCTGCCCCTCCAGACAGGGGTCCCTGAAGGCTACACATGCCACTGCTGTCCCCCGCTCCAGGAAGATCTGCTGGGCTGAACGTGGGGTCTGAGAAGGGAGGCTGAGTCCACACCACTGGGGGGACTGGCAGGCACCCCCACAGCCCCCTTCCGGCTGTGGCGGACCCCCCTCCACACCTCCTATAATCATTGGAGCACTGGGGCCCCTGTCCCTGCCCATAGGATCCTCCTCCTCCTGCTCCTCCTCCGCCACTGGCCCAAGTCCACCACCCCAGTTGCTTCTCACAGAGTCCCACCCACCACAGGGTGCCGGGGGCAGCCAGTGGGCTATGGTGGGGTTTCTGCCACGTTCCACGCAATCCTGGGACAGATGCTGGAGGCCGTCCAGGCCCAGAGGGAGAGGCCCCTGAGGACCTCAGTGACACGGGCTAGCTCCTGTGGTCCTTTGGGCCATGTGGGGAGAAGTCCTGGACTGTAGCGTAAGACCACGTGTCCAGAACAGTAGTGGTCCCCACCCCATGGACCCAGCATCCGAGCCTCCGGACACTGGGTACGGGGCTGGCGGAAAGTCCCCCTCAGACCCCGGTCCTGGAAGACAGGTGCCAGGTGTGGGTGCCAGGTACCCCGCCAGGCTGCCTTGTACCGAGTGGTGGGTCCGTGCAGGTGGGTGGCTCGGGGCCTGGGATGCCCCGAACATGCTCAGCTCCTTCCAAGGCCACCCAGCCCCCGCTGGCTCCCAACCTCTCTGGCTTTTGGCAAATCCCCCTCCGCCAGGTCCTGAGAACAGAGGCGCTGCTGCGGCGGAGCGGACTCAAAGGCCCTTTAGAAACCCCGCAGCCCACCGAGGCCCCGGGCCCTGGCGGGAGATGAGGGAGGCCCTCCTCTGCCCCTGGAAGCAGCCCGCGGGCACAGCTTACCTCTGGGGGTTGGGGCACAGGAATTATTTCGTCCTTATCTAGATGTATTTAGGACTCCCGGGATGTGACCAGAACACCAAGTGGGGTGTCATAGCGTCCAGACTAGAAATCTGTGTCGGCCGGGGGTGGGGGTGGGGGCAGCGCCGTGGACAGGGAGTGAATGCAGATTGGCGGCCACACTGTGTCCTCGCCCAGCCCCTCCTGCAGGCGGCAGGTGGAGTAGGCGGGCTCTGCTGGGACCCGCGTGCGCCCGCCCTCCCGAGGCCCTGGCGGGTGGAGGCCATCCTGGTGGAGCAGCTGAGCCCCAGGTCCCACCAGGGTCAGCTCTTCTGTTCATGCGGTTCTGGGATTACGTCCTCTGGGGTAGGCCCTGGTGCACACCTCCCGTGAGGCCACTGCTCCATGCACACGGATGGGGAGACCCTGTAGCCAGAACCTTGCCCGCTTTGCACTAACTGCCGGGAGCGCAGGGCTAGGTGGGCGCTTGGAGTCTCGCTCTTCCTGGGAGCCTGCTCTGTAGACCACGGCTGGACCTCCGACCCTTTGGCATTGCATCAGAAGCAGACAGGGCCTCTCCCCACGGGGTGCAGGCCGTCCACGCAGAATCACGCCAAGGAAGATGCAAAGCGCTTCACAGACACAGCCGCGAATGAGCTGAGGGCTTCACACACCTCCCTGAGCCCTCCCCGGAACCCCACCATATGGAGAGGACAGCAGGAAGTGCCCCGCCGGCCTGGGCAAGAGGAGGGCCCCAGGCCTCTGAGCCCCAACAGTGTCCCACGGTGTCTTGGGGTTAGGGCATGAGCACTTCGTACAGTCAGGGGCTGCCCCAAGGAGAGCAGGGACCCCCGGCGGGGCCGAGAGTCTCTGCCACCTGCCGGTGCCTACCCCGCCCCTGGCCCCATGCTGCTAACCAGCTCAGCCCTGACACTGCACCAGCTCCTGTCCTGGCCCCGCTGGGCCGTGCCCAGGACCTGAAACATTTCAACAGCACCAGGACACAAGGTCTCGGCAGGGTCGGCATCCACGTCCTGGGTTCCAGGTCAGGGAGAAAGCGGGGAGGGGGGTGTTGCCTGACAGGGAAATAGACAGAAGATGAAACAGAGGACAGAGCAGGGCTACGAGGTGGGAGGAAGAGCCCAAACCCGGTGAGGTCTAGGAGGGCTTCGTGGAAGAAGTGCTACTCCTTGTGCATGAGTTTGGACTTTGGCCAATAGGAAAGTGGCAGGAGAGTGGTCAAGGTCTTGCTTTATACAGGGGACAGCTCTGGACAGCAGGTTGTGGGGGGGGACAGGTGGCTGCAGACGAGGACCTGAGCATGGGCCGTGCAGGCAGGCGCAGGAGTGGCCACCTCTGCCATCGTCACAGTGGCTGGGCCACCTCGCTCTGTGGCTCCTCCTTACAGGGGTCAGTGGGGAGCCCAGGAAGACAGACAAGACCTGTCTCTGGCAGAGGACCTGACTGGCTGGACGAGGTGCCCTTTCCATGCCAGGGACTAAGGAGGTGGCATATAATGAGCCCCGATGGCACCTGCCGGGTTTGGGGGCCCAGTGGCATCCACACGCTGCCTCCTCCAGGGAGCCCCCTGGGCTTCCTTCCTTATTGCAACATCTGGATCCCCACAGAGGCCGGGCTGCTAAAGGGGGCCCCGGGCCTGACACCTCCCCGTCTCTCCTCCCACAGGAAACATCATCGGCTCGGGCATCTTCATCTCACCCAAGGGCGTCCTGGAGCACTCGGGCTCCGTGGGTCTGGCCCTGTTCGTCTGGGTTCTGGGCGGGGGCGTGACCGCTCTGGGCTCTCTCTGCTACGCGGAGCTGGGAGTCGCCATCCCCAAGTCCGGCGGGGACTACGCCTACGTCACGGAGATCTTCGGGGGCCTGGCTGGGTGAGTGTGGCGCTCCGGCAGGGCGGGGCCAGCTTCTCCAGAGTGGGGTGGCCAGCTGGGTCCTGGGCCTCGGTTGGTTTCCTCTTCTGCTTCCCACATCACCAGGAGGTCATGGTGGATGGAGAGAAGGAGTGGGGGTGTCAGGCAGCCTTCCAAGGCCCACCGCAGCCCGCTGCTGTCTGCTGGGTGCTCCAGCTGGCCCCTGGCCTCTCCGAGTCTCCTATTAAACAGAGCTACCCCGCAGCTCCCTCCCTCCCCGCCAGTGCTTGTGGGCAGGAGGCTCTTACTCTCCGAAACCCGCAGTTGTGCTGGGACCCAGGCAGGGAGGGGCCTTGGTTTTACTAAGCCTTTGTGTGGTGTGAGGAACCGAGGGGGAGGCAGGGTATTCTTGTCACACGCCCTGCAGGAGGACCCCTTTAAACAGTTCCCTGACGTTCCTCTATTCACCGGTGAACATCCGCTGAGCACCTACTATGAGCTTAGGGCTGGGGAGCCAGCCATAAAAAGATCTGTCCCTGTCCTCGAGTTGGTCACAGAGCAGAGAGCAGACAGCCCCTCGGATGTGGTTAAGCCCTGCAAGAGCCTTGCTTTGAGGGTGTGTGCAGAGCGGCGAGAACAGTGCACGCCTCGGGCAGGCTCCCAGGGAAAGCCAGGTGTGCACCCAGGCCGGGAAGGAGGGTGGGGCTTTTCTCAGCCAGGCCAGCCTGCCAGTGGGGAGGGCACCCCAGGATGGGGGGCGTACCCCAGGATGGGGAGCGTGGGCAGAGGGCGCGGTGGCCTGGGTGGGCGCAGTATGTCTGCTGTGGCTAGAGGCAAGGTCGGGTACGTGGCAGGCGCCAGGGCTTGGAGGGGATGAGGGGCTTGAAGCCATTGCATTTGTCCAGCTGAGTCGAGCCAAAAACCTCAAAGGTACAGGCAGATTCTAAAATCCTTTTGGAGCCTAATTTGGGAGCACGTGGTAGCCAGGGTAGTACGAGCGAGAGGCGGATGCCGAGGGGGGCACCCACCGTCCCAGTGGGAGGCTCCGTGGATGGTCTGGAGTTCAGAGGAGACATCTAGGCTGAAGTGGGCGAAGTTTGGTTCTGAGGGACACAGGCCAGGGGCCCTGGCAGGGCATGCACGTCCTGCAGGCGTATCCATGGGTGCTGTCTTCTGCGGGGAGTGTCCCTGGACCCCAGGAAAGCAGAAGAATCATGCTCTGGGCCTGGAGAGGACACTTGGAAGGGAGAAGAGGGCCCGGGATGCTACTCACGGGCACCCGGCATGGAGGAGCGGCCAGAGGGGACCCCCAGCAGGGGAGGAAAGCCACCAAGCTAGAGAGCCCCTGAAGGGAGGACAGTGGGGAAGAGCGAGGGGAACGGTCATGGCTACAGAGCAAGGCGGGGACCCAGAGGAGCCCATCGAACCTGGTGACCCAGAGGTGGCTGGTGTCCTGACGTGGCAATCCCACCCTAGAGGGCTGGCCAGGGGCTCGGACCACTCCCAAGGGCAGAGTCTCCCCGGGGTGCAGGCAGAGCCCCTGGGAACGGGTCAGGCCTCACAGCTTTGAGTGCAGACCCCCCCCTCCGCCCCTGCCGCCGCCACCACCACGTGGGCACCTACAGGGGCGAGGTTCAGGCATAAGTCACTGCCCACCCCAGCCAAGGCGCAGGCCCTGCACGCAGCTCAGAGCCAGTCAGGCCTCAGGACTCCGCCGAGACGACCCACCCTGGCTCAGGAAGCAGCCTGTGGCCAAGGGAGGGCTGTGGTCATTAGAAAGATGTTTGGATGTCTGCGGCCATAGCACCCTGAACGCGCCCGATCGCGTCTGAGCTCGGAAGCTAAGCAGGGTCGGGCCTGGTTAGTCCTTGGATGGGAGGAAGATGTCTGGTTCCCATGTCCGTCCCAACAGCTGCCCGGGCGCACCCCTGTCGGTGTATATTTAACACCCTCTCGGTTAAAATAGTCCATAAATACAGCAGTGAGGCCTCGGCAAGGTCCACCCTGCCTCCCTGGGCCAGAGCGGCCTCTGGCAGCTGGGGGGTCCTGGGACGCCTGCGCCAGCCCGGCCCTCGCTCCTTCCAGCTTCCTGCTGCTCTGGAGCGCCGTGCTCATCATGTACCCCACCAGCCTGGCTGTCATCTCCATGACCTTCTCCAACTACGTGCTGCAGCCCGTGTTCCCCAACTGCATCCCCCCGGCCGCGGCCTCTCGAGTGCTGTCCATGGCCTGCCTGAGTGAGTGTCCCCGGGCTCTGGGCTGGGTCCGTCCCAGAGCCGCCAATGGCCCCCTGTCGGGGGACGGCAGCGTCAGGGGCTGGGGTCCCCGTGCTGCCGCCTGGGCTGGACGTGGCAGCGGCCCACCGTGAGGGGTCCTGGCCCAGGCGCCCACCCTGCCTTCGCTCCACAGTGCTCCTGACGTGGGTGAACAGCTCCAGCGTGCGCTGGGCCACACGCATCCAGGACGTCTTCACGGGCGGGAAGCTGCTGGCCCTGTCCCTCATCATCGGCGTGGGCTTCATCCAGATCTTCCAAGGTAGGGCCGGGTGGGCGTGTGGGCGGGGCCGGGAGACCACGCTGACCCCTGACCCCTGGGCCCCCAGGCCACGTCGAGGAGTTGCGGCCCAGCAGTGCCTTCACCTTCTGGACGACACCCTCTGTGGGTCACCTGGCCCTGGCCTTCCTCCAGGGCTCCTTCGCCTTCAGTGGCTGGAACTTCCTCAACTACGTCACCGAGGAGCTGGTTGACCCCCGAAAGTGAGTGGGGCACCTGGCCAGGCACTGGGAGGGGCAGACCCGCTGCACCCCTGGCTCGGACTGGGCACCCGGCTGAGCACACCTGCGCCCCCAGGGAGGGCTCTGGAAAGAAAGCGGGGATGCTCGAGTTCCAGCCTGGCCCTGTTCTGTGAGGCTGGGGACACATCACAGCCCTCGCTGGGCCCCAGAAAGACTGAGTGTCACCGTCCTGCTATAAATAGACCCAGAGATTTGCATTTGGCCACAAATCATACATAAGCACACAATGTGGTCCCCGCAAATGAAGCCAGTGACTGTCTCATGCTCAGCGAGAGCTCTTGACAGTGAACTGCTGCGGCCGGGTGGGCTGGGACTGGAGTCCCGGGGAGACCTCAGCTATGGACTGGCTCTGAGGGCACTTTGGGGACTTTCCAGGCTGATTTTGGCTGTGTGCAATTCAGTCGTTATGTGTAGACATTGGCCCTGCACTTGGGATATGATGTGGACCCTCCCCCATCCGCCCTTCCCCGTGCCCAGGCAGGGATGGGGGAGGGGGCAGACAGCAGTGTCCCTGCATCCTGGGCAGCAGGCTGCCCCCTTTCCTTCCCCAGTGCCCCCAGCAGCTGCAGGAGATGAGACTCAAAGCTGCTCCTGTGGCTAGGTCCCCTGAGTCCTGCACCTCCCAGGGGCTGACGCTGACACACTCCACTGCCGCCCCCAGGAACCTACCTCGAGCCATTTTCATTTCCATCCCACTGGTGACCTTCGTGTACACGTTCACCAACATCGCCTACTTCACGGCCATGTCCCCCCAGGAACTGCTGTCCTCCAACGCAGTGGCCGTGGTGAGTGGGGGCCCCTGCTTGGTCCCCCGTCCCTGCCCTGGCCCCCGCCCCAGCCACACGCATGGCCTCTCTTCTGTGCCCACCAGACCTTCGGGGAGAAGCTGCTGGGCTACTTTGCGTGGGTCATGCCCGCCTCCGTGGCCCTGTCCACGTTCGGAGGGATCAACGGCTACCTGTTCACCTCCTCCAGGTGACTGGACTGGGGAGAGGGTGGACGTGGGGAGGAAAGGCAGGTGCCCAGGTGTGCGCCAGCCATGCCAAGTGGGGCTGGGGGGGCCAAGGAAGGGAGACTCCGCCAGGTAGAGGAGTCACCTGAAGCTGAGGTGATGAACCCACCAGTGACAAGTGTCTGATCCAGCTCGGAGGTAAAGAAAGCAAGAGGGAGGTGGGCTAGCTCAGGGGAAGAACTGCCCAGTGGTGCTGCTGGGTCCTGGAGCAGGAGGTCAGAGGTGAAGCTCTAGAGGGACATCAGGTCCGGGATGTGGCTGGTACCCATCTCTGTCCCACCCCCAGGCTGTGCTTCTCTGGAGCCCGGGAAGGGCACCTGCCCAGCCTGCTGGCCATGATCCACGTCAGACGTTGCACCCCTATCCCCGCCCTCCTCGTCTGTGTAAGTTGGGGGACCCAGGCCAGGCAGGGCACGGAGCCGGGGCCACCCGGCAATGGGAGACTTTCTGGGTGACGGCAGGGATGAGCCTCTGGCTGTGGCAGGCAGCCCACAGGGGGTGTGGGGAGGGGCCGGGTCTCCCCCAACCTCCTGGCCAGAGTGGGCAGGCCCAGGGCAGCCCTCGGGGATGGCAGGAGGCAGGTGGGAGGCCGGCCATCAGCCCCAGGTCCTCTCCCAGTGTGGGGCCACGGCGGTCATCATGCTTGTGGGCGACACGTACACCCTCATCAACTACGTGTCCTTCATCAACTACCTCTGCTACGGCGTCACCGTCCTGGGCCTGCTGGTGCTGCGCTGGAGGCGGCCGGCGCTCCACAGGCCCATCAAGGTGAGGCCCGGGGGCAGCCAGGGCGGTGGATGCACCAGAAACCGGCAGAGCCGCCCGTCTCCTGCTGCGGGCACCAGGGGCAGGGGCAGGCGATGACAGCAACAGCAATGCCGGCTTTTGCCGAGCTCTGGGCCCTGCTCGGGGCTTTGTACGTGCTGACATACTCAGTCCCCACGGCAGCCCCAAGAGGAGGGTGCCTTTAATACTCCAGTGCACACGGGCTGCCAGTGACAGAGCCAGGATTCCACCACTGGCCCACACAAAAGCAGAAGACCAGGCCACAGCCTGAGCTCAAAGAAAAGCCCCTCTATTTGCATATAAATCCTTAAGTGGAGAAGTGCTTGGTGCCTGAAATGGGAAACACCAAAAACTAATGGACCTCCAGCCAAGTGCAAGCACCGAGTCTGCACACCAGCCACTGCAACTGACAAATCCTCAACAGTCTGGCCCCTGACCAACCCATGAACTGGCTTCCAGCACGCTGGGCTGTGCCAGAGGATCCCTGCGGCCCCCAGCTCCCAGGAGAGGGAGGAACACTGCTCAGACCCCCGGGGTGGGGCAGGGGAGCTGGGGTCCCGCACCACGGTGTCCCCGTTCACTCTTCCCCAGGTGAACCTCCTCATCCCCATCGCGTACTTGGTCTTCTGGGCGTTCTTGCTGGTCTTCAGCTTCATCTCGGAGCCCATGGTCTGTGGGGTCGGCATCATCATCATCCTCACAGGGGTGCCCATTTTCTTCCTGGGGGTGTTCTGGAGAAGCAAACCAAAGTGTGTGCACAGACTCACAGGTGAGCAGGGCAGCCTCTCCCAGGTGGCCAGAGCCTGGAGGTGGGACCTTCTCACAGGCTCCTCCCAGAGCTGGGTCTCCCAACAGCTGAGGTGGCAACACAAGCCAGCCACCACCAAGTGTCCCCCAGGCCGTGCCTGCAGTGTCTGGAACCCACCTTCACAGAGGGAGCAGGTCCCTGAAGACCCCTGCCCAGGGGAGGTGTGCGGAGGTGGGGTAGCCTCTGTCACCAGGGGCCAGGGCCCAAGACCCATCTATCTGTCCTCAGAGTCCATGACACGCTGGGGCCAGGAGCTGTGTTTCGTGGTCTACCCCCAAGACTCCCCTGAGGAGGAGGAAAGTGGGCCCTGCCAGCCCTCCCTGCTGCCCGCCACGGACAAGCCCTTGAAGGCACAATGAGGCGTTTCTGGAGACGGAAGCAGCTGTTTCTGTTTACATGTTGTTTATTGAGGAGGTTTTTTTGCAAAAAAAAGTTTTTTTTTCTGGGAAAAAAAAAAAAAAGATCTGACTCGTAGATGCCTGTTGTAAGGAAGCCTGAAGACGTGGGCTGGGCTTCCTGCCTTAGCGCTGCCCGGCTAGCTGACCTGAAAGGGCCACGAATAAATGGGGCTGGTTGTCACTTGTGCTCGGGGCAGTCCCTCGTGGGGGTTACACCTTGGGGGGGCGCCTGCTGCTGGCTGGGAAGGTGCAGGGCAGGCTCTGGAGGGGGCTCTCAGCGTTTGGGGGCCGTGCCACGTAACCCAGGCACTCTCTGCCGTGCACCCAGAGCAACCCTGCCCCCTGGGACATTGAGGATGGGGCAGCGACTCAGTGCCACTCGCCCGGCCCCGTGATGCACCCTGAGCTCAGCCACCCAGGACAGCTCGGGGTTCACGGTGGGGACTGTCTTCCCACGAGTCACCACAGGGTGAATGTCAGCGCTTCAGAGCCCACAGTCTCACTCTAGTTTACAGATGGGGAAACTGAGGCCCTGCCACAGGATAGAGTGGACCTGGCCGCTGTCAGTCGGTGCCTTGCCCTCTGTCCCCTGAGAAAGCATAGAGCAGCGTGTCCTGGGGGGCTCAGGCCCTCCAAGAGACTCTGTGGGCTCCCTCTACCCCCGTGCACCATTCCCAGCCCTGGCACAGCGCCCGGGAGAGCGACCTCTCAGCCAGAGGGCAGAGGGCGCCAGCCTGGCCGGCCCATGCCACCACCGAAAGCATGAGCCTGGGGACAGAGGCCTCCTAGCCCAGCTCCCCAGCGCCCTGCTCAGCCCTCCCCGGTCCTCACTGTGACTCCCGCATGGCTATGGGGGGCTGGTCCACCGCAGGGTGATCGAATCCGGAAGCCACAGAGGACACTGACAGCCCCGCCCAGACCCCTGCTCCTCTGGAAATGGGCTCCAGGATGGAGTGGGGAGGTGGTGCCGTGTGCACGGGGACCCTGCAGACGGGCTCCCCGCTCCACCGTCTTGCCCTGGCCGATCCCTGGAGTCCCTGCGCACCGTGCCCTCCCGGGGCCTGTGCTGACGCAGCCAGCTGGCGGGGGCTGTGGGGTGGGCCCCTCCGTAAGAAAGGACGCAGAGGCAGGGTAGAAACAACTGTGTATTCCCTGGTTACAAAGCGCAGCTGTGGTGGTCACCAGCGTGCCTGGCGGGTCAGCAGACCAGCAGGGCCTCGTCGTCACTGGCGTCCAACATCGGGGAGCAGGGTGGCGGGGGGCTCCTGCAGACCCCCAGTGGCTCTGGCGAGCGGGGGCCGAGGGTGCTGCTGGCAGTGGGGGCCTGGGGGTGGGGGGCCTGGGCCGAGCAGGGCTCCCGAGGCGTGTCCACAGGGGCCGGGCTGTCCACCAGGGGGTCCCTGCAGGCCTTTCTGTCCTTGTCCACAGGCCTGCACTCGGAGTCTCGCAGGCCGGAGGGCGGGGGTGGGACTGAAGGTCTCACCTCGGATGTGTGGCCGGGGGCACTAGAGGGTCCGTCCCCAGCCGCCCGGGGGCTGCCTGTGTCCGTACGGGGCGCTGGGGGGTCCGGAGCCGCCCCTGGTGCGGGCCGCAGGAGCCCGTCGCCCAGCACTGTCTGTGAGGCTCGCGCAGCGGTCAGCAGCGGGATCTGGCCTCGGGGTGCCCGCGGCCGGTGAAAGAGGCGGTTCCAGAGGCGACCCAGGCGGCGGCGGGAGGGCCCCCTGCGGGAAGCATGCCGGCGCATCTGTCGCCGCATGGCCGTGCGCAGGTTCTGTAGCACCGAGGCCTGCAGGGCGGGGCGGCGGCTGAGGGGGTGGCCAGGCCGCTCAGCGGCAGAGGTCAGCACAGCCCCGAAGAACCCAAGACCTCCTGGGATGCCCCCCCCCCCCGCCCCCGGCCAGGCCCCCTGGTCACGCTGCCCAGGCCTCTCCTCCCCTTCCTTTAGCCCCCGGACAACGCAGCCCACACGCTGTCCCACCCAGCCCCCTGGCCCCCATCTCGGGTCCTCTCTGAGGTCCAGCTGGGGGCCTGGGCCCTGTGGGGGCTCACCTGGGACGCGCTGTAGACGGGAAAGTCCTCCACGGGGGGAATGAGGCCCTGGGCGATGAGCTGACCATAGGATGGGGGCGCCTCCCGCCGCACAAACTCAGCCTCCAGCCGCGTCATCTGGGTCTCGAAGGCCCTGGAAGCAAGGGGCGGAGGGCAGCATGGCGGGGCTGGCCGGGACCCGCTGTGGCAGCAGGACTCGGGGACCCACCTCCATCCGGAATCCAAGACACACGGAGCCCAGACGTGGATGCCCAGGCCGTGGTCCACGAGCGGAGGGCTGTGGGACAGTGAGCCTGGGCCACGCCCCAGGGCAGTGCGCAGCCAGGGCGGCCGCCGCGGCACCCACCTGTACTCCTGCGTGCGCAGCGAGTAGAGCTTGAAGGCGCAGCCCAGGGCGATGACGAGCAGCAGGCCGCACACCAGGCTGCCGATGAGCGCCGCGGTGATGACCTTGCGGGGCACGGCGGCCAGGCAGCCGTGCTCGTCGCTGCCGTCCTGGCAGTCCTCCTGGCCGTCGCAGCGCCAGGTCTCAAAGATGCACAGGTTGGTGCCGCAGTGGAAGGTTCCGGGCTGGCAGGAGAAGCAGTTCTTCTCGTCGGCGCCATCGGGGCAGCTTTTCTGGTTGTTGCAGCGGTCGGCGGGTGTGTAGCACAGGCCACTGCCGCCCTCGCAGGGGTACTGGTCGGGCGGGCAGGCGGGGCAGCCCTGCTCGTCCCGGCCGCTGGGGCAGTGCCACCAGCCGTCGCAGCGCTGTGGCTCCGAGAAGCAGCCCTGGTCCCCGGAGCCATCCCTGTCCCCCTCGGCGCTGTTCCCACACGGCTGCTCCCAGGGCAGGCAGTAGCCCTTCACCTGGTAGGTGGCGTTGAAGCCGTGGCCGGCGCTGCGGGCGCGGGCGTGGTAGGCCACGGTGAGGCGGCCCTGGGCGGCCTCGAGGCTCACGGGCCGGTGGTTGCTGCGGTAGGACAGCGTCTGCAGCAGCCGGTCCCCGCGCTCGCCCAGGCCCTCGTACACCTGCACGTAGTCGTCGTAGCCCAGACGCAGCTCCAGCTGCAGCAGGACGCGCCGCGGGTCCTGCGTGTCCACCAGCCACGTGCAGTGAAGGTCCGAGGGCCCGCGGGCCGCGCCGAACAGGTCCGGGGAGGCGAAGGAGCCGTAGAAGCTGCCCAGCCGCCGCCCGCACGCCAGGTCGGGGCAGCCGGCCTCGTCGGAGCCGTCGCCGCAATCCTGCGTGCCGTCGCAGCGCCGCTCCACGGGCAGGCAGCGTGTGGAGCGCGCCCCGCTGCACGGGAAGGTGCCCCCGGGGCACAGACTGCCCGGCGGCTCGGAGGCTGGCGCCGAGCAGTTGCCCTCGTCAGAGCCGTCCCCGCACTCGTCCACGGTGTTGCACTGCCACGGGCCCGGCAGGCACTTACCGTTGTCACAGCGGAACTCGTCTGCCTGGCAGGACGCCTGGCCCAGCTTCCCTGGGGACAAAGGGCCGGCAGGAGACAGTGAGGGCAGAGCAGAACGTCCCTCCAGCGCAGGGACCTGGGGCCAGGAGCAGCAGCTGGTTCCCCTTCCCAGCTGTGCCTCTGCGGGGACAGGAAGTGGCAGGACCAAGAAGGGCCCCTGCCTCTCCATGGCCGCCCGAGGGGCAGAGACCCTTCAAACACCAGGGTGGGCTCAGTTTCCAAGCCCAGGGTCGGGGACAGTCCTTCCCAGTCAAGCCTGTGAAGTGGGGCCAGTGACCCTGAGAGGCTCAGAGCATCCAGGGACGGCGCAGGACCAGTGCCACCACCGTCCCAAGACCGACGGCTGGGCAGGGGAGACCCCACAGGGAGCCAGGGGCCCACGCACGAGCACTGAGGACTCCATGGCCGTCCCCACCCCACCCTGCGGCCAGCGTCACCTCGGATGTAGGAGAGACGGAAGCCCTGGGCCTGGCCGGAGCTGGAGGCGTCAGAGTGGAAGAAGATCCAGACGTGGTCGCGGGCGGAGATGAAGGCGGGCGGGATGGCGGAGCCGCACAGGCGGAAGGCCTCCTGCCGCGGGGGAGCTGCAGGGCCCAGCAGGAGCCAGTCCAGGGAGCACTGGTGGGACTCCTCCACGTCAAAGTTGCGGAAGCTGTCAGGGCAGAGCGGACCGCAGGCACAGCAGGGGGGTTGGGGGAAGTGGTCAGACTGGAGCTCTCCGGACGGCCAACCCCACCCCATCCGCTGCCCCGCCCCTGATCCACCCAGGGGTCCCTGCGCAGCTCCCTGAAGAACAATCACGACAGCCCTGAATGTCATTTCCAGCTCTGCTGTGCTCCTCCCACTCCATAGTGCCGCGCATGCGCATCTCTTATCTCTCATCAAGGGGAATCGGGAGTCCCGACACTCTCCCCCGAAGGCGGAGGCCCCAGATCCCTCCCTCTGGGTCTGCTGGGACAGGCCCAGCCAAACTCCCAGGCATGGCATTGAGGGTGAGCTGGGTGACAGCTTGTCACCTGAGGAGAAACACTGGCCCTGGACCCCTTGGTCCAGAGCCGTGGGGAGACTGAGGCACAGAGACTAAGACAGACCGTGCACACCCCTGTTTGGGAGCCATGGAGTAACTAGGGGTTGGGCCTTTCGGGCTTTGGCCCTTAGGAGAACTAGGCAGATAGAACCCACAAGTGACTTATTGGCCAAAGGGCCCCATGACCAGCCCAGGCCAGGGGGAGCCCTGCTGTGCCACTCCCAGTTGCCTCCCCCATTTCCCTCTGCAAGTCAAGCCCCCCCCCCACCTGCTGCCCAGCTCACTGCCCTGCCCCGAGGCCCCGTGGGGAAACCCGCCCTGGGCTCAGTGCCAGCCTGGCCTCAAGCCACCCCTGCAGGCCAGAGGGGACACCTCTGCCACCTCAGAGATAGCAGGACCATGCCCACCAGTTCCCAGTGTGTGTGCTTAGTGGTGTGTGTGCCACCCTCCCTTCCCGGCAGCGTGGAGGTGACAGACCCCACACCCCGTGAGAGAGGCCAGGGCAGGAAGAGGTCCGGCTCCGGGCGCCCAACCTCAGAGGCCCACAGAGACCAAGAGCTGGGCACACCGGCTTGCTCACATGTGCACACGCATGCTTATGGCTCACACATGGTCACGCGTGTTGTCTCACACACATGCCCTCTACACCTGTGCAGACGTGATCATGCACATATATATGCTCACATGTGCACTCACACGTCTTTCTTGCCTGTTCAGACATGGACTTGTGCATGTCACAAGCACGTATGTATGCTCACACGCGTGCACATGCTCCACTCACACACGTACACACTCTCACCTGTGCCCTCCACACCTGCTCACACGCTCCCACAATTGCTCACTCACCCAGCACGGGCAGGCCCACGCTGATCCCCTCTCACCCCCCCAGGACCCCCTTACCTGATGGTGATCATGTCCCCACGGTCGCCCTGGATGTACCAGCTGCAGTTGGTGCCCGGCGGGTAGTTGAGGGGCCAGGCCGGGCTGTAGATGACGCCGCGCCGCTCCGTGTGCTGCTCCAGCTTCCCGCTGCAGGCGGCTGTCGGGAGAGAAACGCCAGCCCCCGCTTTGGGTGGGAAGCTTGAGCACCTCATGGTTTGAGCACAGGCCTCCCCCAGGGTGGGATCAAGTCCAGCCAAGGGCAGCCATGGCCAAGGGCGAGGCCCCAACTCAAGACTTCACAGAAGTGGTGTGTTTGGGAGGGCAAGGAAGACCCACTTGGATTTGGGGCAGCCTCGGTCCTGTGCCCCAATCCCCAGTGGGGCTGGGAGCAAGCCCACCAACTCCCCTTGGCAGCCGGCACCTCCAAGGCGCAGGATCCTGGCCTCAGGCCCCAGCTCAGGGGAGAATTCTGCACCCCTAGTCCTGTGAGGCCTGCACAGGCCACTCTGCCCTGGTCCCCTGCATGCCCTCCCTGGGGCTTGCCCAGGCAGATCTCAGCTGAGGGAGGAGAGGAGCTTTGCTCCCCCAGCATTTACTGAGCAGCTACTACGCGCTGAGCACAGTGACAGACACGCTGAGTCAGATAGGAGCAGGCACCTCCACGGAACTCACAGGCTGGGGATGGGAGAAGACAGACTTTACGCAGAACCCCGGGTGAAGACCGTGAAACAGGCCTGGAGGGAGGTGGCAAGGTCCAGGCATGGCTAGAAATGCAACCTGGGGCTGACCACACCTTGTGCAGAATTTGAATTTTATCCCGAGTTTAAGCGGAAAGCCACGGGAGGTAGATGGCAGAACCAGATGGAGAAACCAAGGTTCAGGAAGGCAAGTCACCCGAGCCCGGTGACACCACCTCGTCACCCTCCTGCAGCTGGCACCTGCCACTATTGCCCTGGAAGCAGCCTTCTCTCCGGCTCTCAGCAAGACTGTCTGGGACCCCAGACGGAGGAGCTGCGGAAAGGAGGGAAGCCCTCTGGCCGCCTCCCATGCTCTCAGGACAACGGCACAATTCATTGCAGTGGCCCCGGCCCCTCCCTGCCCACCCCTCTGCCTCACACCTCCCACCATCCCTCAGTGGGGGGAGACTTTGCTTCTGCAGGTCCCTGGGTGCTCTCCCACCCTCCTGTCCCGTTCACTCACTCCGCTCAGCTTCCGCGCCCAGCTCCCTGGTCCCTTCCCAGGGAAGCCCTCCCCAGCTGTCCCCACTGCCCCCAGCACAGCTCCAGCCCCCAGCCCCTGCCCCAGCAGCAAGTTCACTCTTGTTCTTGGGGTTATGGGATGGAAGTCTCCCCACAGGAAGGCAGGGCCGCACTGGCTCTGGCCAGCACTGTGTCCCAGGGTCCTGCACGGGGCCTGACACATGGCCGGGGTTAATCAGTGGGGGTCACCGAGTGACCTGGTCAGTTCAGGCACCTGCTGGGTGTCCAGAGACATGAGCCCAAACCCCTCCCCACAGGCCCTGCTGTGACTGTGGAGGTCCAGGTGGTCTGACGCTGTGACTAATGGGGAGTGGGGAACCCAGCAACCAAGCTCCTGTCCGAAGGCTCACAAGAGCCTCAAAGGACAGGAACAGAAACACCCACCTTGGTCCTAAAGCAAGGCTGGCCACCATCAGGTCACCATCAGACCCTCAACAGTCCCAGGTCAGCAAGGTCCCTGGTCAGCAAGCCAGGGCCTGAGTGCCTGCTCCCCCGACACTCACACCTGGCCCCGGAACCAGCCTCTCTGAACCTCAGACTCCTCCCCCAGGAAGAGGGAGCCACGCACTCCGTTCCCTGCCCAGGAGGCCTGGACTAGAGTAACGGAGCGGGGTCTCAGGGCACAGCACACCCAGCACTCGAAACGCCTCCAGCCCCAGCCTGTTCCCTATGCCAGGTGAAGCCACCAGCCGTGCGGACCTCACAGGGACCCTGGTGCTGACCTGGAACGCCCTGGAGACGTGGGCTGTGAAGCCCAGAAGAGGTTTTTCCTCCCAGAGGGTGCTGGGCAGAGGGGTCCTGGAGGGGGGCCCAGCGAGCAAGGCTGGGCCACATCTTCCCACAATGAGTCCCCAAAGCGCATGTTAAACCAAAGCATTGAGCCTCCGAGGCAGGTGGCCTCAAGTCAGCGAGGGTGGGAACACCCCTTGGTTACCGGTGCCCTCAGCCCCAAGGACAGCCCAGCGCCACGCAGGGACCCGTCTGTCCTTACTCTGTCCCCGGAGCCACTCCCTAGGACACAGACGTAAACCTGCCTGTCTTCAAGGCATTCACTGAGGCCAGGTGTCTCACCCAGACTGGCTGGGGGAAAGCCAGGCCCTCATGTCACATGTCACATGTCACCCGCCACCTTCCTCTCTTCTGGCCACCTCAGCCAGAATACTGTCCCTGCTAGACCGATGTCTGGCCACCCGTTCAGGGACTGGGAGGCCTGTCTCCCCAGCCCGCCGGCTGTGCCGGGAACAGATGGCAGGGCAACTGCCAGCCCTCTCTGCCTCTCAGCAAAGCCCCAATGGCCCCCACACAGCCTCACCCCGGAGGGCACCCGTGGTTTGTGCAGCCACCAGCCCGACCCCACGCAGAGGGTTTGGGGGCAGGGGGGAGGCTGGGGCCCGTCCAGGGGGCTGGAGCTCTGGGCAAAGGCTCTTGACTAGACGCTTGGCCGTGGGCTGGGAGGGTGCTGCCAGCTCAGACGGCCACCCCAGCACTCTCTGTGAGGCAGGCCTCAACCCCCCCAGCACACCACCCCAGGGCCTGGGCACCAGCAGGGGAGGGGCTCATGAATCCAGCCCCAGGACCACACTGCTAGACACACTGTTCTGCCCTGGGCCTCAGCTTGTCCATCTGTAAAATGGAGCCAGTGGGTGTTGCTTGTCTCTGAGGGACGGCTGGAAAGTGGCAGTCTCCAGGCAGACGTTCATGTGGAGGGCGGGGCGCCAACGGGGCAGGGGAGTCTCTAAGGATGCCTGGTGGGGCCGGGGCTGGTGACAGGCCGTGTGATGGTGGGAAGGCAGTGAGGAGAGGTGGACTATGTGTCTGGGGGGACGCTGATGCATAGAGAGGGGTTTGGGGGCCTTGGGGGCGGTCCGAGAGGCCCATCTGAGCTCTACTTGGAGGCGCCTGCCTTTGCCTGGGCAGAAGATGGCCTCAGCCTAGGGGCCAAGGTGCCCGCTCAGGTGGGCAAGGAATGACGGGGCACTTTGAGGCCGGCGTCCTTCCCTCCTGGCCCAAACAGTCGTCAGATACTCCTGAGAGGACAGAGCCAGGCCTGATGAAGCACAGTTTGCAGATCCGATTTCCAGACTGATCGATCAATACTCCGGCCAACCCGCCTGGTGTCACCCGATGAGGGAGAGCTGGGAGGCCCACGGCAGACACGCCGGGAGTTGCCGGGTGACGGGAGAACCATGTGAAGACCCTGCCCAGGCTCCCCCCGCTGGGCCTGTGGCAGACCCCAGAGGCTGGGGCTGGGGGGCAGGAAGTGGGTCTTCTGCCCAGTCGGGGCCTGACAATGAGGGTGGACAGGGGCAGAGTGGCCAAACCCCGTGAGGTCCCTGGGCAGCCCGGCCGGGCTCTCAGGAGCACCTGGGCCCAGCGAGGGCTGAGAGGGGCTGCGGGGGAACAGTTCCTGATCCAGGCTTCCTCACGGCGGGAACCGCAGGAGAAGCCCTGAAAATGCAGAGTCACGGTGCCGCGGTGGGAGGGGGCACTTCGGCAGCTTGACGCTGGTCAGCGACCCCAGAGGCATCAGAGCCAGACGCCAAGAGAGCTTAGGCTGAGACCGCCACCTACGGCCACGCCGGCTGTGCATGCAGCCCCCGACACCAAGGGCGCCACGCTGTGGACAGCAGCCCCTGGAGTTAGGCAGTGTGGACCCTGCTGGGGCCCGAGGTCTCCACGCCTAAGAACCACCAAACACGAGGACCTGGGCGGGTGCCTTTCCCTCCCTAGTGCCACGAGTGGCCCTTGTCCCTGAAGCACCACTTTTCTAAACATGGGGTACATGCATGTGGCAGATACGTTTGGGGCGACAAGCCCACCAACCACACCAGCACGAGGGCTGGCCTGCGGCTCATGTTTGTATGTCACAACCCCCGGTCCCCTCTTTCCACCACTCTCTACCACGGCCACAGATATCTGACCCAGGCTGGGCCAATCAGTCTTTTCCTGGGCACTGGGATGGGAAACGGGGCCGTCAGCTCTGGGGGCTGGGTCGGCGCTGAGCAAGGCAGCGCCTGGGGCAGCCACTCAGCAGAGGAGGCCGGGCTGCAGGGCACGGCGCTCAGTGCAGGGAACATCGAGGGCGAGGCAGAAGCCGAGCCTGGGAGACGGGCCAGTGAGAAACGCTTCTGTGCACCCTGGGCCTGCGATCCCAGTGACCGCAGCCAGCAGGGGTCCCTCTCCCTGGGCCCTAACTCCTGAGCCAGCCTCCGTGGGCTTCTGCAGAAACCTGGGCCACGAGCAGAACTGAAAACCCCAAGCACTGCCCGCCCCACCACGCAGCACAGCAGGCCACAACAAGTCCGAGGGCTCCAGGCCAGCCACCGTCCCCCTGGCTACACCTTGACCTAACGTTTTCATGTAAATACTTGTGCTTGCTTTTGTACCTTTCTAGGGGTTTCTACAGATGGCGGTATACTGGCTGAATTAGCAACAAACAGGGAGGTTTATCGATTATAGAACAGGCTCCCTGGGGCCCTTCTCAGAACTCTCTTGGCGACACCGAGGGCCAGGGGGCCTGGGCTGACTGACTCGCTCAGAGACGGCAGCGGATGGACAGACGGCAGGAGGTGGGGCGGTGTTCTAACCACGCTCTTAGATTCTATGGGTCCTGTTGGCCACGGTGTTTACCTCTCCCCTGCAGGTCGGCTCACCTGTCACCTACAGACCAGCTGATCCAAGGCTGTGCCCGCACCCTCCTTCTTGTCTAAGGATCACACACCAAGACGGTACTTCCCCTGCCCTAGAGCACCCCAGACCATGTACCAGGCAACTAGGGGCCACCCCCATAGCCCAAACCTGCTGGAATTATTCAAACTAGCCGGTCCTAAGCTGTTTACTCTGCCTTCCCTCGAATTCCCTGTGCAAACCCCAATCAAATCTCTGGCCTGTGCCTTTCTCTCGCTCCTGCTTCTGCCTGACCACATCTAGTAATTCCCCTGTGGCCCTGTGGCAGGGCATGTCCCCTCCTCCCAAGAAAAGTGATAAATTCTTTCAACGGCATTGGCCTCTCTGTGTCATCAGTCATACCTCTACGAATCAAATCCTAGGGATTATTTTAAAACAAGTGGGCATCTCATGGCACCTCCTGGCTCTGGGGGAACTCCACGGCCTACGGGAGGCACAATATGTCAATCGCACGGACCCTCGGCAGTTTGCTAGTGCTATAGAGCCACCATGTGCCAGACGCCGTGCCGAGCACCTCGCTTCATTGGCTCAACCAATCCTAACAGCCAGGTTTTCAGGTGGATCTGGTTATTTCACCCATTTTATAGATGAGGAAACTGAGGCTTACAAAAGTTTAAGCTTGCCCAAGGCCACACTGCTCCTTTATGACACAGAAAAGATGCACAAGGCTGTCAGGGTGGAGCCAGGACCCTGAAGGCCTGTCCCCAGAATTCACTAACCCAGAGGAAGGCCGGGGAGGAGAAGAGGAAGGGGAGAAGGAGCTGACTTACCTAAGGCAGGAACCGCACTGCTGAGCCTCCCAGTGAGAAAGATGTTCACTGTGGGAGACACAAAGGGGTCAGTGGGGGCAGCGCTCTCAGGGTCCCAGGCGCAGCGTGGGCCACAGCAGTCCTTGCTCTGGCACAGGACACCACAGCTGAACTCAAGGCCGGTCCCCTGGATCGCACAGGGCAAGGCCAGAGGGCTGCACAGAGACGGTGCCTGCCAGGACAGCGCCTGGGCCCCTGAAAGGCTTTGACAGCCACCTGGTCCACCCGGGGGTGGGGGAGCAGGTCTGATTATCCCCATTTACAGGGACACACAGCTAGTGGGGTGACAGTGCCCCCTCCACTGTGCCACGCTGAGCTCGAGAAGGGAGGCAGAGAACTCCCTAGCACCCCTCAAGTGCCCACCTCCAGGGGTAGCCGTTGCTTTCACCTGTTGCTTAGACTGGGGTTGTGGCCCAGGAGGAGGACATGGGCAGAGTCAGAGGGCAGCTCCAACTTCCCCTCCCCACCCAGGGTGCCAACCAAACAGGGAGCATCTCTGGAGGGGTCTGCCCGCCCCCCCCCCCTCCAGCCCCACAAGGAAGCAGGGGCAACAGAACTGGGGGGTTCCCTGGGGCTATGCCCCTTCTTTAGACCAGTTCACGCAGTTGGGGTGTGGACCATTCCCCCCCACCCCGACTCAGCTCCCTCATGCAGGAGGAGGCACAGGAGGGCACAGCTTTTTCACTTGGGCATTTCAGTGGCTTCAGCAAACCTGCCAGGCTACAGAGCCCTCAACGGTGACATCACAGAGTGTCCCCTAATGACCCCCAGCTCTTGGAATGGCCTCCCTCCTCCATCATGGTAAATAAAGGAGCCATGTGGGTTGAGGATTTAACTCCTTCCCTCCCTTCTCCCCCACCAGGGCCCAGGAAAGGTGGACAGAGAAACTCTAGGCAGGGCAGAAGCGCCTCCCACCCGGATGCCAGGCCTGGGCCGGCCCCTGAGCCCTCCCTAAACGCACCACCCAGGGCTGCAGGCTGCCGGCTGGGGCTAAGGCACAAAGGGAGAACAGGATCCTTCTCAAAGCCGCCTCCTCCCAGGCATCCTCCTCCTGCCGGGCATCCCAGTCCCCATCTGCCGCCAACACCGCCCCACCCCAACTCCCGGCAGGAAACAGTTTCTTCTTGGGGGACAGCCGGCCTGGCCTTTGTCCACAGCTCCCGAAGCCACCTCGCCGCCAGGCCAGCGCGGGCAGGCCCGGTGAAAGCTGCTGCCTGCCGGCCCCGGCGCCCGCAGGAACCGGCCTCCCGAGCACCGCTCGCTCGGCCTCGGCGCCCAGGGCCGCCCTCCCGGGCCTGCGAGCGCAGCGAGGCAGCCAGTGCGGGGAGCGCGCTCTCCGCGGCCTCCGTGCGGGAGCAGTCTCGGCGCGGGGCTCCGGGAAGCCCTGGCCGCAGAGGGGACTGGCCGAGGGGCCGAGGGATCGGGCCAGGGCGCGGCGCGGAGCCACTAGTTGGGGGACCCGGACCGCGGGCCCCGCGCGGCCCACTCACCCAAGCAGACGACGGCGAGCTGCGCCCGGGCGCCCGGCGCCGCCTCCAGCCCCGAGGCCACCCGCTTCTCCATGCCGGGGCTGGCCGTCTGCGCGCACCGCCTCCTGCCCCCAGGCTCGGGCTCCGGCTGGGGCTCGCGCGGCGCCTGCGGCCCGGGTGCAAGCGGCGGCTCCGTCAGCGTCTTTGTGCGGAGGCGGTGCAGGCCCGCAGCGCGTGCGGGGCCACATCGGCCGCGGCGTCACGGGCCCCGCGGGGGCTCAGCGGCGGCCGCCAGGGAGGACCCCCGCCCGCCGCTGTCCCCGCGCCCCGGGCGCCGCGCCACGGCCGGCCTGCGCCCGGGGCCCCCCGGTGCGCCCATGCCCCGCGGCGCGCAGCCCGCCCGGCCTCGGTGCCCCTGGGCAGCCCCGCGCTGCGCCCAGCCGGTCCGGCCGGCTTCCGCCGGTAGTGCGTCCGTGGGTCTGTCGCCTCCCGCCCGGCCCCTCGCCGGCGCCCGGAGCCTGGAGGCAGAGCTGCGCCAGCCACGTGACGCGCCCGCCGAGCCGCAGTGGCGCTGGCAGGGCGGGCGGAGGAGGCTGGGGCGGGCCGGGGGCGCACGCCCCGCCTCGGGGTGCTGGACAGCTCCGCGCTCGCCGCCCCAGCCCAGCCCCGCGCCCCTGGCCCGGGGAGCCTGGCGCTCGAGGTGGACACTGCGCCCGGGACCGGATCAACGCTCGCCTGGCCTCCTCCCGGTCCCACATACTGGTCCCTCCTGCAGCCGGCTGTGCTTGGGAGCGGAGGAGGAGAGAAGATTGGCAGAAGGTGGCAGAGAAAGGGCTGCTTGGGGACCTGAGGTCACGACAGTGCATGATGGTGGAGGGCTAGCTAAGGCCTGTCTTCCTTCGAAGGTGTCCCTGCTCCCGCCCTGCTGGCCCTCGTTTGCCACAGTCCAGGTGCCCCCGTCACATCTCTAAGGGGAAGCCCCCTATGCAGAGCAAGGCCCGCGAGGGGATATTTGGGAACACCCTGAAAGGCCCCTGGAGACCCACCCCTCCCAGGGATCCCTGAGCCCACCAGTCACCTCGCAGGCACTGGGAATGGGGAGCAGGCCTGCCTTTCCGGCTTGGGGTCGCCATCTGGAGCGCTGTCAACCAAGGGATTGAGTCCAGAAGAGGCAGAAGCCAGAAGAGACGGGGCAGGTTTGAGGCCACTTAGGGTCAAGCAGGGTCAACCCTCCATCCTTACGACAGGTGTGAAATCAGAGGTCCCCAAAGATGCCATGGCATGGAGGGCTCGCCAGCCCGAGCCGAGGCTCAGGACCCCTGTCCATTATCCCAACCCATTTGTTACTCTCCTTTTATGAGGAGAAGGTGGGGAGAAACTGAGGCTCAATTAGTGGAAGTGTAGACTGAGTAACTCAGTGACTCACTTTTACTGTGCAGCAATCCTTTTAGTTTTTATGGGGTTTCTTATTCTCTCTCTCTTCTGTAATTCCTTTGGTGATTTTTCCAAAGCAGGCTTCTTATGAAATGTATTCAAAGATTTAAAAATCAAATGCGATGAATTGCTGATTTACGGTGCAGAGCACTAGCCTACGTGTGCCTTGGTTTCAGAATTTCCTCGGACTGTTGATTGCCCGTGAACAGGCATTTATTTACACGTGGCAGAAATGTTCCACGGAGGCAGGGGCAGGGGCCCAGAGGATCTGCAGCTCTGTTCCCACTTGGAGACGCTGCCTCCTGCCATGCGTGCTTTAGGAGTTATGTAAAGAATCAAGGGTGGAGACCAAAGCCTCAGGGGGCCACATGGGAGCCTGAGGCAAAAAAAAAATGTGAAACCCCATAAACGCTTACCGAAATATGCTCCTATATTTTGAACCAAATGGGGAAGTTTAATAAAAGCTTTGCAATCACAAAGCATGACTGTATATAAAGCTCCACGTCCTCCAATCTGTGCATGTCCCATTGTGGACTGTCACACACCCAAACATCAGGGGGTGCCGGGATACCCAGGAACCTCGGGCTGATGGGAAACAATGTTCCCATTGCAAAAAAAAAAAAAGTTGCATTAACCTCTGCTTCATCTTGATGACTGAGTTTTGGGCACTCCCTTTGTGCCCAAGGCAAGTGCCTCACTCTCCTCCCCTCACACCCCGTTTAGTTTAGTCTCCTGGTGGTCTAGTGCACTCTAGAGGCTACCGACCCAGGCGGGGGCCTTGTGTGGGTCCCCAGTGCAGCCCTGGCCCAGTCTTCTCCCCCACTGCCTGCTAGCCATTTCTGGAAAGGCTCCTGCTAGTCCTGTGTCTGCCGCAGCACTCTTCCAGCCCGGCTGCAGTCACCGGGCTCCCTCCACCTCTGCAACCTTTTAACAAACATCCCCCATCCGGGAGGCTAACCGTTGCAAACCAAAAATTTCCAACTAGTGGAGAACTTAGTATTGGGAAGGAGGTGATTCGAGCAGTGGACCTGGAACATGGAACTGGCTGGGACAGGCGAGGAAGCAGCGGTGGGACAGCGGGACACGAGCACCTCTGGCAACAAGGTCATGGGCAGGCAGTGAGCAGGATGATGGTTGCCGGGAGGAGGGGCGAGTGGGGAGTTGTTCGATGGGCAAGGAGTTTCGGTTTGCGGAGATTAAAAGTGCTCTGGAGATGGGTGGCGGTGACGGCTGCACAACAGTGTGAGTCTACTTGATGCCTCTAAACTGTGCACTTACAGATGATTGAAATGCTAAACTTCATGTCACATGTCTTTTACTATGATGAAAAAATAAAAATGTAAACTAAATTTAAAATACTAAAAATAAACTGGAAAAATGTATGGTTAGAAGATTTCCCCCCCCACACACACCCCCGAGCTCTATGGGGCGGGGCAGCCAGCCCGGTGCTGCTTTGGGTTTAGTGTGGCTTCCTAAGCGTTGGTCAGCTGGGTGAGACAGCCAGGCTCGGAGCTGAGTGCCTGCTCCCCTCTGAGAGTGCCCAGGCACACCCAGCCTCAGTGCAACACCCGCCCTGCTGGGTCTAGAGGCACATCTGTGACAATGGGCGCGGTGTGGCCAAGCGCATCTAGCCATAGACACTCTCCAAGCCTTAGCTGGTTCTTACAGCTTAATAAGCCAGTGGCAGTAAAATCATTTCACCTTTGGTACTGAACAGTAATTTTAAAATTATAGGCCTGGAACAGCGATAGTATGTCATAAAAGCACCATTCCCCCAAAAAGGGCTTTTATTGCAATAAAAATGTTAGCAGCAGGTCACCACTTGGTTTGCATAACCCTCTCTGCAGTAACTCGGAGTGGTGAGTGCAGCTCCTACTTTCAACCAAAAAGCTCCCCTCGGCCTTGCTGAAGCACTCAGAAGCGCCCTGAAACGATAATCATTTGTGTATTGATTTCAGGGAGAATCAATCCGATTCAGTCCACCTTACTAAATTATTAATGGAGCAGAGTGCATCAGAACTCTCGAGGTGGGTTAACAGATAAGGTTTGTTCTTTAACCCTGTTGGTCCTGAGTCAGAGGCACAGGTGCACCGCGGGAACTGGGCTGGAGGGGTGGGGGGGACCAGGGGCCGGCATAAGCCTCATGTCCCAAGGAGAGGCCCCTTCGCCATCATGGGGGGCCGGAGAGCGGCAGGCCACGCTTACTTTCAGCACGTGGAGAGATGACAGCAGCCTGCTGGGGGTCTGGCACTGAGACCGCCAGTCCCTGGGAGAGCCCTGGGATTCCCTGGGGATGCAGTGGGCAGAGGGCCTGCTCGCCCCCTGCCGGGCCACCACCGCAGACAGGGACTTAATCGTTGTATGTAAATGGACTCACTTTTATTTTATTTAAAGATAGTATTCTGTTGGCCCAAACCAAACATCATTAAAAAGGAGAAAAGGTTGAATATTATGCTATGTAAATTAAATTTTTAAAGAAGAAAATAAAGTGAAAGGTAAGCTGTAGCTGAAGCATGGGTACGATAAAGGACTTACATCCAGAACACAAGTGAGCTACTGTGAATCGATAAAAGATACACGATGCAATGTAAAAACGGGCAAGAAGTCTGAATAGATACAGCACAAAAGAGAATGTCCAAATGGCAAGTAAACACGGGAAAATGTAAATCCCAATTTGCCCTCCCTGCTCACGATGCTTCTGCCAAAACCCCCATCTGTGGACCCACCGCTCTCTGCTCCACCGTCAGGGTACTCCGTCGTGGTACCCCCTCGCGGTACTCCGCACGTGGTACTCCGTACATGGTACTCCCTCACAGTACTCCGCACGTGGTACTCCCACACATGGTACTCCCTCACGGTACTCCGCACGTGGTACTCCACACATGGTACTCCCTCACAGTACTCCGCACGTGGTACTCCCACACATGGTACTCCCTCACGGTACTCCGCACGTGGTACTCCACACATGGTACTCCCTCGCGGTACTCTGCACGTGGTACTCCACACATGGTACTCCCTTGCAGTACTCTGCACGTGGTACTCCCACACATGGTACTCCCTCGCAGTACTCTGCACGTGGTACTCCCACAGATGGTACTCCCTCGTGGTACTCCGCATGTGGTACTCCACACATGGTACTCCCTCGCAGTACTCTGCACGTGGTACTCCCACACATGGTACTCCCTCGCAGTACTCTGCACGTGGTACTCCCACACATGGTACTCCCTCGCGGTACTCTGTACGTGGTACTCCACACATGGTACTCCCTCGCGGTACTCCGCACGTGGTACTCCACACATGGTACTCCCTCGCGGTACTCTGCACGTGGTACTCCCACACATGGTACTCCCTCGCAGTACTCTGCACGTGGTACTCCCACAGATGGTACTCCCTCGTGGTACTCCGCACGTGGTACTCCACACATGGTACTCCCTCGCAGTACTCTGCACGTGGTACTCCCACACATGGTACTCCCTCGCAGTACTCTGCATGTGGTACTCTCACACATGGTACTCCCTCGCGGTACTCTGTACGTGGTACTCCACACATGGTACTCCCTCGCGGTACTCCGCATGTGGTACTCCATCCTGGTACTCCGCACGTGGTACTCTGCACATGGTACTCCCTCGCGGTACTCTGCACGTGGTACTCCGTACATGGTACTCCCTCGCGGTACTCCGCACGTGGTACTCCACACATGGTACTCCCTCGCGGTACTCTGCACGTGGTACTCCACACATGGTACTCCCTCGCGGTACTCTGCACGTGGTACTCCCACACATGGTACTCCCTCGCAGTACTCTGCACGTGGTACTCCGCACGTGGTACTCCGTCCTGGTACTCCGCACGTGGTACTCTGCACAAGGTACTCCGTGGCAGTACTCCACATGTGGTACTCCATCGTGGTACTCCACAGGTGGTACTCCGCCGCAGTACTCCATCACAGTACTCCACAGGTGGTACTCCACATGTGATACTCCATCGTGGTACTCCGCACATGGTACTCCACACGTGGTACTCCACATGTGGTACTCCATCGTGGTACTCCACAGGTGGTACTCCATCACGGTACTCTGCACAGCGATGCTTGCGACCTAGGAGCTCACTTCACAGCGCATGGAGCGCGGGGTGCCCACGCAGCGGCTAGCTGGACGGAACGGCAGCGGAACGGCCTTTGGAAGACTCAGTTACAGCAGCAGCTGGAGGCAGCACCCGGCAGGGCCGGGGCAAGGTGCCGGGGAAACCGTCCATGCTCTGAATCACTTCCCAGTGTGGTGCTTGCTCCTAGCCAGAGCTCAAGGCTCAGGGAACCGAGGGATGCAAATGGGAATGGCACCCTCCGTTATTACCCTTAGGGACCCACTAGGAAGTTTTTGCTTCCGGTTCCCCCATCTCATGCTCCGCTGGCCTAGGGGTCTTAGCTCCAGGAGGAGGGACGATTCCACGAGGAGACGTAACAATGAGTCCACTGAACTGACAGTGGAGACTGCCGCCCTCCACCTTGGGCTTCCCATGCTCTGAATCAGCAGGCAAGGAAGGCGCGGTGAGGGTGCTGGTTCAGGCCATTGATCCAGACTGCCAGGGAGGCTGGGACACTACTCCGCAAAAGCGTCAAGGGAAAGTGTGTCTGGAGGACAGAAAACCCCTCAGGCCACCTTGCTGTGTCGCCCAGGCTAGAGTGCAGTGGCATCAGCCTAGCTCCCAGCAACCTCAAACCCCTGGGCTCAAGCGATCCTTCTGCCTCAGCCTCCTGAGTAGCTGGGACTACAGGTGTGCATCACCACCCCAGCTAATTTTTCTATTTTTGGTAGAGACAGGGTCTCGCTCTTGCTCGGACTTCTGCTCTCGAACTTCTGCTCTCGAGCAGAAGTTGGTTGGTCTCGAACTTCTGCTCTCAAGCGATCCTCCCACCTGATTCAGAAATAAGAAGGGCATGTACACCGCCCTCAGGAATGAGACCGAATGAGATCGTGCCTCCTCAGCCATCTCAGAAGGGCATATTTTTCAATAGAACGCACACGTTTTAAAATCCTTCCTTTAGCAGAAGGTTTCCAGGATATTTTATGTTTTCAATTAGTGAATCATTAGCATCACAGCAGCTGAAACATCCAGTGCCAAGGAGCTTAAAAGTGTCCTTCCAGCTCTTAAATCTAAAATAACAAAGGGGAAAAGCAAGTTTTCTGGCACTGGAAGTACAGATTTACATTCCTGCAGGCAGCTGAAGCCAAGCTCAGCTTACCGTTGTCCCTGGCACAGAGTGAACTGTGTACAGACAGGAGGTCACCAAGATCCCTGGAGTGGCTTTCTTCTTCCACACTCGAATCTCCATACTGTCAACAAAGGACGTTGTGCAAAACACAAGAGAGTAATGGTTCCCCCCCAGACAATAAGCATCAGAAATGTCAATCCCAAAAGTTCGTTCAACTATTTATTTAAATAACATTCTGTGCTACTTAGAAAACCAAGAGATTAATGTTCTTTTTGTTTTTATCTGTTTTTTAATTTCTATAACTAAAGAGGAAAAAGCAACACTAGCTACTGTAATTTTGTCAGCAAGAGCCAAAGTCTATATTAATTCAGCCCAAAGTGTGGCCACAGGCAGCCATGAAGTAGTCAAGTTTGGGAGAAGGAGGGAACCTGGTTGCACCCAGAATCATTGTGAACTCAGGGTGCCCAGTGTAGTTGTGACAATAATGACAGCAGCAACAATAGTAGCAGTAGCAGCTCTAAGGGAATTGTAACAACTTCAAGGCAACAAGTTCATGTTCTGCTACTGGGAGGTTAAAAATTGCAAATCATCATTCCCATCGTCCTTGTCAATATTTCATCTATCTCAGCCCCCAATTCAGAGGATCTCAGGCAAATCTTGGTGTCATCCTGACAACATCCTTGTCACAACTGTCCTTTGAGCATCTTCTCCATGCAAGATTCTTACGTGTAGTAAGTCAAGGCCAATTTCCCTCATTTCATGAAAGACAAAAGCTAGGGGCAGTGTGGCATGACTCAGCCACAGTGGCCCACCACTTAGACTGAAGGGGAGGAAGCCAATGGAGGGAAAGAAAAAACTCTCCTCTCCAGAGAAAATGTAAATTGCCCAAGGAAGGAGAGATGCTTAAGCACTGGAATGCTTTCAGCTGCAAGTAACAGAAACCCAACTCAGCTTTTGCTGAGAGGACTCTGGCCTGGGTGTGTCATGCAGCTCAGAACAGGAATGCAGGGAGACACTTGGGGGCAAACCAGTGTGGTTTGGGTCTCTCATCCTTGACCCTGTTCCTGTGCCCAACCTGTCCTCCTCCCCAGAACCTTCTGTGTCCTCCAACCAGATGGCAGAAAACATGGCACCCACCACCACCACCATCACTCACAGCACCTACGTATACAGCACCTGGTCTCGCACATTACAAACCAACGACCAAAATTCCACTTTCTGTGGAAAGGCTCTGATTGGCCTCGCCTGGGCTGGTGCCCTTCTGTGTGGGCCCATCCTGGGTCAGGTGTCCAGCTGTGGTCAAGGACTGGGGTTGTCTGGTTTTGAAGCCCTGGGAATTGGCATCCAGCAGGAGCCATCCCAGGCATTCTTTCAGTGTGTCCTGTAACTTGCCGTGGAACTTCTGAATTGGAAGGTTTTGGTGCCAACGTAAATTTTCAATTCGTTTGGGTAAGCACCTAGGAGTGAGATTGCTGGGTTGTATATTAAGTGTATGCTTAACTTTGTAAGAATCTACCAAAGCTCACTCAAGAAGAAATAGATAATGTGAGTAGTGCTATATCTTTTAAGGAAATTGAACTTGTAATTAAAACCTTTTTCAACAAAGAAAGCTTCATGCCTAGATGGTTTCATTGGTGAATTCTACCAAACAACTAAGGAAGAAATCACACCAATTTGACACAATCTTTTCAGAAAAACAAAACAGGAGTGAACACTTTCCACCTCATTTTATGAGGCCAGAATTAGCCTGAGACCAAAACCAAAGACTTTGTAAGAAAAGAACATTACAGACCAATATGCCACGTGAACATAGATGCAAAATTCCTCAACAAAATATTAGAATATTTAGGGCTGAGTGTGGTGGCTCAGGCCTGTAATCCCAGCACTATGGGAGCTGAGGCAGGAGGATTGCTTGAGCTCAGGAGTTCGAGACCAGCCTGAGCAAGAGCGAGACTCCATCTCTACAAAAAATACAAAAATTAGCTGGGTGTCATGGTATGCGCCTGTAGTCCCAGCTACTCAGGAGGCTGAGGCAGGAGGCTCATTTGAGCCCAGGAGCTGAGGTTGCAGTGAACTATGATGGCATCACTGCACTCTAGCCCCAGCAACAAAGTGAGACCCTGTCTCAAAAAATAAAAAAAATAAAAATAATAAAAGCAAACAGGCTTCTGTTGGAGCATCAGTTGGCCTCCAGAACGCTCCTCTCTTGGTTCAAAGGGCAGTGGCAGGGCATCCAGGGGCACGGTCAGTAAGGAGCCCACACGTGAAGGCCGGAAGCCCATCCACGCTCATTCCCACCCCTGCCCCTCGCTCCCCGTCTTCATGCCCCGCTGGCCTCAGTTTGCCCATCCTACACCATCCAAATTCGTGTTTCCAGCCCCCAGAGCACATAGTAAATTGTCTCACACCAAATAGACATTTCATGTTTGCTGAATTTACATTTTGCTGAATTTTTTGGATTAGAGTGTAATCTAATTAAGTTGAAGAAAGAACATTTGGTGTGAAACGATGTTTTTGTTTTCACATTAGTTAACCTATTAAATTAAATAATAGAATCTTATGAATATCATTTGTACAAACACATTCACCATTACTTTTTTTTTTTTTTTGAGACAGAGTCTCACTCTGTTGCCCAGGCTAGAGTGAGTGCCGTGGCGTCAGCCTAGCTCACAGCAACCTCAAACTCCTGGGCTCAAGCGATCCTCCTGCCTCAGCCTCCCGAGTAGCTGGGACTACAGGCATGCACCACCATGCCCGGCTAATTTTTTTTTTATACATATATTTTTAGCTGTCCATATAATTTCTTTCTATTTTTAGTAGAGATGGGGTCTCGCTCTTGCTCAGGCTGGTCTCGAACTCCTGAGCTCAAACGATCCGCCCACCTCGGCCTCCCAGAGTGCTAGGATTACAGGCGTGAGCCACCGCACCCGGCCCACCATTACATTTTGATTTATATAAATCACGCCAGTTGGACAGCGGTGGGGCAAGGGAAATCGATAAATGATTTTCTCTCTGTCAACTGAGAACCCAGCTCCATGGAGACCACACTGTCAGCCTTCCCCGGCCACGAGGAGGCTCTTCCGGGAGGCTGTGGGGTGGGGGGGCAGGTTGTTCCCTGAGGCTGAGGCCACCTCCCCAGACAGTCATTAAATGTGAAACTCTCCCTAGAAGCAGCCAATGGGGTGTCCATATCTCCACCCTCCGGGCCCAGATAAACCCGCCTCTGTCTGGAACCCATCAGGCAGGAATTGCACGGGACATGAAACAGAGGAGATGGACAGCCACAGCCCTGCCATTGGAGGCCCACCCTGCTGTGAGGGCATGGACCATGGGCAAGAACGAGTTAAATCCACGTGCAGCTGGGGGACAGGCGGGGGTGAGGATCTGAATTGTCTGCATGACTTTTATTGTTAATATCTTTATTGAGATTAACTTTCATCCCATGAAATGCATAGATCTGTTTTTTTGTTGGTTTTTTGTTTGTTTTGTTTTGCTTTGTTTTTTGAGACAGAGTCTCACTCTGTCACCCAGGCTAGAGTGCCGTGGCGTCAGCCTAGTTCACAGCAACCTCAAACTCCTGGGCTCAAACGATCCTCCTGCCTCAGCCTCCCGAGTAGCTGGGACTATAGGCACATGCCACCACACCCGGCTAATTTTTCTATTTCTAGTAGAGACAGGGCCTTGCTCTTGCTCAGGCTGGTCTCGAACTCCTGACCTCAAGCCATCCTCCTGCCTCAGCCTCCCAGAGTGCTAGGATTACAGGCCTGAGCCACCACGCCCGGCCACGCATAGATCTCAAGCATACAATTTAATGAGTTTTGGTAAATACACACCCACACCCCTACCAAGATAGAGAGCATTTCCATCACCCCCAAAAGTTCTTTTGTGCCCCTTTTCAAGAAGCCAGACTGTCTGCCACACAGGGAACCATTGATCTGCTGTCACCATAAATTAAGTTTTATATAAATGGAATCATGAATCGTGTAGTGTGTCACTCCACACAATGTGAGATTCCATCCGTGTTGGTGTATCGGTATTTCAGTCCTTTTTGCTGCTGTATAGTGGTCCACTACCTGGACATACCACAATTTCTTCATCTCCGTGGATACCTGGGCTGTTCCTAGTCTTTGCTGTTGTATTTACAGCGTCTGTGAAGTCTTCCTATGGAAATTGTTTTCATTTCTTTGGGGAAATACTGAAGAATGTGATTGTCGATAACCTGGCTTTTCAAATTCTGATAAAGTATTTTCACTGCCCTGCTAAACCCGGGATCCTTCCTCAACTGAAAATTATTTTGTCGCTTATACATCTTCCAGATACCTTTTTCTGGTTTGTAACTTGTCTTTTTTTTTCCCTTTAAGATCAAAGTTATTATTCAATATCCCAATTTGCACAACTCAGAATCTGCCAAAAAATCAAACAAACTGTTGGCAGTGATGAGAGTCAGGTAAGAAGGACTCTTTAAAGAGCCACTTTTAGACATCAAAGGCATTCCTACACACGACAATGTGCAGTGACAGAAATAATAGGAAAAGGATTCCATTCGCCATAGCTACAAATAAATCCAGCAAGAAATATATAAGACCTAGATTAAGAACACTGTAAACTTGATCAGAGGACTTAAAAGATGACTTGAATCAATGAAAAGATAAAAGACACCGTAACAAAGTTAAAACGCAAATGACAGACTGAGAGATAACACTGATCACATCTATAAAAGGCAAAGGACTCTCATTTAATAAAATTCCACCTACAAATCAGTAGGGGAAACAACACAGGCTGGGTGTGGAGGTTCACACCTGTAATCCGAGCACTGTGGGAGGCTCAGGCAGGAGGATTCAACTTATGATTATTATGACGGTTCGACTTTGCAACGGTGCAGAAGCCATGCGCAGTCAGTAGAAATCGTACTTGGAGCGCTCACAGTGCAATACCAATTGATATGCGGAGTGGGTGGAGCAAGACTTTGTTCCGTCTCCCTGCTCCAAATATCCATTTAATATTGTCCTCGGATGGAGGACATAGCAGATATTAAACTGCTATGAACAGACACTCAGCCCAAAGGCTGAGAAGCAGTTCAGCCATTCTGTTTTTCACTTTTGCTATAGTATTCAATAAACTACATAAGATATTTAACATTTCATGATTCAACATGCTTTTCTTCAGCTGACCCTCCCTAAGATCCAGACACACACACCCAGCCAACATCCCTCCTTGGCCACCTAACACAAAAATGCTCAAAACTGACCCTAAATACCTCAGGCTAGGCGTAAATATGAACCAGAAATAAAACAGCCTCCACGATGACTTGAGCCCAGTTCCCCAGTAAATTCATCCCTGGATTCAGTTAAATGCTCCTATTAGAACTGCAAAGCCTCAAGTATCCCTACAAGTTTTCCTTGGCAATGTCAACAAAAAACAACCAAGCTGCAAAGGGCAAGAATGGACCAGAAAACATGAGAAAAAACAAACAATAAACTAGACCCAGAGGAAATGCAGAGAGAGGAACTGCTTCTGGGGCGGGTGAATCTGACGGTGTGGAGCACGGCCTCATGCCATGACTGCAGTTTCTGTCCTTCTGGGTTTGACATATGTGAACCTCTGGGGAATTATTTTTAAAACTCCAATGCTTCCCCCCACGCCACCCTGCAAAGACGCAGTTGCAATTTCTCTGAAGTAGGCCCCCACATGCAAATGTGTTCTCAAGCCCCGATTTGCAACCACAGCTCAGGCCTTTGTGTCCCACCCCTCTCCTGGCCCCTGAACTGGGCAGAGTTCCATTTGCTCTTCCCCTCACCTGGAGTTCTCATGCCGTCATCCGACTGACTGTCACAGTGGCTGGACTCAGTCCTGCACTCTTCCCCTTCGGGCCTCACCTGACCTCACTAAGCCCCAGTCTTCCATCTGTAAAACAGAGGGTGACAACCCAAAATAAGTGACTGAGGCAAAGACCTCAATCAATAGAGGCTTTTTAAGCCAAAGTGGAGGACAC